>NC_132876.1:83088815-83400204 GCF_048164855.1 Canis lupus baileyi
AATAGTAGCACCAGAAACGACAGCCTGTGTTTCATGCTGACACAGAACCAGGCCAGGCCTGCTCTGAGCACTTTCTCCATGTAAAATCAATGGACGCACATACAGACACTAGGTGTCCAATTTGGGTCCCTGTAGAGAGGGTAAGACCACACACACTGGTGGTTCCAGGACGCCACAGGACAGAGCACTCTCCTGACCACCCATTCTACAGATGGGGAGATTGAGACCTGCCCAGGGCATGGGGCAATGATGGAGCCCTGGGTCAGTGGGTCCTGCTCCCCCACTGGCTGCCCCAGTAGGAGCTTGCTGTCCTCATCTTGCCTCCATGGGCCTCATTGTCCTCAGAAGCAAAATGAGAGGTATGCTGAGCTTTTATTTTTTTTTAAGACTTTATTAATTTATTCATGAGAGACAGAGAGAGAGAGGGGCAGAGACACAGACAGAGGGAGAAGCAGGCTCCCTGCAAGGAGCCCAATGTGGGATTCGATCCCGGATCCCAGGATCACGCAATGGGCCAAAGGCAGATGCTCAGCGGCTGAGCCACCCAGGTGTCCCATGCTGAGCCTTCATAAACAAGGAGGATGAGGACCCCTATGAGTTAGGTGGTAAGGTTTTCAGGACTTCCACTCTAGAGCCAACCTGCCCTCATTTATAGACTGCCCTAACCACCGAGGGGCCATGTGGCCTTGGGTAAGTTAGCAGCCTCTTTGGACCTCAGTTCCTCATCTGTAGAGATGGGGTAATAATAGCAGCTATTCCATAGAGTGATTGGGACAGCTAAATGAGATTTAATCCGTTAAGTGATTTTAACTCACTTGAATCTGAAATCTCAATAAATGTTAAGTACTCTTATTTATAGAGTACTTCATGTGTACAAGGGGTAGTCCTTGACCCTTTTTTACTAGCACTACTAATTCCAGTAATAATGCTAATAATATGTGACTCTGATACCAATTTTAATTAACAATCCTAATTCTAATATCGATACTAATCTTTTTTTATACTAATCTTTTCAAAAAGGTTTTACTTATTTATTAGAAAGCATGCATACACAAGCAGAGGGAGCAGCAGACAGAGGGAGAGGGAGAAGCAGGTTCCCCACTGAGCAGGGAGCCTGATATGGGACCCAATCCCAGGACCCTGGGATCATGACGTGAGCCGAAGGCAGACACTCAACCAACTGAGCCACCCAGGCACCCTATCAATACTAATCTTAATAGTGATAATAATACTGATATTAATTCTAAATCTAATAATTATTATTTTCATTCTATCCACAACCATACTAATGCTAATTCTGGTACAAATACTTTAGCACTAATATAGTAATAACAACAGCAGCAGTAATAATATTAGTAATAACTAATGCTAATTCTGGTACAAATACTTTAGCACTAATATAGTAATAACAACAGCAGTAAGGACTCAAACGTTTGTCGAGCCACCCCAGGCACTGTGCTAAGTGCTCTCGGCTAATTTTATCCTATCTCACCAGGTCCTTGTGGTGTGAGTGTGTATAATTGCCCGCATCTTCCAGACTGGGAGTGGACTCAGGGAAATGAAGATGTTCCTCCCAGGGCCTGTGCTCTTGTCTCAGCTCTGACCCTGATTGGCCACATGATTCCTGGGCAGGCCACCCTCTGAGCCTCAGTTTCTTTGCCTGGATAATGGGTACCATTTTAGAACCCAAAGTGAATGTTATTGAGAGGCCACTCGATACAGGTCCTCCCCGGCACACCATAGATGATGAGCTCTGTAATGATAACTCTCTTTGTTGTTATTTTTAAATTAGAAACGGCAGTTACAATATTGGGAGCAAGTTAGGGAAATCTGTCATCCTCAGGAAGGTCAGGCTGGAGGCATGTCTCAAACAAGAATTTGGCCACTGGACTCAGTCTATTTCTTCATAATTGGAGCAGAGAAAGGGCTTAGGAAGGGAAGTAAGGGGTGGAGGATGGGGACCTTAGAGCCCTGGCTCCATCAAGAGCCAGAAACCTTGAGGCTCACCCCATTCCCTCCCCCATCTCTGTGGAGGGGGCACAGGCCCAGAAGTCTGTGGCGACAGTTCAGCCAGCAGGGAGGCAGCTGGGAGTGGGCAGATAAGGGAATCTGCAGGGCCAGGCCAGGCTTTGGGAGAGACCCAAAGGGTGGGGGTGGGGGTGGGGTGTCCGGGCCAAGTGTCCCCTCTGTCAGGCCTCCATTTGAGGCTCAGCACCAACATCCTCTCTTCCTGGAAGGCTTCCCTGACTGGTTCCCCTCTTCCTGGCATCTTCTGAGTTCTAGAGCTTTGTCCAAGCCCATGGCATGTGGGCTATTTGTGCCTCTTCCAGACTGGAGTCCACCAGGCCAGGGGCCGAGCCTAACTCTCCTTGGTGTCAATCCTGCAGAGAGGAAGCATCAGCCAGAGCCTGGCTAAGGACTCAAACGTTTGTCTTAGAACCGAGTTGTTTTATTTTTATTTTTTAAAGAGAAAAGTATGAAGGATAATGTAACAACATTCATCTTTGTTACATGTTAATATTTTGCCTATTTGCTTCAGATACTTTTAAAAGAAATATGGTATTAGGGATCCCTGGATGGCGCAGCGGTTTGGCGCCTGCCTTTGGCCCAGGGCGTGATCCTGGAGACCCAGGATCGAATCCCACGTCGGGCTCCCGGTGCATGGAGCCTGCTTCTCCCTCTGCCTGTGTCTCTGCCTCTCTCTCTCTCTGTGACTATCATGGATAAATAAAAAAAATAATAAAAAAAATAAAAGAAATATGGTATTAGAGATCCAGCTGAAGTTCTTGTACAAATTCCATTTTGCGCTCTCCTTCCACTGCCTTGAGTTTGGTATTTGTCTTCTTCGTGACTGTTTTCATTCCATTACTACAGATCTATGTTATCCATAAACAGCATATGATACCGGAGGTTTTCGGCTTGTTTTTGAACTTCATATAAATGGACTCATATAGCTTTTGTTTCTTCTGCTTGGCATAATGTTTGTGACATTCACCCACGTTGTTGTATGTATTGATAGTTAATTCTCTTTCTATTGAGGTAGAATTCACATACTGCAAAATTCACCCTTTTAAGTGGATGTTTCAGTGGTTAGTGTATTCATGATGTTGTACAACTATCATCATTTTCAAATTCTTTTTTAAAATATTTTATTTATTCATGAGAGACACACAGAGAGAGGCAGAGACATAGGCAGAGAGAGAAGCGGGCTCCATGCAGGGAGCCCGATGCAGGACTTGATCCCAGGACTCCAGGATCATGCACTAAGCCAAAGGCAGGCACTTTAACCGCCAAGCCACCCAAGTGTCCCTATGAGTTCTTTACATATTCTGGATTTTAGTCCTTTCTCAGATAATGTGATTTGCAAATATGTGCTTCTATTTTTCGGTTGTCCTTTCACTTTCCCGTGTCCCTTGAAGCACAAAAACTTATAGCTTTTATGAAGTGCAATTTATTTTTTCTTTGATTGCTTATGAGTTACTTGCCATCTAAGAAACCATTGCCTAATCTAAAGTCATGAATATTTATGCCTATGTTTTCTTCCAGAAGTTTTATAGTTTTAGTTCTTACATTCATGTCTTTGATTTTTTAAAAAATATTTTATTCATTTATTCATGAGAGACACAGAGAGAGGGAGGCTCCTTCAGGGACCCTGCTGTGGGACTCCATCCCAGGACCCTGGGATCACAACCTGAGCCAAAGGCAGATGCTCAACCACTGACCACCCAGATGCCCCTGTTTTGTTTGGTGGGGTTTCTTGTTTTTTTGTTTTTTGTTTTTGTTTTTTAGTTACTTTTGGTATATGGTATGAAGTAAGGATCCAGCTTCATTCTTTTGCATGTGGATATCCAATTGTCCCAGTACCATTTGTTGAAAATACTGTTCTTTCCCCTATTGAATTATCTAGTCATGCTTGCCAAAAATCAGTTGCCCATAAATGTCTGAGTTTATTTCTGGACTCTCACTTCTGTTCCATTGATCTATAGATCTATTTCTATGCCAGTACCACCCAGCTTGATTACTATAGCTGTGCAGTATGTTTTTAAATCAGAAAGTTTAAGTCCTCCAACTTTATGCTTTTTCAAGATTGTTGTGGCCATTCTAGGTCCCTAGCATTTTCATATGAATTTTAGGATCAGTTTGTCAATTTCTGCAAAGCAGGCTGGGATTCTGATAGGGATTGCATTAAACCTGTGGATTAGTTTGAGGATATTGCCATCTTAACACCATGAAGTCTTCAGTCTATGATTAGAATATGTGATGTTGGGGCCCCTGAGTGATATATATATATATATATAATAACCTCTTATATATGTAATGGTTTTGTTGTGGGTTCCTTAAGATTTTCTCTGTAAGGGACGCCTGGGTGGCTCAGCGGTTGAGCGACTGCCTTTGGCTCATGGTGTGATCCAGGGATCTGAGATCGAGTCCCATATCGAGCTCCCTGCAAGGAGCCTGCTTTTCTCCCTCTGCTTATGTCTCTGTTTTTCTCTCCCTGTGTGTCTCTCATGAATAAATAAAATACTTAAAAAAAAGATTTTCTCTGTATAAGATCATGTCATCTGCAAATACAGATAGTTCTACTTCTTTTTTCCAATGTGGATGCTTTTTCTTTCTTTTTCTTACCTAATTGTCCTGGCTAGAACCTCTAGTACATTGTCGAATAGAAGTGGTGATAGGAGACATCCTTATCTTGTTCCTGATCTCCAGGAGAAAGTTTTTAGTCTTTCATCATTAAGTATGATATTAGTTGTAAGTTTTTTGTAGATGTACTTTATCATATTGGGAAGTTCTCATCTGTTTCTAGTCTGTCAAGTATTTTTATCATGAAAAGGTATTGAGTTTCGCCAAGTGCTTTTTCTGCTGCATCTGTTGAGAAGGTCATGTGGTTTTTGTCCTTTATTAATATGGGATATTACATTGATTTTCTTATGTTGAACAAATCTTGCGTTCTTGGGATAAATCGCACTTGGTCGTGGTGTATGATCCTTCTTATATATTGCTGAATTCTATTTACTAGTATTTTGTTGAAGATTTTTGCATCTATGTTCATAAGAGATATTGGTCTGTAGTTTTCTTGGTATGTTTCTGTCTAATTTTGGTATTAGGTTAGTGTGGCCTTGTAGATTTATTCCCTTTTATGGCTGAGTAGTATTCCATGGAATGGATATACCATGGTTTGTTTAACAATTCATCTCCTGAAGGACATGTGGGTCATTTCCAGTGTTTTCTATATTACAGCAAACCTGCAGTTTACAAATGCATACTCCTCTCTCTGTGCACACACATGCCAAAGAGTTTCTCCAGGGCCAGAGGATATCAGTCCATCAATTCACCTGCTCACCCATCTATCCATCCACCCACCTATCTACCCATTTATTCGTTTACCCATCTGCTGCCAACTCTCCCTCTCTCCTTCTATCCCTCCTTCCTTCTCCCTCTCTCCCTTCCTCAACTCCCTTTCCATTCCCTTCCTCCTTCCCCCCTTCCCTCTTCCCTCTCTCCCTCCTTCTCTCTCTCTTCTCTACTTCCTTCCTCCTTCCTTTCTTTTTTTTAAAGATTTTATTCATGAGAGACATAGAAAGAGAGAGAAGCAGAGACAAAGGCAGAGGGAGAAGCAGGCTCCATGCAGGAAGCTTGATTCAGGACTCGATCCTGGGACCCTGGAATTATGCCCTGAGCCAAAGGCAGATGCTCAACCACTGAGCCACCCAGGCATCCCATTCCTCCTTCCTTTCATAAGTCATCTATCTCCAGGCATATGACTCTGTGTCCAAGGCAAACTGTCTTTCCAAAATAGACAGGAAGCATGGCCCAGGGGGCCCTGGGTGCCTGGCTGCTGGGTGGCCTTTGTGGCCTGGGGGCAGCAGCCCTGAGGGCAGGGACCAGGGATGCCCCAAGATCCTGTGCCTTTGCCAGGTGCCACAGGAGTGAGAGGCTGACCAGTTTCTGTACCCACAGAGCAGTAGGTGCAACAGCCATGCCCTGCTCTCCTATGACAGGCTCAACCAGCACATATGGGTACTGAAGGAGTGAAAGGTGATGATCCCCTGCAAAATATTATTTGAATATATTTTGTTCTATAAGGATGAAATGATGTTTCAGATTGAACAAGGCACCAAGGTCACCCTGACTGACCCCTGGGCCTTCTAGACATTCCTCAGAATGCCACCTTTGAGGACTAGTACTCCATAGGGGGTCCCAGGAGTAGATCACTGTCCAGGAGTGGCCTGGAAGAAATCCAGCTAGATCATATGAAACCTGGATTGGCATCTATTTATTTATTTTTTATTTATTTATTTTTTAAAGATTTTATTTATTTACTCATGAGAGACACACACAGAGAGAGAGAGAGAGAGAGGCAGAGACACAGGCAGAGGGAGAAGCAGGCTCCACACAGGGAGCCCGACGTGGGACTCCATCTCGGGTCTCCAGGATCACGCCCCGGACCGAAGGTGGCGCTAAACCGCTGAGCCACCCGGGCTGCCCTGGATTGACATTTATACAGTCAAAGATTGTTATCCTGCCCAGAAACCTTCACCAAAAGTTACAGTATGATATTGTCTGCGCAGTTTTTCAGTATACAGCTGGGCATTAGAGACCCCTGGGTGTTTACCCCACCAAGTACCTGCCCGTTGGCCCAGCCAGGGAGAATGAGCGAGAACTGTCCCTGAATATAGAGGTGGCAGCATTGGACATCATCCCCAGCTCAAAAGGGACTCGAGACTTGAAAAACAAGGAACTTCATTGAAGAGAAATATTATAATTGTTGGAAGAGAAACATTGATGTGGGGTTTTTTTGTATACATGACTTTGAGTACACAAGCCATGTTTGCGCAAGGGAATGGAATGGAATGGAACGGAACGGAATGGAATGGAATGGAGAACGTGTGGTAATAGGAATGGAAGAGATGGCTGAGATGGCAATTTCAGATATTCATATGTAGCTCATGTGGGTGCGGGGCCTTCTGCCTGTGGAGATATTATCTAAGTTCAGAGGCATAGATGAGGTGAGGGTCAGCAGGAGCAGCTTGCCTTGGCAGGGAGGAGGGTTTCATTACTGGCATTACAGACAGTTGCTGGATTGCTGCCACGTGGTGATAATAACATGCAGAACAATTTTAGTCAGTTTTACTATTAATTTTTTTTTTTTTAGTTTTACTATTAATTTTTAAGTTCTCTACAGGTAGTGTCTCCTTTTTGCCTGCACTGGTCCCCTGGCCCTGCCTCCTGCTCCCCTGGCCACTGACAAAGTGATTCCTTAAAGTCCCTTCCAGACTTATGGCATGCCCTAATTGCTGTAAATTTTGAGAGAAAACAAACGACTATAATGTAATCATTCCTCAAGGAGACGTTTCAAACAAAAGGGTTTGAAAATCTTAATGTCTTAATGAATGGATAAAGAAGATATGATAGGGGATCCCTCGGTGGCTCAGTGGTTTGGCCCATGCCTTTGGCCCAGGGCACGATCCTGGAGTCCTGGGATCAAGTCCCGCATCAGGCTCCTTGCATGGAGCCTGCTTCTCCCTCTGCCTGTGTCTCTGCCTCTCTCTCTCTCTCTCTATATATATATATATATATCTATAATGAATAAATAAAACCTTTTTTTTAAAAAAAAAGAAGATATGATATATAGATACACACATAGGAATACTACCCAGCCATCAAAAAGACATTCTTAGTGTCTCTAAGCATGAGCCATGTATGCTTCCTTTTCTTCTATGCCATAGTATTGATACCTATGAATCCTCACATATTGGTCAGGAAACCCGAAAGACAGATAATATTCTAAAAATAGCCTCGAACTAGTTGTCAGGAGACTGTTGTCTCCAGAATCCAGGACTGGAATTCCGTTGTCCTTGAACTCCTTTGATTAACCAAGTGTACTGTGCTGTCATTCACCTGGGCCTTCACCAGCCATGTTTCACAAGCTCTTTGTCTCTTTGACTTTTTTCCTTTTTTTAAGATTTTATTTATTTATTCATGAGAGACACAGAGAGAGACAGAGGGAGAAGCAGGCTCCCTGTAGAGAGCCTGATGCAGGATTCGATCCCAGGACCCTGGGATCACAACCTGAGCCAAAGGCAGGCACTCAAACACTGAGCCATCCAGGTGCCCCTGTCTCTGTGACTCTTGGTCATCCTTCCCAGGTTAGGTCTCACACATGACCTTCGAAGAGCTGCTCCCAAGCCTGGATTGGGTACACCTTGGAGCTTCAGCATGCTGTTCTCATGATACTTATTAAACTGTATATTAATTTCCTGCTTTACTGGACACTTTCGCCCACTAGCCTGGCTACAGGCTCCTGGAGTACAGGTACCACGTTCTGTTTACTTTTATATGCCCAGTGCCAAGTAAGTGCCTGGCCCATGGTCAGTGCCCTATACATTTCTAGAGTAGAGAATGTAGGCATCTCTGGTCATTAGTTTCCTCATTGGTGAGTGGATTGGGTTTGCTGACTTTATGGAAGATGCCTAGTAATAAAATTTGTTATTGTAGATTCTTGTACTACTGTGCTTCATCTGGCTATCTATCATCTATTACTAGGAGAAATGTGTGGTATCTATATCACACTGAAAACAATCTGTATTACCCATAGTTTATATTATTTTAATAAACACTTAATTGTGAAGCTAAGCAAATAATAAAAAAATAATAAAATAGGCAGGAAACCTGCTAGAGCTTTTGGCAGAGCCTTTCACAGCTGAAACTCACATCCTTACACATCTTCTCTTCCCAGCATTATTGGGGCTTTATAGGGGTTCACTCATAGGGTCTGGCTGAGCCACCAGCTGGGGAGTATTTTGAGACCAGAGTCCACAAGACTAGGGGCTTGCTCACCCCAGGAGACTGTCAGGCTCCTTCATCCATCATTCATTCATTCAGGAAGCCCTACTCTTCCCTTTCCTCTCTGCCTGCCTTGTTTCCTGGTTCATCCTTGTTTTAGAACTCTAAATGTCCTCAGACCTCTTCTCTGGTTGACCTTCTCTCTCTCTCTCTCTCTCTCTCTCTTAAAGATTTTATTTAGAGAGAGAGGCAGAGACATAGGCAGAGGAAGAAGCAGGCTCCCTGTGGGAAGCCTGATGGAGGACTCAATCCCAGGACCCCAGGATCACAACCTGAGCCAAAGACCAATGCTCAACCACTGAGCCACCCAGGCACCCCAACATTTTCTCTCTTGGTGGACGTGTCCAGTCTGTCTTCGGAATAGCTCCACAATCTAACCACTTTTTATCACCTCCACTGCCAGCACCAGCATCACTGGCCTGGACCTCGAGGGCCCCCTGCTCCTGCCTTCTCCCCTACTGCCTGTTTTCCTCATAGCAGCCAGAGGGAGCCCGTTAAATCCTAAGTCAGATCATGGCCCTTCTCTGTTCACAACCCACCCTTCCTTCCGTGGCTCCTCTGTCACTCAGAGTAAAAGCCAGAGTTCTCTCCCAGGCCTGCAAGACCCTAGGTGATCTGTCCCCCACTTGCTGTCTGACTTCACCTCCTGCTGCTCCGCCCTCCTTACTGCTCCTCGCTGTTCCTCGCATACCCCACCCATCCCTGCTTCAGGGCCTTTGCACAGGTTGTTCTCTGCCTGTTCTGCTCTTCCTCCAGCTGTCGGTGGTGCAACTCCCTCCTCTCCTCAGATATGTGCTCAAATGGTTCCTCAGTGAAGATTCCCTTGACCACCCCGTTATACATCAGAAACTGCCCTGTCAAATTTTACCTGCATTCCCTCTTTCCCATGTTTTCTTTTTCTCCAAAGCATTTCTCATCCTCTAACATACTTCATGTTTTCCTTAATTTTATTTATTCTCTGTCTCTCCCGCTAGAATGGCAGCTCCCAAAACCTAGATAGGCTTATTTCTTCTGTTCAACATGGTCTCCCCCATGTCTGGAACAGGGTTAAGTACACAGTAGGTGCTCAATATATGTTCACTAGTTGACTGAATGGATGGTGTTGGGGAAAGGGAGGACAGAAACAGGTAAGATTTGTCCCTGTCCTATCTACTCTGTCAGGAGCTGAGCCTCAAGATGAGTCTGGGATGCCTGGGTGGCTCAGCAGTTGAGCATCTGCCTTCGGCTCAGGGCGTGATCCCAGGATCTGGGGTCGAGTCCCACATCAGGCTCCTTGGAGGAAACCTGCTTCTCCCTCTGCCTGTGTCTCTGCCTCTCTGTGTGTCTCTCATGAATAAATAAATAAAATCTTGGGGATCCCTGGGTGGCGCAGCGGTTTAGCGCCTGCCTTTGGCCCAGGGCGCGATCCTGGAGACCCGGGATCGAATCCCATGTCGGGCTCCCGGTGCATGGAGCCTGCTTCTCCCTCTGCCTGTGTCTCTGCCTCTCTCTCTCTCTCTGTGGCTATCATAAATAAATAAAAAAATTTAAAAAAATGTAAAAAATAAATAAATAAATAAAATCTTTACAAAAAAAAAAAAGAGATGAGTCTGGACCCACCAAATCCAAAGGCAGAAGGTACTGCAATCACCTGAGGTGTGATCAGATAAGGCACTCCAGGAAGAGGCAGTATCATCTGGAGTGGTCCTTGAAGGCTCTGTGGGACTCACAGAGGTCTGGAGGCTCAGTGAGGCATCTGGGGTAGAGGATACAGCAGGCAGCACTTGGAAGGGTTGAGGTGAATTCCAGGAGGATGAAAAATTTATGGGCTCAGTAACAAGGAGAAATCTTTCAGGGCCCTGAATCCCAAGGGGATGACTCTGGATTTGGTCTTCAGAGATGTTCCCTGGTCACCAACCCCCAAACAGTTCAGAGACCTCACATCCTAGGTGAACACATCCATACATAACACCAAGATGGTAATAACAAAGAGCTCATATTAATTGAGACATTATTTATTAGGGGAAACTTGGGGGATATTCAGACAGGTAGTTTTGGTTCCAAACCCAACTCAGTTCCACCCCAGTAGGAAGAGTGAAGTGCCGAAGTCATCAGTCCTTAGAGATCTCTGGGCTTGGGTGAGAGTTTGCAGGAAGGAAGGGAGAGGGAGACATGGCGGGGAACAGAACAGAGAAGGGCCAGCCTCAATTATGAGGGGATATAGTTGGACACCTCAATGAGGTTTCTGTCAGGGTCTCGGAAATATATGGACATAATAGGTCCTTTGGCCCCTGTTCTGGGGACTGGACCCTCCTCAATAGGGACCTCACAAGCCTGAAATAGGAGGAGAAGACAAAAGTCATTCATCACAGTCCATGTATGAGACCAAAATTGAATCCTGAGAAGGCCCCTGAACTCTTCCTGACTTCATCTCTGGCCATTCTTCCCTCTCACTCTGCTCCAGCCACAGATCAGCTGCCTGGGCTTCACCACTGTACCAAACTGCCTCAGTTTCCTCATCTGTAGAGTGGAAATGATAATGGTACCTAGTATTATCTAGTAAGTGGTAGAGCCAGGATTCAAACCCAGGTAGTCTGGACCAAAGTCCATAATCTTAACTCCTCTGCTTTCCCCACTTTACTTCCGAACTAACCTTTTTCGCTGATACTTTCCAAAGAAAGATTATAGGCAAAACCCAATCTGTGTTCCCCAGATGGAGAAGCAGTGCTTCCTTTACGTGAAATCATTTTAGGTTTTAGAGGGATGCCAAGTTAATATTCCCTCTTCAATCCTATTTCAATCCTTTTTTTTTTCTCTTGTTAAGTAATCTCTACACCCAATGTGGGACTTGAACTCACAACTCCAAGAACAATAGTCGCATAATCCTCTGACCAATCCAGCCAGGACTTTCAATCCTCCTAGTTATACCAAGAAGAAAGCCTCTGGTAGATGCCAACAAGTCCTGGGCACCTCCTCAACCATTTGCCAAATCTCCCTTTGTAATGTCAGGCCCAGAGGGTTCAGAGAAAGGAAGTGGGTAGAATCTAAATGACTGGTGTTTTTATAGCTATTTGTTTTTACAAGTTAACTTCCCTTGTGTCAAGATATAATGGGCGTTTCACATACTCAGTCGAATTTATGCTTTTTACAGAAATGCGTTTCTGTAAGAAGAATTTAGGTTTTTTTTTTTTTTTACAAGAACGATGTGCTCTTTCCTTTTAAAATAGATTTGTTTACCTAAAACAGTGATGTCAGCAGAAATAATGAGCAAACAGTTGTGTACAGGCATTCTCTAGAAGTGACAAAACCTGTTAGACCTGAAGTTTGAGGAAGACCTGCCTGAGTCTTGCTTCTGTTTTTGCCATATCAGCGGCAGCTTTCTCAAAAAAAATGTTGTCCAACTTACCTTGAGGTGCTGGACCATTTCCTCCAAAGGTACTTCTGTTATCAGACATATATCCAGGGAGCCAGGAACTGGGTGAGCAGCTTTGGGTTCAAATTCCTTTCCCACCTCGTGGAGGTTCAATTTCTGATCTCCAAAACACAATGCTTTCCGGTTACCCTATGTGGGGAGGAAGAACAATAGAGGACTAAACCCCCAAGATGAGTGTGAGGCAAAGCCCCCTCCCTACCCCAGCAAGGTTAAAACAAGGTCCAATGAGGCTTTTAATTAAAAGCAACAGCCCTGGGGATCCCTGGGTGGCTCAGCAGTTTAGCGCCTGCCTTTGGTCCAGGGTGTGATCCTGGGGACCCTGGATCAAGTCCCACATCGGGCTTCCTGCATGGAGCCTGCTTCACCCTCCGCCTGTGTCTCTGCCTCTCTCTCTCTCTGTGTGTCTCTCATGAATAAATAAATAAAATCTTTTAAAAATTTTTAAAAATTAAAAGCAACAGCCCCTTGCTTCACCGCCATCTCATTCCTTAAAGGCAACTGCTTTCAGCATGTGTGTGTGTGTGTGTGTGTTTATGTATTTCTTCTGGAAATTATTTGCATTATCATCAAATAATATGTAAATACTGCCCATGGCAGAGACAACAATTTGTCTTAATATACATTTACTTAGTATACAATATAATATACATCTCTCCTTTTTTTCTTTTTTTGGTATATTTTTTTATTGGCGTTCAGTTTGCTAACATATAGTATACCACCCAATGCTCATCCCATCAAGTGCCCTACTCAGTGCCAGTCACCCAGTCACCCCGTCACCCTGCCCACCTCCCCCTCCACCACTCCTTGTTCGTTTCCCAGAGTTAGGAGTCTCTCATGTTCTGTCACCCTCTCTGATATTTCCCACTCATTTTCTCTCCTTTCCCCTTTACTCCCTTTCACTATTTTTTATATTCCCCAAATGAATGAGACCATATAATGTTTGTCTTTCTCCAGTTGACTTACTTCACTCAGCATAATCCCCTCCAGTTCCATCCACGTCGAAGCAAATGGTGGGTATTTGTCATTTCTAATGGCTGAGGAATATTCCATTGTATACATAGACCACAGCTGCTTTATCCATTCATCTTTCTTTTTTTTAATTTTTTTTGATTATTTATTTATGATAGTCATACAGAGAGAGAGAGAGAGGCAGAGACTCAGGCAGAGGGAGAAGCAGGCTCCATGCACCGGGAGCCTGATGTGGGATTCGATCCCGGGTCTCCAGGATCGCGCCCTGGGCCAAAGGCAGGCGCCAAACCGCTGTGCCACCCAAGGATCCCCGCCATTCATCTTTCGATGGACACTGAGGCTCCTTCCACAGTTTGGCTATTGTGGACATTGCTGCTATAAACACTGGGGTGCAGGTGTTTCAGTTTTTCACTGTATCTATATCTTTGGGGTAAATCCCCAGCAGTGCAATTGCTGGGACGTAGGGCAGATCTATTTTTAACTCTTTGAGGAACCTCCACACAGTTTACCAGAGTGGCTGTACCAGTTCACACTCCCACCAACAGTGCAAGAGGGTTCCCCTTTCTCCACATCCTTTCCAACATTTGTTGTTTCCTGTCTTGTTACTCTTCAGAGTGTAGGGATAGAGGGAACATTCCTCAACATCTTAAAAGCCATCTACATAAAGCCCACTGCAAATATCATTCTCAATGGGGAAACACTGGGAGCCTTTCCCCTAAGATCAGGAACACGACAGGGATGTCCACTCTCACCACTGCTATTCAACATAGTACTAGAAGTCCTAGCCTCAGCAATCAGGCAACAAAAAGACATTAAAGGCATTCAAATTGGCAAAGAAGTCAAACTCTCTCTCTTTGCAGATTACATGATACTGTACATAGAAAACCCAAAAGAAAAAAAAAAAGAAAACCAAAAAGACTCCGCCCCAAGATTGCTAAAACTCATACAGCAATTCGGCAATGTGGCAAGATGCAAGATCAATGCCCAGAAATCAGTGGCATCTCTATACACTTAACAATGAGACTGAAGAAAGAAATTAAGGAATCAATGCCATTTACAATTGCACCCAAAAGCATAAGATACCTAGGAATAAACCTCACCAAAGAGGTAAAGGATCTATACCCTAAAAACTACAGAACACTTCTGAAAGAAATTGAGGAAGACACAAAGAGATGGAAAAATATTCCATGCTCATGGATTGGAAGAATTAATATTGTGAAAATGTCTATGCTACCCAGGGCAATTTACACATTCAGTGCATCCCTATCAAAATACCATGGACTTTCTTCAGAGAGTTGGAACAAATCATCTTAAGATTTGTGTGGAATCAGAAGAGACCCCGAATAGCCAGGGGAATATTGAAAAAGAAAACCAGAGCTGGGGGCATCACAATGCTAGATTTCAAGCTGTACTACAAAGCTGTGGTCATCAAGACAGTGTGGTACTGGCACAAAAACAGACACATAGATCAATGGAACAGAATAGAGAACCCAGAAATGGCCCCTCAACTCTATGGCCAACTAATATTTGACAAAGCAGGAAAGGACTATCCACTGGAAAAAGGACAGTCTCTTCAATAAATGGTGCTGGGAAAATTGGACAGCCACGTGCAGAAGAATGAAACCAGACCATTCTCTTTCACCATACACAAAGATAAACTCAAAATGGTTGAAAGTTCTAAATGAGAGACAATCCATCAAAATCCTAGAGGAGAACACAGGCAACACCCTTTTTGAACTTGGCCACAGCAACTTCTTGCAAGATACATCTATGAAAGCAAGGGAAACAAGCAAAAATGAACTATTGGGACTTGATCAAGATCAAAAGCTTCTGCACAGTAAAAGAAACAGTCAACAAAACTAAAAGACAACCTACAGGATGGGAGAAGATATTTGCAAGTGACCTATCAGATAAAGGGCTAGTATCCAAGATCTATAAAGAACTTATGAAACTCAACAGCAAAGAACAAACTCTCATTTTTTTCTTCTAAACAACCCAATTTCAAAGGGGTCAATTGCCCACCTTTAAAAAGCCTACATTTCCCAGCATTCCTTGCTGGGGGCGGCCATGTAAGATGGACTGGACAGGGAGATGTCACAAAGGTTGTGGGTGGAGCTTCTGGGAACCTCCTGCTCCCCCTGAGCTGGCACTTCTCGCCCATTCATTTCCTTCTTCCCAGCCAAGGCTTGATCCTCAACTTTCTACAGAGGTTGTTAAATGAAAGAAAAAACTCGATCTTCTTTAATCCACTGTTAGTTGAGTTTTCTCCTATGTGACTCCAGATAGTACCTGACTGATAATGGGCAGCTTTAGACATTTTCACTCCTCTCCCTGCTCTGATAAGTAAGAATTTAGCCCATCTACGTTAGCCATCTACATTACTACCCCTCCTAATAGAATTCTATCATAATTTGTAGTTCCTCTTTTAGTTGCTTTATAACTATTTATTTATTTATTTATTTATTTATTTATTTATTTATTTATTTATTTATTTTTGCTTTATAACTTTTTAAAACCCCACTTGCATCTTTATGTTTTGATAGATGAACTACAGACAGCTAGTATCTCATTGGCCCTCCTGTCCTCTTCATGTCACCTCCCTCTCCACCTCTACCATTTCTTTTATCATGTTCCTTTTTCTTTCTTTTCTATCACCATGGTGGATACCACATCCATTTTTCAGAAAATGATCTTATATCATATGAGTTACAGTTTGGCTGAGCATAGAATTCGAGGTTGTAGGTTATTTTCCCCCAGCCTTTTTTTTTCCCCCACGGCCTTTTTAAAAAATATATATTTTCTTTATTTGACACACAGAGAAAGTGTGCACACAAGCAGGGGAAGCTGGAGAGGGAGAACCAGACTCCCCGCTGAGCAGAGTCCGGCACAGGCTGGATACCAGGCCAAGATCATGACCTGAGCCAAAAGGGGATGCTGCACCTAATGAGCCACCCAGGCACCCCTCCCACAGCCTTTTATTTTATACTTTTAAAATATTTTATTTATTTGTGAGAGACACAGAGAGAGAGGCAGAGGGAGAAGCAGGCTCCATGCAGGGAGGCTGACTTGGAACTCGATTCCAGGTCTCCAGGATCGCCCTGGGCTAAAGGCGGTGTTAAACCACTGAGCCACCCAGGCTGCCCTCCCAAAGCCTTTTAAATATGTTTCTTTGTTGTTTTCCTGAAGCTGGTGTTGCTATTAAGTCCGATGTTAGGGACGCCTGGGTGGCTCAGCTGTTGGGCTCCTGCCTTCGCCTCAGGTCATGATCCAGGGATCCCGGATTGAGTCCTGCATCGGGCTCCCTGTGAAGAGCCTGCTGATGGGGCACAATTCTACTTTTATGCATAGCATTCCATGTTAGTTTTATTTAATTTTTTAAGGATTTTATTTTTGAGTAATCTCTACACCCAACGTAGGACTTGAACTCACGACTCCAAGATCAAGAGTTGCATGCTCTACCAACTGAGCCAGCCAGGCACACTGTTAATTTTAAATGTTTACCCTGTTTGCCATTCCATGGGCCCCCTTTTTTAAGATTTTATTTATTCACTTGAAACAGAGATACAGAGAGAGTTCACATGAGCAGAGGCAGGTGTAGGGGCAGGGGGAGAAGCAGACTCCGTGCCGAGCATGGAGCCTGATGGCAGGCTGGATCCCAGGACCCAGAGGATTATGACCCAACAAAGGCACACACTTAACCATCTGAGCCACCCAGGCACCACCTCCCATGCACTTTTTCAATTTAAGACATATTTCCTGAGATCCCTGGGTGGCGCAGCGGTTTAGCGCCTGCCTGCCTTTGGCCCAGGGCGCGATCTTGGAGACCCGGGATCGAATCCCACGTCGGGCTCCCAGTGCATGGAGCCTGCTTCTCCCTCTGCCTATGTCTCTGCCTCTCTTTCTCTCTCTGTGTGACTATCATAAATAAATTTTAAAAAAAATTTTAGAAGTTAAGAATTTGAAAGAAAAAGACATATTTCCCATCTTTAAAGTCATTTGAATTCTCAAGAAGTATTCATTCCCTTTTTTTCTGTGGCTCACTCTCTTTCTTGGAACCTTTCTTTCACCGGTTCCAAACTAGACTGAGTGTTTGATAGGTAGCTTTCTGGGATCTTCCTCTTGGGATCCACTGTGTCCTGACTTTGATGTCTTTTCTACACCTGGCTTAATCACTCATTTTAATGTATCATGCTCTCAAGTAATTTTCAAAGCAAGTGGGCAAAGTTTCTGACTCTTTATGTCTAAGTTTTTTTAAGTGAACTCTAAGCCCAATATGGGGCTCGAACTTACAACCCCGAGATCAAGAGTCACTGAGCCAGCCATGTGCCCCATATATCTAAGAATGTTTTATTTTATACTCACCTGGATTAATAGTTTGGCTCGACATAGAATTTTCCCCTCAGAATCTTGAAATTGTTCTACTGTCTTCTGGTCTCTGATGTGACTCTTGGGCAATCTGGTATCTGCATATTTCTTTTCCCTTTGTAGTTGAACTACTTTTCTTTTTTTTTTAAAGTAGGCTCCATGCCCAACATGGGGCTCAAACTCATGACCCTGAAATCAAGGGTGGCATACTCTGCTGAGCTTTTTCTTTTCTTTTTATTTTTTTTAAAGATTTTGTTTATTTATTCATAGACACACAGAGAGAGGCAGAGACACAGGCAGAGGGAGAGGGAGAAGCAGGCTCCATGCAGGGAGCCTGATGTGGGACTCGATCCTGGGTCTCCAGGATCACACCCCAGGCTGCAGGCAGCGCCAAACCGCTGCGCCACCGGGGCTGCCCGAGCTTTTTCTTTTTAAAGAAAAAGCCTCTCTCTCTCTTTTTGAAAAGTCGTAGGATATTCATTTCCACTTTGATGTCCTGTAATTCCATAAGAACATATCTAAGTGTCAATGTGCTTTCTGTATAAAGACTGGGAAGTTATTTTGCATTACTTTTATGGCAATTTCCTCCCCTCCCTTTTCTCTATTCTTTCTCTTGAAGTTCCACTCTTCAGAGTTTGGAATCTCCTACATGGATGCTTTAAATTTTTCTCACAGATTTCCTGTGGGTTTTTTTTAGGGGAGGGGGGTTAAAAGTATTATAACCAAATTCTACTTCACTTACAGTTTGTACTTGGGAAAGCAATTACCTTGAAAGTTGTGACTTCCATGCCCAGGATCTTGGAATAAAACATGGTGGTGTCTTTGATACTCTTTACTGTCATCACGATGTGGTCAAGTCTACTGATAAGACATGATGAAAGAGTCTGACTGCTGTTCCTCCATGACTTAAAAAAAAAAAGAAATTCAAAAAAGATCACATTGCCACTGGTCACACCCATGTTTCCTGTTTCCTTCTCTTCACCTCTCCTCTCTTCACAAGTAGTATATTTCCTCCCCACTCCATTTCCAGGGGAAAGTCCTGGGAGGAAACTTGTGTAGAGTCTTATCACCCTTGTGTGGATTCACAAGAGTCTACCATGACCACTCTTTTCTGTTTTCTTGTTCTCTTTCCCCTTGTAGAAGGATAGAGATGAAGTTAAGGGAAGTGGAGACCAAGACCAAACCCTCTCTTTTTGTCCCCAAGCTGGAATTCTTCTCTTTTGCCAGAAATGATAAGACCTAGAGGAGGCCTAACCCTATGAGTACAAGCCCTCCGTTGGCCGGTTTAACCCAGTCCCCTTTTTTTCTCACTCCTTAGCTATGCTAGGACAGGAAAGGAGCATCTCAGACGGAATAAATATTTCTTTGCATATGTGTTTCCAGATCCACCTTGACACCCAGTGGGATGGCATACCTCCCTGCTTCTTACTTCCAGCCATCTGCACACTTCCCACCTGCTCTTTCTCTTGATTTGCATTCTTTAGTAATTTATATATTTACTTTACATCTGCTACAGGATTATAAAGTGTCTGTGGTCTGGCACTATAGCAGAGTATAGCAGTTAAAAGAACAGGACAGCCCGGGTGGCTCAGCGGTTTAGCGCCACCTTCGGCCCAGGGTGTGATCCTGGAGACCTGGGATTGAGTCCCACTTCAGGCTCTCTGTATGGAGCCTGCTTCTCCCTCTGCCTGTCTCTGCCTCTCTCTCTCCCTGTGTCTCTCATGAGTAAATAAATAAAATCTTTAAAAAAATAAAAGAACAGATTTTGGGTGCCAGACTGATGTTTAATTAATCTGTCTGTGCCGTGCTTTCCCCTTCCATAAAATGTGCATGATTTTATACATATAAGATTTTTAAAAGATTTTATTTATTTATTCATGAGAGACACACACAGAGGGGGCAGAGACATAGGCAGAGGGAGAAGCAGGCTCCCCACAAGGAGCCCGATGTGGTACTCAATCCTGGGATCACGCCCTGAGCCAAAGGCAGACGCTCAACTGCTGAGCCACCCAGGTGTCCCTATACATATAAGATTATTGTGAACATTAAAAAAAAAAAGAGTTGGATTTTTAAGGGCTTAGAACAATGCCTGGCATGTAGCAAGTGCTATAAGAGTTAACGGTGATGGGGGCACCTGGGTGGCTCAGGTGGCTCAGTGGTTGAGCATCTACCTTTGGCTCAGGTTGTGATCCCTGCATCCTGGGATTGAGTCCTGCATCTGGCTCCCCTCAGGGAGCCTGCTTTTCCTTCTTCTTATATGTCTGCCTCTCTGTGTCTCTTGTGAATAAATAAATGGGGAAAAAAAGAGTTAACGGTGATGATGATGATGTTGTCATGATCATCTTGTTAAATTTCAGACTCCCTACTGTGGTTCCTAGTCTCTACAGCCTCATCCATTTCAAGCTACATTGTTCTTTGCCTGTTCCTCATAAAGGCGATCTTTGTATCTTTGGCCTCAGGGCCTTATGCATATGCTGATATCTCTCTCTCTCTGACTAGAAGATAAGCTACATTAGGGCAGAGATTTCTCTCTGTTCCACACTGTGTCCCAAACAGCTAGTAGATATTCAATAATATTTGCTCAATTAGTGGATATCTACAACAGTTAGGGCCCAGTGCCTAGCACAAAGTCTGACTATTCCATTCCACCCTATGCTATTTGATTCATTCTGTTCCACTGTCTTCAATTCCATTCAAACCATTACATTTTAAACAACCGATTTCACTGAGCCCCAGCTTAAAAAAAAATACTGTGCTGTTCTATTCTCCTGAGTGGAGGAAGCATTAGTAAAGTTGCTGAGCTCTGCTGTCCTCATGGATACAGCGGATCCAAAGGGACACACAAGCAATAGAATGAGAAATTGACTGACCTTTGGACTCCATTAAAAAGAAAGTTGTATGTTGGGCTCCACTGAAAATAAAGTTTAATGTTAAAAACCTTTTAATGTCTGTAGGATCTGTAATAGCACCCCTTTTCATTCCTGATATTGGTAGTTTGTATTTTTCCCTTAATTGCCTGAGAAAAGGGCAGCGCCGGTGGCGCAGCGGTTCAGTGCCACCGGCAGCCCAGGGTGTGATCCTGGAGACCCTGGATCGAGTCCCATGTCAGGGTCCCTGCATGGAACCTGCTTCTCCCTCTGCCTGTGTCTCTGACTCTCTCTCTCTCTGCCTCCCTATGAATAAATAAATAAAATCTTTTTAAAAATTGCCTGAGAGAAAACAGAAATTACTAATATATTTTTTAAATATTTTATTTATTCATGAGAGACACACAGAGAGAGGCAGAGACACAGGCAGAGGGAGAAGCAGGCTCCCTGCAGAGAGCCCGATGTGGGATTCGATCCTGGGTCTCCAGGATCATGCCCTGAGCCAAAGGCAGACCCTCAACCACTGAGCCACCCAGGGATCCCTTCCTTCCACTTTCTAAAGGTTCAATTTGCTGTTCCTTTTCCAGCTTCTTGATATGGAAGCTCAGGTCACTGGTTTTCAACTTTCCTGATCTATGCATTTAGAACTATAGATTTCCCCCTACATGCCACTTTAGCCACACACACCCTCCTCCAATTTTGATAGTATTATTGGAAATCAACTCAACCCATTTCTCCCATTTTTATTTTTTTTTAAGATTTTGTTTATTTATTCATGAGAGACACACAGAGAGAGGCAGAGACATAGGCAGAGGGAGAAGCAGGTTACCTGAGGGGAGCCCGATGTGGGACTTGATCCCAGGACTCTGGGGTCATGACCTGAGCCAAAGGCAGATGCTCAACCACTGAGCCATCCAGGTACCCCTCCTCTCACTTTTCAATGCCCTACCAGCTCAGACTCACTCCCCAGATACCATTTTGCAGACAAGGAGCTCCAGCCTCACAAATTCAAGGATGAGTCTTAAAGAACCAGAAGAAAGGCCAGTGTGGTTTAGAATCCAAGAGTGAGTGAGGTATGAGTACATGGGGAAAGCCAGGGCCAGATAGTTCCAGGTTGTTAAGGTGAGTTTAGGGAGGTGGTTTATAAAAGGATCATCAGGACATAGTAGTCATATAAGTCTTACTCTGTGCCAAGCCCTGTTCTAAGCATGACAGGAAGTATGGTTTATTCCTCACAGTAGATATCTCTATATAGTAGGGTGCCCGGGACACCGTGCCTTCCCTCCTGCCTCCTATTTTTCTACAGAATCGTCTTCAAGGTCTCCTTCAGGGTGCCAGGGGCCCCTGGAATTCTTCTGGCCAACCTCAAGGTCAGCGCCAGGTTTCCTGGCCCCTTTCCACACTTCTCCATCAGGACACTCCCACCCAACTGGCTCCCTGAAGCCACCCTAAGGGAGCAGAGCGGTCAGCCCTCAGCCCAGGCCCATTCTTGAAGACATGTTGCTGTCTGGCCACATTAGAACAGGGCCTTTCTGTGTCCCTCTGCTGCCCTCTGCTTGTCTTTGAAAGCAGAAGAGACAGGAGGACGGGGGAAATGGGTGTCAGCACCCTAGGACAGCCCACAAAGAAGAGAAGCTGGTTACCGGGCCTGGGCTGGGGCATCCCCGGCCTTGGTGTGAACACCTGTGCCCCCGGGCCCTGGGACCACCTCACTCACCTGCTTCTGGCAAGTTCCGCCCCACATCCTGGCTGCCAGCCTGGAGGGCAGATGGTGCAGCATGGCAGGCTAGGTGTCCTTGCCCTGAAGCCTCCAGATAACCCTCTGGCTCAGCGCCTGGAGATCAAGGGTCAGGAATGGGAGGGCCATGGGCTGAGGAATGCTGGTGGTGACAGGGGTAGGCGGTGCAAGTACAAGTATTCTGAAATAAAACTCAGGGCCTTAAGGGGCACCTGGGTGGCTCAGTGGCTGGGTTTCGGCCTTCAGCTCAGGTCATGGTCTCCAGGTCCTGGGGTTAAGTCCCACATCAGGCTCCCCACGGGGAGCCTGCTTCTCCCTCTGCCTGTGTCCCTGCCTCTCTCTCTCTCTGTCTGTCATGAATAAATAAATAAAATCTTAAAAAAAAAAAAACTCAAGGCTTTGAAAGTAAAAGCTTGAGGTCTGACGTTGGCTCAGGCTGCCATAACAAAGTATCACAAACTGGGTGGCCTGAAATTAATTTTCTCACAGTTCTGGATGCTGGAAGTTTGAGATCAGGGTGCCAGCAGGGTCATGTGCTGGTCAGGTCTCTCTTCCTGACTTGAGGATGTCCCCCTTCTCTCTGTGTCTTCACACAGTGGAGAGAAAGAGCAGGCTCTCTGGTCCCCTCTTGGAAGGGCACTAATCCCATCATGAGCACCCCACCCTCATAACGTCATCTAAATCCTAATCAACCCCCCCCCCCACACACACAAAGGCTTCACCTCCTAACACCATCACTTTGGGGGCTGGGACTTAAACATATGAATTTGGGGGGAACACAAGCATTCAGCCCATTACACGGTGTACGTGTAAGGGATTACTTTGTAATAGCAGAAAATTCACCCATCCTAAGTGTGGTGAGGGGATTCTTTATTCTAGGGTGTGAGGCCTCTGGTCTGTTTAAGCTTGTGTCCCTGGGGTTTGAGATCTCTGATACATTTGAGATTCAGAGTTTGTATCCAGGGTGTGAAGTTAGAAGTTGTCTGAGTTAGGTATGACCACTGACTTATGGGTCTGTTTCTGAGGCAAGATCTCTTAAGCTATTAAGTGTTCTGTGTCCCAGGGTGCAATGTTTCTGAATTCTTTTGGGGTGTGAGCTTTGAGGTTTGCCCCATCCCTTACCAAGCCCTCTCCCTCCACTGCTGGGAGTCAGGGAACATTCACTAGTCCCAACGCTGCTTGCCTTACCCTGCACTGAGTTCTCTTTCCCTTGGGGGTTACTGGTCTAGCCCCTGGGGCATGTGAGTTTGAGATTCTTATTCCTCTGCACACCCCAGATACCCCACCCCAACACACACACAAGTTCTCTTGTGCTATGTGTATTGATTTTAGCATATGATTTTTCCTTATAATACATGAATATAGGTTTGTATAAAAGGTTTCAACAGTACATTAAGTATATGGACTACGGGGTCATCCCCACCTCCATGCTCCAAACATTACCACTGAGGTCAGTTTCTGGTGTTTACACACACACACACACACACACACACATACACACAACCACGGTAACCAGCTCCCACCTGCTCTTCCTTGTTAACATTCTGTCCCTGTGGAAGGCACCCCACTTCCACAGGCACACACGGGTCCCACTCATCCTGCCACCTGTGCAGCCTCGTGTGTGCTCTGTGGTAGAACACAAACCCCCAGCATTCATTTCCCTCTGCAGTCATCATTGGCCATATGTGGAGATTTACAAGGTCGATCCCAATTGTTTGCTCCTACCAGCCTGTGCACACGGCCCTGAGAAGGTGTGTATGTGCTAGATGGAGTTAGAAGTGGAATTGCTGGGTCAGAGGGTTCATTCAGTCACCAAACCAAAGGAGCGCGTTCTGTGCACCAAGTGCTGTTCTAGATACTGGAGCGGCATCAAAGAACTGGACGGACAAAAGTCCTTGCCCACGTGGACCTGACATGCTAGAGGGTGTTAAAAAGTTGATTTCTGTAGATGTTTCACATCCTGGAAGGCTTTATTCCCATCAGCAGTGCCTTTATTGGCTCCCTCTCCACCACTCTGCGGGGTGGGGTCTGTGGCAGGAGGCTGGCTGCTCTGGCCTTTGTTCAAGGTCTGGGGCTGGCACGGTCTGTTTGGGGATGTAGACATACGTGTGTGTGGCTGGGGAGGAGGATAAGGGAATTCAATGGTCATCTGGAGAGGGTGAGGGGAAATAGGATTAGAAGAGGCCACTTAGGGGCACCTGGATGGCTAGTGGTTAAGCATCTGCCTTCGGCTCAGGGTATGATCCCGGGGTCCTGGGATTGAGTCCCTCATCAGGCTCATTGCGGGGAGCCTGCTTCTCCCTCTGCCTATGTCTGTCATGAATAAATAAATAAAATCTTTTTTAAAAAAAGAAGAGGCCACTTAATGGTGTGGGTGGGAGCTAGGGACAATGGTCCACTGAATGAGGCATGAACAGCCCCTCACAGGTCACACCCACAGAACATGCACAGGTGCAGCAGCACTGAAGAATCCAGTAGTACTGTCTTGGAATATACTATAGTGAGACTGTTTTGTGGACACCCCTTGGGTGTGACTAAACCTGGGGTCACACAGAGTGGGGTGTGAATACTCCCGGGGCTACATGGACAGGGGTGTGGCCACCACATGAAGTAGTATATAAACTGGGGGCGGACAGCCTTAGGTTACTCAGATGGGGGTCTGGGCAATCCAGAAGTCACACACACTAGGGAGTGGATACTCCTTGAATTGCACACACTGGAGACTACACACTCTTGGGGTGACACAGAATGGGTTGTAGACATTTCTGGAGTCAGATTGACCAGTGTGTTGACACTACATAGTCAAACAAACAGATGTGGATGGTCCTAGGGTCAAAATGATTTGTGTGTGACACTTCTGGAGTCACGCGTGCTAAGGAGGAGACATTCTGGAGTCACCCAGACTGGCTAGTAGACATTCACAGGGTCACACATATCAGGGTGTGGACATCCCAGGGGTCAGATAGCAGGTTGGATTGGGGAGCTTTGGGGGTCACTCAGACAGGGATATGGGCACTCTTGGGCTCAGACAACCTAAGGTGTAGACAGCTATGAGGCAAGAATCAGTGGGTGGGGATAGACATGGAGTCACAAAGATGGGGGTTTGGACATTCCTGGAGTCACTTATGCTGGAGTGTGGACAGACATAGGGTCACTCAGAGTTGTGAACACTCCAAGATGTCTATTACACACATTGGAGAGTGGAAATCTCTGGGGTCACCCAGAAGGAGTTTGGGACACTCTTGCCATTAACCACACTGGGGCATGGAGACTCCTGAAATCACACACATTGTGGATTGGGTTTCCCCTTGTGTCACGCAGATTAGGGGGTGAACATCTATGGTGTTATACAGACTGAGGAGTAGACACTTCTAGGATCATAGTGACGGAGGTGGGGACAGTTCTTTGATCAAACAAATGATGTATTGGCCCCTCTCAGTTCAGAAACAGATATAGACACTCCTGTGGTCACACAGAGACATTGAGGGACACTCCCTGGTATAGACTTGGGAGTGGACACTGCTGAGGTCAGAGACTGCGGTGTGGGTGGCCCTGGGCTCAAACAAACCAGGATGCAAATTCTTTTGGGTCACATAGACTGGGTGTGGACATCCCTGGCATCACACAAATGGGTATTTGGACACTAATGGGGTCACATAGAAAGGAGAGCAGACTGTCATGGGGTCACAAACGCTGGTCACACACCTCTGGGGTCACTCACATAAGGCTTTGAACACTCACTATCATAGGCTAGGGTGTGGACACTGTTGGTGTCACACGCCTTGGGGGAGTGGCACTCCCAAGGTTACACATACTGGTATGTGGACACAATTGTGGTCACTCAGATTGAGTTTTGGACACTCCTGAAGTTACGCACAGGGCTGGGAACGCTTCTGGCATCACACACGGGTGTGTCCATTCATGCTGTCACACAGAATGAGGAGGGAATGAGGCCAGAGGTGTGCATCTGGTGGCCCTGAATAAGAGGGGAAAATTCCAATACTCCCTGCTAAAAGTAATTCAACAAGGAGGCCATTAGGCTGGGGTGACTCTGATGCCTTAGTAGCCTCAGTTAGTGAATGGAAACCTAAGCCAGAGCAATGCACTTGCATCCAAGACACCAAAACTTAAGAACAACCATCACAAACAGCCAACTGGGCTTTCCCAGGTGAGGCAACTGCTTCAATCATAGCTGATCAAATAATCTCGTCCCTTTGCTCCCGCCTGCCCCATGGAAGACTGTCCCCAGCTCCTGTTGGAAGTTCTCCTAACCACTTCCAGTTTGGCACTCCCCAGTGCGATTGACTTAAGCTCCAACAAACTCCTGAAGATTTAAACGTGCCTCAGTTTATCTTTTAAAAAATATTTTATTTGTTCATAAGAGACACAGAGAGAGAAGCAGAGACAGGCAGAAAGAGAAGCAGGCTCTCTGCAGAGAGCCTGATGCAGAACTCGATCCCAGGACCCCAGGATCACAACCTGAGCCGAAAACAGACGCTCAACCACTGAGCCACCCAGGCGTCCCCCAGTTTGTCTTTTAACACCCCGGAGCCAAGCACAGAACAGGCTCTAAAATGTGGGCCTCACCTTTAGTGTACGTGCTGCCAAAGCGAGCACTGGACTGCACAGACTGACTCTTTTCGGGGGTAGTGGGGATGCCCAAAGAAAAACATCTGCAATCTGTTGCTTGGGAGGTCTGCAATGGTGCTTTCTCCATTTGCTCTTTGTCCATCTTTTGGAGGGCTAGAGCCCCAGCAGAGAGTAAAGTCACACTACAAAGAGCGTGAGGTCCTCAGCTGCCACACTGGAGCCCACCTATCCACCAGGAACAGCCACATTCATCTATGAGGGGAGCAAGAAATAAATGAGTATTCCTATGTGAAACCACTGACATTGTGGGGTTCGTTTGTCATTTCAGAATCCCCAAATACACAGTGTTGCTGCGTGGATTGAATCCTCCATTGGAATGGGCTCTGAAAGCTGAGGAGCTCATGGAGGGGGATGGGGTGGACTCTTCCTCCAAGAGGGCTTCCTGGCTTCCAGGAGCTGTTCGTCCTTCCTTTTTTTTTTTAGATTTTCTTTATTCATGAGAGACACAGAGAGAGAGGCAGACACATAGGCAGAGGCAGAAGCAGGCTCCCTGCAGGGAGCCCGATGAAGGACTACATCCCAGGATCCCAGGATCACGACTGAGCCAAAGGCAGATGCTTGACCACTGAGCAACCCAGGTGCCCGTTCATCTTTCCTTTACGGTAGGCAGAGCTCTGGCCAGGGGGAGGGGGCTGGGCGGGCATCTGTACTTCCAAGTCAGACACTGGCTCCATTGCCTGGGTGGAGGCTGGATGTGGAGCCCCGTTCTTCAGAGATCTACGGGTGAACAAGGTTCTGGTGCTCTCTGGCTGGGCCAGGCTTTAATACTGGGCCTCAGGGTGCATCAAGAGTTGGTATAATTCAGCTACTCCTTTCCACAGATGGATTAAAGATAACTTTGGCTTCACTAAACAGCTCCAACAGCAGAATTCTTTTCCTCCTTAGAATGGAGGCCCTTGCTGTGGAGGGACTGAAACCTCACACGCTCCCTTCCTGCTCACCACTGGCCCAGGACAAGTCCCAGAGGAATCAGTGGGCAGCAGGTAGGGCTTCCCAAATCACGGCCACTTTCAGGGTCATTTGATGTTCCTACAAGCATAGGCCCATGCGATGTACTGGGACAGCATTTGTTTGAGAGTATATTCTACCCCAAAGCGAACGCCTGCCTTTCCACCAGACCCAGAGTTTGTGAGGACTTGAAGGAAGACATTTAAGCCACATAGGCTCTGGGCACCTGAGTGGCTCAGTGGTTGCCCGTCTGTCTTTGGCTCAGGTCATGATCCTGGGGGCCTGGGATCGAGTCCTGCATCCGGCTCCCTGCAGGGAGACTGCTTCTCCCTCTGCCTATGTCTCTGCCTCTTTCTCTGTGTCTCTCATGAATAAATAAATAAAATCTTAAAAAACATAAACCACATAGGCTATGTTGCTCAATTTCCTTGGATGAGGAGGGTGTGCTAGGACCTAGCCTGGCTGTCCCAAAGGGTGGTTAAGAGATTATATGATGAGGGTCTTTCTTAGGCATTCTTTCCCCTGTAACTAACTGAAAGCTCTGCTAAAGTGTCTTCTAGTGAAAGGGGTTTATTTTCTCCCATTACCAGAAAATTCGAGATTGACAGTCTCAGGCTCAATGATAATTGTAAGCAGAGTCAAAGTTTCCTTCCCTCTGCATCTTGACCATCTTTAAGCATGCTGACTTTTTTCTTCATGGTTCTTACCTCATTGTTGCAAGAAGGCTGCTGTACTTCTAGACCTCACGTCTGTATCTGATGCAGGAAAAAGGGTTGGTTCAGAACAAAGGCTTTCTTCTAATGAGGCATTGTCTTTTTATTTGGCCTGAACAGTCCTCCCTATGGATTATCCCTTACATCTCATTGGCCAAAACTGCACCAAATGCCACCCCCTCCCCCATTTATCACTCTTCAGAGGAAGCAAAATTCCTATGACTGGTTTAGATCAATCATAATCCCTGCCCTTGGTCTGGGGGAGGAATTTATGCTCCTTTGGAACAGGGGAGCTCCAACTACCATCTGAAGAAAATGGGGGAGGAGTAGTGGAGAGGGAGGAAATGTGGGTGAGGATTGTAGGGAGGCAGTGGAAAGCATTGCCTATAGAACCACAGAATGGAAGGTAAGGTGAGCTGAGTTCTAGCCCTCATTCTGCATTGGAGCTGCTGGTGGTTTGGGTTCTGTCCCTTGCCCTCTCTGGGCCTCAGTTTCATCTTCTGTACCAAAGGAGTTGAGTACAGTGGTCTCAAAAGACACTCTATGCGTTGGTGGCCCTATGGTCTTGACCTGGACATGGGGGCTGGGCTATGGAATCTACCACATGACAGGAAAGGCCCATTGAGTCTTGAATGGGGGAAGGTCTAGAGACTATCTGGCTCCTAGCACCTAGCAGGGGCAAGAATCCCTCTTCCCTGTGTGATCCGGGTCATTTTGATTGTCCTTGAAGAGGTCACTCTGAGTGTTTATAAGAGCAGGGGCCCATATCTGGGTCCAGTTTCTGGCCTTAGTGCTGTTGCTGATGTCATGCTGGGTGAGTTGTTTGAACAGGTCCCTGGCCCACTCTGTGCCTCAGTTTTCCCCATTTGTTCAGTGAGGAGGTTAGACAAGATGGTCTTTGCTGGACTTTACAGTCCTAAACTGCTGAGCTGAGTGGATTTAAGGACAGAGGGGAGGGGCTCCTGGGCGGGTTCAGTCAGTGAAGCATCTGACTTCGGTTCAGGTCATGGTCCGGTTCTGGGACCCTGCTCAACAGGGAGCCTACTTCTTCCTCTCCTGCTCCCCCTGTTTGTGTGCTCTCTCTCTCTCTCTCTCTCTCGTAAATATATAAAATCTTTAAAAAGAAAGAAGGGAAAGGTGAGATCTGCTGCTAGAAGCTGCCGGCATTCCTTGGCTTATGGTTCCATAGACTCCACCAGTCCGATCTCCATCTCTGTGATCGCACTGCCACCTCCTCTGTGTGTGTGTCTTCTCATCTTCTATCTTAAACCACCCCCCCCCACGCCAGCTTCCCTCTTACAAAGACATTTGTGGTTACATTTAGGATTCACCCAGATAATCAAGATAATATCCCCTTCATGGACTCTTAACTTTTTTTGTAGGGGGAACAGAGGGAGGGGGAGAGAGAGAATCCTAAGCAGGCTCAATCCCAGGACCCTGAGATCATGACCTGAGCTGAAATAGTCAGTCACTTAACCAACTGAGCCACCCAGACGCCCCCGGATCCTTAACTTAATCACACCTGCTAAGTGCTTTTTGTTGTTGTTGTTGTTGCCACATAAGTGAACATTCACAGGTTCCAGGGATTGGAAGCTGGATACCTTTTGGAGGGCCCACCACAGTGGAGGGGGCCAGGAAGCAGTCCTCAGGGTGGTGACATCTCAGTTGAAATCTGAAGGAGAGGGAGGTAACTAAACAGAAGGGACAGAGTATGGCAGCAGGAGAAACAGCATGTGTGAAGTGAAGCACTTGGAGATGCGATCGTAATAGTGCTGTGGGGAAAGGCGAGCAGTTTAGGATAGTGGGCCGTACATCGGTGGGAGAGGTCGCTCAGGATGCTGAATTGAGGCCTAGTAGGATACAAGCCTTTTCCTCCCAGCTCCTCTCTCGGCCCCAGAACCTGGCGAGGTTCCAGGTGGAGCCTGCTCAATCCTCAGCACCACCCTGGCTTCCAGAGGCCCAGGCTAGCCCAGCCAGGCAGAGGGGAGGTAAGGAAAAAGGCAACGTGACAACGTGCCTGTGGTTTGCAGGCCATGCAGCTCCCTAGTCGTGCATGAAGCACAGGCCGAAAAGTCTGGCCTGTGCCCAAGATACGGCCCCTTACCAGGCCTGGAGACATGGGTGGCCAGCTCCCACTCACTCAGGAGGGCAGGCCTCTGAGCCAGAGTGCCCCCACCAGCATAGGCCAGTGTGGACTGATGGTGGTTAAGAGCCTGGTCGGGCAATGGTTGGACAGCCTGGCCTGGGATTGCAACTCTGTCAGTTGCTAGCACGATGGCCTTTGGCCAGTGACTTGACCTCCCTGGAACTCCCTCCCCCCATCATCCCACTTTTTCCTCTATTGGAGGTAGTAGGTTAGTTGTTATAAGCACCAAGAAATACAGCCAGCCTCGAGACACTGCAGCAGAAACGAGTAGGAGGAAACAGGCTGCTGAGACAGCCCTTGAGCCAACCTGAAGCCATTTCCTCTTTTTGTGAGTTCATCTATTCCCTTGTTGGTCAAGCTGATTCCATTTGGTTTCTGTTACTTGCAGACAAAAGCATCTTAGCTGATAAAGGTTTTTCATCATCTTTTTTTTTTTTTTTTTTTACTGAGAGAATTACGAAAAATGTAAATGTAGAGGATATTGTGATGACAGCTTTAGCTGAGGTTTGGCAGGCTTTTACATTTTGCATGTGTGGCTGGCAGAATAATGCCCCCACCCCCAAAGATGGTCACATCCTAATTGCCAGGACTTGTGACTCTGCTAGGTTACACTGCAGAAGAGAATTCAAATTGCTCATCAGCTGACTTTAAGATAAACCGAATATCCTGGATTATCCAGGGGAGCCAATATACTTATAAGGGTCCTTAAAAGTTGAAGAGGAAGGCAGGAGTGCTGTGATGTGAAAAGAACCTGACTAAAGTTGCTACCTTTGAAGATGGAGGTAGGAGGCTGTAAGCGGAGGGATGCAGGGGCCTCTCAAAGCCAGAAAAGGCAAGAAAACAAGTTTCCCCTGAACCCTTTAGAAGGAAACCCAGACCTCCTAACACCTTGACTGGAGCCCTTGACCTGTGCCAGACTTCTGGCTTCCAGAACGGGAAGGTAGTGAATCTGTGTTGTCTTGAGCAGTTACGTTCGCAGTAATTTGTTACAGGAGCAAAAAGAAACTAATATAACATCCGTTTGGTTTTATGTTAATTTATTTTTATTTTTTTAAAGATTTTATTTATTTACTCATGAGAAACACAGGACAGCTGCCCCTCTTCTGTTAATTTAATCAAAGAAAAGCTCAACACCTTTTACTTAAGCTAACAGGTACAGCACAAGCCCCTTCGTAGAAATTGCTTTTGTTTCTTTCCCTCTTTGCTGATTCTCTCCACCCACCAATCTGCCTCCCTGTCCGGGTGCAGAAGGAATATGGTAAGAAAAATGGTTATTTGATTATTTCTTGGTATTAGGATTCAGAGGGATTTTTTAAAATTTTATTTTAAAAATTTTATTTATTTGAGAGAGTTGAGGGGGTGGGGCAGAGGCAGAGGGAGAAAGAGAGAATCTGGAGCAGACTCCACTCCGATAGTGGAGCCCCAGTCAGAGATTGATTCCAAGATACTGGGATCATGACCCAAGCTAAAGGCAGATACTTGGGGCATCCCAGGTGGCTCAGTGGTTTAGTGCCGCCTTCGGCCTGGGGCGTGATCCTGGAGACCGGGGTGAGTCCCACGTCGGGCTCCCTGCATGGAGCCTGCTTCTCCCTCTGTTTCTGCCTCTCTCTCTCTCTCTCGTGAATAAATAAATAAAATCCTTAAAAAAAAATAAAGGCAGACACTTAACTAACTGAGCCACCCAGGTTCCCCAGAGGGATTTTTCTTTTTTTACATTTTTGGCTTTATGCTTTTCTGCACTTTTTTCCCATTTTTTATTTTTGTAATGAGCAGGCATTATTATTTTTATTTTTTTATTTTTTATTTTTTTTAATTTTTTTATTTATTTATGATAGTCACAGAGAGAGAGAGAGAGGCAGAGACTCAGGCAGAGGGAGAAGCAGGCTCCATGCACCGGGAGCCCGATGTGGGATTCGATCCCGGGTCTCCAGGATCGCGCCCTGGGCCAAAGGCAGGCGCCAAACCGCTGCGCCACCCAGGGATCCCAGCATTATTATTTTTATACCCAAAACAATAAGGTCATGACTATGCATTTTATTGAGAAAGCCTGTGCCGATCAATGCCCATGGCCACCTTTGAGTGTTCTGTCCATCCTAGATGAGGTGTCCCCAAAGCAAACCAACAACTCCCAGATCTAGACTATTCCTTCCTCTTCTTCCCCTGCCTTAGACAGATGGATAAAATTCATAGAATTCATCTGTGGCTGTTATGGGCTGATCAGTGTCCTTAGATTCACATGTTGAAGTCCTAACTCCCAGTGTCTCAGAACATGACTGTATTTGGAGATGGGGCCTTTAAAGAGGTGATCAAGTTAAAATGAAGTCCTCAGGGGATTCCTAATCCAATCTGACTGATGTCCTTATAAGAAGAGCAGATCAGGACACAGAAAACATACAAGAAAAACCATGTGAGTTGGATCCAAGGAGTAGGTGGCCATCTGCAAACCAAAGAAAGAGGCGTTGGGGGAAAAATCAAGGCTAACATTTTGATCTCAGACTTCTAGCCTCCAGAACTGTTAGAAAATTAATCTCTGATGTTTAAGCCACCTGGTCTGTCGTAGTCTGATGGCAGCCCAAGCAGGCTAACACACTAGCATCACCTACTACTTTGTTCCGAAGAAACCAGTTCTATGTGGTAAGAATTCTAAAACGTGTTATGTCCTGGGAGAGCTGATTTAGTTCCTTAAAGATACTTCATTTTCACTGTATTGTGACCTCCTGACAAACCTGTGAACCTGTGACCGTTCAGAATGGTGCTTATGACTCCTCATTTGACATAAGGGAAAAACTGAGGCCTGTGGGCGACACATGACTCAGCCAAAGTCACACAGTCAGAATGCAGATCTCCAGGTTCCATTCCAGAAATGGCATAGAAGCACCAAGATCAGGATATGTGGAAAGAGGGCCAAGCATTCTATCTTCCTGTCTAGGAATAAGTGCATCAAATTAGTTTTCACATTTGATTTTGGCCTCCATCTCTAAGATGTCCCCTCTCTATCTTCAGAGAGCCTTTTATTTTTATTTATTTTTAAAGATTTTATTTATCTATTCATGAGAGACAGAGAGAGAGAGAGAGAGAGAGAGAGAGAGAGACATAGGCAGAGGGAGAAGCAGGCTCCCCATGGGGAGACTTATGTGGGACTCGATCCCAGGACCCTCCCTGAGCTGAAGGCAGATGCTCAACCACGAAGCCACCCAGGCACCCCTAGAGTGTATTTTATAAGTAACAAAAAACATTTAATCATTTGTTTTAAAGTTGCTAGTATTTCTTTTATGGATACAAAACTAAGCTGAACCCTTCCTGGCTCTTCCCATTAACTGATGTTTATGAAATTTTAAGGGATTTTTTTAGGCATTTCTATTAATGAGAATATAACTCAATTAAAAAAGTTTTTTGGGGGCAGCCCGGGTGGCTCAGTGGTTTAGCGCCACCTTCAGCCCGGGGCCTGATCCTGGCCAGGATCGAGTCCCATGTCGGGCTCCCTGCATGGGGCCTGCTTCTCCCTCGGCCTGTGTCTTTAAAAAAAATTTTTTTAAAGTAGGCTCCACACCAAGCATGAAGCCCAATGAGGGGCTTGAACTCAGAACCTTGAGATCAAGACCCAAGCTGAGATCAAGAGTCAGATGCTTGGGATGCCTGGGTGGCTCAGAGGTTGAGCTTCTGCCTTCGGCTCAGGGTATGATCCCAGGTCCAGGGATCCAGTCCCGCATCCAGCTCCCTGCGAGGAGCCTGCTTCTCCCTCTACCTATGTCTCTGCCTCTCTCTCTATCTGTGTGTCTCTTGTGTCAATAAATAAAATCTTATTTTTTAAGAGATGCTTAATTGAGGCTACCCAGGCACTCAATATGGCTCAATTTTTTAAAAGATTGATTGGTTGATTGATTGATTGATTGATTTGGGAGAGGGAGGGTCAGAGGGAGAGAATCCCAAGCAGACTCCCACTGAGCACAGAGCCCAACACATGGCTCAATCTCATGACCCATGAGATCATGACCTGAGCCAAAACCAAGAGTCCAACGCTTAACCTATTGAACCACTCAGGAGCCCCCAATATGGCTCAATTTTTAAATGAGGATTTAAGCTGCCTATATTCCCATTAGGGCTTTTACTTAAATTGAGAAAATATTTATCAATCACACCCTGGCTGTCCAACGAGGACTCCTTGTACAATGATGAGGCCAGGGGGCATGCAGGACCCTGGGGCATCGAGGAAGATATGAATGTCTGGGGAAAGCAGGCCACGTGGAAAAAGGCTCCAGGACCAGCTTGGGAGCCATTTCTTTACATTGGGAGTGAGGAATGTGGGAGTTAGTGCCAACCTCCTACCTAGCTATCATCTGGGAAACGCTTGCTAACATTTCTCCCTGACCCCTCTAGATTTGCAGATAGTCCAGTTGGCAGGGAAAGTGAAGATAGAATCAGGGGTGGCTGCCCCAGCATGTCCCAAAACCTTTTATGAACGAAGCCATCCTAGCAGTGGGCACAGAGGACATCGGTGACCCCATGCCTTATCTAGAGGAGAAGACCCTACCCAACCCCCATCCATTGCTGCTGTACGGGGGGCCCGATCTTCTAGTATCCCAATAGTAGCTAGATACCGCAATTTATTTTTTATTTTTTAAAATATTTTATTTATTTATTCATGAGAGACAGAGAAGAGAGAGAGAGAGAGAGAGAGAAGCAGGCTCCATGCAAGGAGCCCGACATGGGAATCGATCCTGGGACCCTAGGATCAAGCCCTGGGCAGAAGGCAGGCGCCAAACTGCTGAGCCACCCAGGGATCCCCCGATACTGCAATTTAGTAGAGAATCTTTTACTTTCTTTTTTTTAAATTTTATTTATTTATTAGAGAGAGAGAGCTAGTATGAGCAGAGGGAGCAGCAGGCAGAGAGAGAGGGAGAAGCAGACTCCCCGTTGAGCAGAGAGCCCAATGTGGGGCTTGATCCCAGGACCTTCAGATCATGACCTGAGCTGAAGGCAGATGCTCAACCGACTGAGCCACTCAGGCGCCCCAAGAAACTTACTTTTTAAAGGCTGATCACTAGTTACATTTTTGGAAAAAATCTTTTGCAGCCAGTAGAAAAGGGAGCAAATATTTGAAATGGCACACTCCAGAAGAGGATGCCCAGATATACAGTAAACATGTGAAGGATATTCATCCAGGAAAAGAAAAATTGAAATGACAAAGAGGAACATCACAATAATACTGTATTGGTAAAACTTTTTTTTTCCTTTTTTTTTCTTTCTTTTTTTTTTTTTCTTTTTTTTTTTTTCTTTTTTTTTTTTTTGTTTTTTTTTTTAGTATAATACTCTATACCCGGTTGATGTGAGTGTAAACTGATGCAACCACTTTGGAAAACCATATGGAATTCCTTAGGAATGTATAAAGGTAGGTATCCTCAATGACTCAGAAATTACACTCCTTGATACACTAAGAGAATGGAGAAACACATTGTGGAATATGTACCAACGGAGCACTGCAAAGTGATGAGAATGAGCAGATTACAGCTACGCACAACGCGCAGGTATCTCATAGACATGATGTTGAGGGGAAAAAAAGCAAGACCCAAAATGTACATAATGTATTTTAGTACATCTATGTAACTGTTCAAAACAGGCAAAACTAAACTCTGCTGTTTAGGTTCACAGATGTGGGTGATAAAGAGCAAGGAAATCATGACTACAAAAGTCAGGGGTGTGGTTCTCTCTGGGAAGAGAGAACCGTATGCCAGGGAAGGGTCCCACTAAGGACTTCTGTAGTTCTGGCCATGTTCTGTTTCAAGGGCCAGCAAACTACAACCCATGGGCCTGATCTAGCCTGTTGCCTATTTCTGCATGGCCTTGAGCTGAGAAAGGTAAGAGCTTTTTACCTTATTTTTTTAAGATTGTATTTATTTTAGAGAGAGAGAGTGCGAGAGGTAGCAGAGGAGAGGGAGAGAGAGAATCCTAAGCATGGAGCCTGACGTGGGGCTCAATCTCACAACCCTGAGATCAGGACTGTGAGCTGAAATTAAGAGACGGATATTTAACCAACTAAGCCACCCACATGCCCCAGAGCTTTTTACTTTTTTTTTTTAATTTTTATTTATTTATGATAGTCACACAGAGATAGAGAGAGGCAGAGACGTAGGCAGAGGGAGAAGCAGGCTCCATGCACCGGGAGCCTGACGTGGGATTCGATCCCGGGTCTCCAGGATCGCTCCCTGGGCCAAAGGCAGGCGCTAAACCGCTGCGCCACCCAGGGATCACCTTTTTACTTTTTTTTTTTTTTTTTTAAACGTGGGGCAGGCTGTATGTATGTATGTATTTATTTATTTATTGTCACAGAGAGAGAGAGAGAGAGAGAGAGAGAGATAGAGGGAGAGGGGCAGAGAGAGAAGCAGGCTCCATGCACCGGGAGCCCGACGTGGGATTCGATCCCGGGTCTCGAGGATCGCGCCCTGGGCCAAAGGCAGGCGCCAAACCGCTGCGCCACCCAGGGGTCCCCTTTTTACTTTTTTAAAAAATATTTTATTTATTTATTCATGAAAGACACAGAGAGAGACACAGGCAGAGGGAGAAGCAGGCTCCATGCAAGGAGCCCGATGTGGGACTCGATCCTAGGTCTCCAGGATCACACCTTGGGCTGCAGGCGGCGCTAAACCGCTGCGCCACGGGGGCTGCCCACTTTTTACTTTTTAAAATAATTTCATTTTCAAAAAAATTTTAAATATTTTATTTATTTATTTGAAAAACAGAGAGGGTGCGCGAGGGGAGGTGGGGAGGGAGCAGAGGGAGAGGGAGAGGCAGACTCTGCTGAGCAGGGAGCCCAATGTGGGGCTCGATCCCAGGACTCTGAGATCATGACCTGAGCCAAAGGCAGATGCTTAACTGGCTGAGCCACCCAGGCGTCCCTAAAATTATTTTAAAAACACAAGAAACAACAGGACTTGGCAAGGATGTGGAGGAAAAGGAACACCTCCGCACTGTTGGTGGGAATGTAAACTGGTGCAGCTGCTGTGGAAAACAGTATAGAGGTTCCTCAAAAAATAAAAAATAGAACTACCCTCTAATCCAGTGATTATACTACTAAGTATTTACCCAAAGTATACAAAAACATGGGAGGTGGGCAGGGGGAAGGGGGGACTGGGTGACGGGCACTGAGGAGAGCACTTGATAGGATGAGCACTGGGTGTTATATGTTGGCAAATCTAACTTCAATTAAAAAAAAGAAAAAAGTAAAAAAAAAAAAAAAAAAAAAGAAAAAAGTATACAAAAACACTAACGAACACCCCTATGTGTTTTTGCAACATTATTTACAATAGCCGAATTATGGAGGCAGATCAAGTGTTCATTGATTGATGGATGGATGAAGTAGATGTGATGTGTGTATATATGTATATTTGCACACACACACATATGAAATATTACTAGGGCATAAAAAATAATGAAAACCTTCTATTTGCAACAATGTGGATGGCTCTACAGAGTATAATGCTAAGGAAAATAAGTTAGGGAAAGACAAGTACCATACGATTTCACTCACATGTGGAATTTAAGAAATGCAGAGCAAAGGAACAAAGAAAAAAAGATACAAAACAAAAAACAGACTCTTAACTATAGAGAACAAACTGGTGGTTGCCAGAGAGGTAAGAGTGGGGATGGGTGAAATAGGGAATGGGAATTAAGAGTACACTTATCTTGATCAGTACTGAATCATGTATAGAACTGTTGAATCACTGGGGACTTGAGTGGCTCAGTTGGATAGGAATCCAATTCTAGATTTCAGCTCAGGTCAGGATGTCAAGGTCATGGGATGGAGCCCCACATCTGGCTCCTCGCTGGGCATGCAGTCTTCTTAAGATTCTCTCTCTGTCTTCTTGTGCTGCTCTCTCATGCACTTGCTCTTGCTCTCTCTCACTGTCTCTCTAAAAAACACAATTGTTAAAAAAAAAATAAAATAAAAAAATAAAATAAAATAAAAAACACAATTGTTGAATTGCTATATTGTACACCTGAAACTAATATAACAATATGTTGACTATACTGGAATTAAAATTCTAAAACTAGTCAGTTCTAAAATAAAATGATTAAAAAGAACAAAAAATATCTTGTGATGTAAAAATTATATAAAATTCAAATTTCTGGGTCTGTAAATAAAGTTTTGCTAGAATACAGCCACTATTGCTCATTTATGTATTGTTTATGGCTACTTCACAACAATGGCAGGTTGACTAGTTGTGACAGAAACTAGATAATGTCTCCCAAAGTCTAAAATACTAGAATCTCAGAAAAGGTTTGCTGACATCTTCTGTTCTTTTTTTTTTTAAGATTTTATTTGTTTATTCATGAAAGAAACAGAGAGAGAGAGGCAGAGACATCGACAGAGGGAGAAGCAGGTTCCCCACAGGGAGCTGGATGCAGGCCTCAATCCCTAGACCCAGAATCACACCCTGGGCCAAAGGCAGATGCCCAACCACAGAGCCACCCAGGTGTCCCTGACATCTTCTGTATTTCTTGACCTGACAGGCAGTTTTGTTGGTGTTCACTTTATACTATAGTACATTAATTCTATGAAACACATTTGTGTGTGTGTGTGTGTGTGTGTGTGTGTGTGTGTGTGTCTGTCGCCTCAGGGCCGCACATAGGGCTGCTAGGTGTCCAATATATAGAGGGCATTTCCTGTATTTAATCATTTTATGCTATGACCTGCATTACCTTTGGCAGGGTGCCCCCAAATCCTGTATTTAGATTTTTTAAATGAATTATAAAAAATTGACAGTGGGAGCTATTTTTCTGCCACAGTTATTGGTTCTTAAATTACTAAAGTGGCAATACTACTTAATATACCTCCTCAAATAAAGATCTGGAATGTCTCTTGTGTCTCCTGCAGGTTTGGTTGAGAGAAAACCAAGAGCGGTGACTGAGAATTAAAAATACATATTGAATAAAGGAAAAGTCTGTTTCATGGCCAAAGTCCTAAGTTGTGAACAAGTAATCGCTGTTTAGAGATAACTTTGGCTGATTTTCAGAGCATGTGTACAGATCCAATCAGTGATAGCCTCACTCCAGTGGCTACACTTCTGAGAGTTTAAAACTAACCACAACTTTAAGCTTGTGAAATTCAACAGACAATGGGGCAGGGGCACCTGGGTAGCTCAGTGGTTGAGCACCTGCCTTTGGCTCAGGTGGTGATTCCAGGGTCCTGGGATGGAGTCCTGCATCAGGCTCCTCTCAGGGAACCTGCTCCTCCTTCTGCCTATGACTCTGCCTCTGTGTGTGTGTGTGTGTGTGTCTCATTAATAAATAAATAATCTTAAAAAAAATAGACAACTGGGCAAAAGATTCCAACAGACAATTACAGAAGAGGATGCCTAAATGTTCAATAAATGTGAAACACGGGCGCATGGCTGGCTCAGTTGGTAGAACATGCAACTCTTGAACTCTGGGTTGTAAATTCAATCCCCACGGTGGGTATAGAGATTTTTTTTTAAGATTTTATCTATTTATTCATGAGAGACACACTGAGAGAGAGGCAAAGACACAGGCAGACGGAGAAGCAGGCTCCATGCAGGTAGCCCGACGTGGGACTCGATCCCGGGTCTCCAGGATCAGGCTCTGGACTGGAGGCGGCGCTAAACCGCTGAGCCACCCGGGCTGTCCCTGATGAATTTACTAAACAATAGACACTTACTAAATGAGGAGACGTCCTTTTGAAGTTCTTTGAGCAGTATGCAATCAGTCATTCAGTATCAAAAATGGTAGGAATTGGGGGATCCCTGGGTGGCTCAGTGGTTTGGGGCCTGCCTTCGGCCCGGGGCGTGATGCTGGAGTCATTGGATCGAGTCCCGCATCAGGCTCCTTGCATGGAGCCTGCTTCTCCCTCTGCCTGTGTCTCTGCCTCTCTTTCTCTCTGTGTCTCTCATGAATAAATAAATTTTAAAAAATCTTTAAAAAATGGTAGGAATTCCAATATAAACCAACATAGTACAGCTAAGTGTAAGGGATATATGATTTCCTCAACTTGTACGAAGGAAACTAATAAAATGATAAATTTTTTTATGATAAAAATTTTTATTAAGAAATTCAAGGGTGCCTGGCTGGCTTAGTCGGTAGAACATGCGACTCTTGATCTCAGAGTTGTGATTTGGAACCTCACTTGAATGTACAGATTACTTAAAAATAAATCTTAAAAAAAGAAATTCAGTAGAAGAAAATAAATTAATCCTAGCAGACGTTGTAAATGGCTATCCACACTATATCACCATTAATTTTCAGCTCAAATAACTGCTTGGACATATTGCTACCAGAGTATTTTCTGATTCCAAACCTTCAAACTAACTTTTAAGTGCCAGGATGAAATCTACTGTGATAATAAAAAATGTAATAGCTCCACTTACTATTATAGATATCATGAAAAATCTAAATGCCTTACCTTTCATGATATAACTGTGAATTCAAGTAATCACAATGCAGAGAAAAAAATTTCCCTCTGCTTAATACAATATTTTTTGCATGAAAAACGCTTGCAGGGGGATCCCTGGGTGGCTCAGCAGTTTGGCTCCTACCTTTGGCCCAGGGTGCGATCCTGGAGTCCCAGGATCGGGTCCCATGTTGGGCTCCCTGCATGGAGCCTGCTTCTCCCTCTGCCTGTGTCTCTACCTCTCTCTCTCTCTCTCTCTCTCTCTGTGTCTATCATGAATAATAATAAAAAAAGGCTCGCTAATTAGTAAAATCCCTTTTGAGTAAAATCCCTTCTAGTTGAGATTTCAGAAATGAGAAAATTTCTACAGAGACTCTCTTATTGATTTAGGAGTTAATGAAAAAAATTATACTGCTTTTGGTGGTAGAGACTTTCCATTTTTTAAAAGATTTATTTATTTATTTGAGAGAGAGCACAGAGGGAAAAGAAGAAGGCGGCCCTCTACTGAGCAGGGAATCCAACTAGGGAGTGGATTCCAGGACCCTGAAAGCCTGTCCTGAGCCAAAGGCAGAAGCTGAACTTACTGAGACACCCAGGTGCCCCTAGAAACTTTCAATTTTATTTTTATTTATTTATTTATTATTTATTTTTTTAAAGGATTTTATTCATTTATTAATGAGAGACACAGAGAGAGAGGCAGAGACATAGGCAGAGGGAGAAGCAGGCTCCCTGCAGGAAGCCTGATGTGGGACTCGATCCCAGAACCCCAGGATCATGACCTGAGCCACCCAGGCACCCCAAGAGATTTTCAATTTTATTGATGTTTTCCTAAGAACTGGCATTTGGTTCCATTGATATTTTTTCTCTATTTTTTGTGTTTTCAATTTTACTGATTTCTGTTGGTATCTTTATTATTTCCTTCCTTTGGACATAAAATTTCTAGTTTCCTAAGTTGGAAATTTAGATAATTGAGTTGAGACCTTTCTTCTTTTCTCTTATAAGCATTTTATTGCTACTAATTTCCTTCTTGTCACCACTTTAACTACATTCCAGAAAATCTGATTCATTGTATTTTTAAAAAACTTTATTCATTTATTCATGAGAGAGGCAGAGACATAGGCTGAGGGAGAAGCAGACTCCTTGCAGGGAGCCCAATGTGGGACTCGATCCCTGGACCCTGGAATTATGCCCTGAGCCAAAAGCAGATGCTCAACCACTGAGCCACCCAGGCATCCCAGATTCATTGTACTTTTATTTTTATCCAATTTACAGGAGTTTCGGATTTCCTTTCAGATTTCCTCTTTGATTCACAGATTATTTAGAAGTGTATTATGTAATTTCCAAATATTTTGAGATTTTCCATAGAGATGTATATGTTTCTGTTGCCAACTTCTAGTTTAATTCCATTATGGTCAGAGAACATATTTTCTGTGATTTCAATTCTTTTAAGTTTGTTAAAGATGGTTTCATGGCACGGAATATGGTCTATTTGGTGAATGTTCCATGTGCATTTGTGAAGAATGTGTATTCTGCTGTTGTTCAAAAGACTCTATAAATGTCAGGTTAAATTGTTTAATATTGTTCAGATCTTCTATATCCTTACTGATTTTCTGCCTACTTTTTTTAAAAGATTTTTTATTTATTCATTCATGAGAGACACACAAAGAGAGGCAGAGACACAGACAGAGGGAGAAGCAGGCTCCATGCAGGGAGCCTGACGCAGGACTCCATCCCAACTCCATCGCCAACCCCGGGGATCATGCTCTGAGCCAAAGGCAGATGCCCTACCACTGAGCCACCCAGGCGTCCCTCTGCTTACTTCTTATTACTTTATCCTAGAAGAAAAATTTTGATGTCTCCAACAATAATCAAATTTACCTGATTATCCTTACATTTCGATCAGTTTTTGCTTCGCGTACTTTGGAGATTTGTTGTGAAGTACATATATATACTTAAGATTGTTTCGGGACACGTGGATGGCTCAGTGGTCGAGCGTCTGCCTTTAGGTCAGGTTGCGATCCTGGGGTCCTGGGATCGAGTCCCACATCGGGCTCCCCGCAGGGGTCCTGCTTGTCCCTCTGCCTATGTCTCTGCCTCTCTCTCTCTCTCTCATGAGTAAATAAATAAGAAACCTGAAAAAAGGAACAAGGAAAATGATCAAGGATAAAGAGGGACAATACGTAATAATAAAGTGGTCAATTCACCAAGAAGATGAAACAATCTTTTACTTTTTTTAAGATTTTATTTATTTATTCATGAGAGACACACAGAGAGGAGGCAGAGACACAGGCAGAGGGAGAAGCAGTCTCCATACCGGAGCCTGACGTGGGACTCGATCCCAGGTCTCCAGGATCACACCCTGGGCCAAGGGCAGTGCTAAGCCGCTGAGCCTCCCGGGCTGCCCCAATCTCTTTCTTTTAAGATTTTATTTATTTATTCATGAGAGACACACAGAGAGGCAGAGACGTAGATAGAGGGAGAAGCAGGCTCCCTGCGGGAGCCTGATGCGGGCAGGACTCCATCCCAAGACCCCGGGATCATGACCTGAGTCAAAGGCAGATTCTCAACCACTGAGCCACCCAGGTGCCTCCATTTTCCTTGTTCTGATGTTTATTTTGTCTCTCCATCTTTTTTTCATTCTTTTAGTTTTCACCTATCTATACCTTTGAAGTAGGTTTATTATAGAAAGCATGTCACTAGATATTGTTTTAAAATGTATTTATAATGGACATCCACATGCAGAAGAATGAAACTAGACCACTCTCTTTCACCATACACAAAGAGAAACTCAAAATGGATGAAAGATCTAAATGTGAGACAAGATTCCATCAAAATCCTAGAGAAGAACACAGGCAACACCCTTTTTGAACTCGGTCATAGTAACTTCTTGCAAGATACATCCACGAAGGCAAAAGAAACAAAAGCAAAAATGAACTATTGGGACTTCATCAAGATAAGAAGCTTTTGCACAGCAAAGGATACAGTCAACAAAACTCAAAGACAACCTACAGAATGGGAGAAGATATTTGCAAATGACATATCAGATAAAGGGCTAGTTTCCAAGATCTATAAAGAACTTATTAAACTCAACACCAAAGAAACAAACAATCCAATCATGAAATGGGCAAAAGACATGAAGAGAAATCTCACAGAGGAAGACATAGACATGGCCAACATGCACATGAGAAAATGCTCTGCATCACCTGCCATCAGGGAAATACAAATCAAAACCACAATGAGATACCACCTCACTCCAGTGAGAATGGGGAAAATTAACAAGGCAGGAAACAACAAATGTTGGAGAGGATGCGGAGAAAGGGGAACCCTCTTGCACTGTTGGTGGGAGTGTGAACTGGTGCAGCCACTCTGGAAAACTGTGTGGAGGTTCCTCAAACAGTTAAAAATAGACCTGCCCTACGACCCAGCAATTGCACTGTTGGGGATTTACCCCAAAGATACAAATGCAATGAAACGCCGGGACACCTGCACCCCGATGTTTCTAGCAGCAATGGCCACGATAGCCAAACTGTGGAAGGAGCCTCGGTGTCCAACGAAAGATGAATGGATAAAGAAGATGTGGTTTATGTATACAATGGAATATTACTCAGCTATTAGAAATGACAAATACCCACCATTTGCTTCAACGTGGATGGAACTGGAGGGTATTATGCTGAGTGAAGTAAGTCAGTCGGAGAAGGACAAAGATTATATGTTCTCATTCATTTGGGGAATATAAATAATAGTGAAAGGGAATATAAGGGAAGAGAGAAGAAATGTGTGGGAAATATCAGAAAGGGAGACAGAACATAAAGACTCCTAACTCTGGGAAACGAACTAGGGGTGGTAGAAGGGGAGGAGGGCGGGGGGTGGGAGTGAATGGGTGATGGGCACTGGGGGTTATTCTGTATGTTAGTAAATTGAACACCAATAAAAAATAAATTAAAAAAAAATAAAAAGGACCAAAACAGAAAAAAAAATAATAAAATGTATTTATAATCAGACAACCTGTTTTTTTTTTTTAAAGATTGTATTTATTTATTTGACAGAGAGAGCACAGCAGGCAGGCAGAAGAAAAGGGAGAAGCAGGTTCCCCACTGAGGAGAGCCCAACATGGGCCTTGATTCTAGGACCTCAGACTATGACTTGAGCCAAAGGCAGATGCTTAACTGACTGAGCCACCCAGGCACCTCAAACTTCTATCTTTGAATTGATGAGCTTAGGCCAGGAGCCACAAACTAAGGCCTGCAAGCTGATTGGCTGTTTTTGTAAATAACATTTTATTAGAACACATAAAACGCCTATGCATTTACTATTGTCTATGGTTGCTCTTCCACTACAGAAGCAGAATTGAGTAGTTTCGACAGAGACTATGTGACCCACCAGCCTGAAATGTTTACTCTCTGGCCCTTGTAGCAAAAATTGGCTGACTTCTGGTGTAGATCATTTACATTTAACATTATTATTGATATGGCTGGATTTAGGGCCAGCATTTGATTATTTTTTATTTTCCCTTTTTCTCTTTTGTTCAGCTGTTCCCCTTGTTTTCTTTTGGATTGTTTGAATATTCTTTAGTATTCCATTTTGATTTAGGTAATTGGAATTTTTTTTTTTTTGGTAATTGGATTTTTGGCTATATTTCTTTGTAGTAATTTTTAGTAATTGCTCTAGAGATTACAAAATATATATTAGTTCACAATCTTTTTAGAGTTGACATTTTACCACTTCAAGTAAAATGTACAAGCCTTGCAGCCATATAATTCCCTTTGCGCTATCTACTTTTGTCATGATTGTTGTGTGTATTACATTTTCATATGATGAAAACATTAACACGCAATGGTAACATTTTTGCTTAGAACAGTCATTCATATTCTGAAGAATTTAAGAGGAGAAAAATAGTCTTTTTAGTCTTTTATGTTTACCCAGATATTTACGATTTCTGTTGTTCTTCCCTCATTCTTGAAGTTCCACGTTTCCCTCTGGTATTATTTTTAATTATCATTTCTTTTTTTTTTTTAATTTTTATTTATTTATGATAGTCACAGAGAGAGAGAGAGAGAGGCAGAGACACAGGCAGAGGGAGAAGCAGGCTCCATGCACCGGGAGCCCGACGTGGGATTCGATCCCGGGTCTCCAGGATCGCGCCCTGGGCCAAAGGCAGGCGCTAAACCACTGCGCCACCCAGGGATCCCTTCATTATCATTTCTTGCATAGCACATCAGCTGTTGACAAATTCTCTTAATTTTCCATCATCTGAGAATGTCTTTATTTGTTTTTAAAGATTTTATTTATTCATTTGAGGTATATATATAGAGAGAGACAGAGCACAAGCAGGGGGAGCAGCAGAGGGAGAGGGAGAAGCAGACTCCCTGCTGAGCATGGAGCCCAATGCAGGGCTTGATCCCAGGACCCTGAGTTCAGGGCCTGAGCCACAGTCAGATGCTTAACCAACTGAGCCACCCTGAGAATGTCTTTATTTTGAATTAATTTATGAAAATGATTTTCACTGATTGGAATTCTGGGCTGACTGTTACTCCTAGCACTTTAAAGATGTTCCACTGTTTTCTGGCCACTATATTTCTTCTTCCTTCTTCTTTTTTTAGATTTTATTTATTCATGAAAGACATAGAGAGAGAGGCAGAGACACAGGCAGAGGGAGAAGCAGACTCCCTGTGCAGAGCCTGATGTGGGATTTGACCTCGGGACCCTGGAAACATGCCCTGAGCCAAAGGCAGATATTCAACCTCTGAGCCATTCAAGCATCCCTGGCCACTATATTTCTAATGAGAGATCTGTGGAATTTGTATTGTTTTTCTCCTATGCATAATATGGTTTTTTTTGGCAATTTGATTATAATATTTCTTGGCATAATTTTCTTTGAGTTTGTGCTGCTTGGGGATCACTGCATTTCTTGTATCTGTTAATTTGTGCCTTTCACCCAACTTGGGGGGAGTTTGGGTCATTGTTTCTTCAATTTTATTTCTTTTTTTATTTTTAAAGATTTTATTTATTTATTCATAAGGGGGTGGGTAGAGACCTTGGCAGAGGGAGAAGCAGGCTCCCAGCAAGGAGCCCGATATGGGACTCGATCCTGGATCCTGGGATCACACCCTGAGCTGAAGGCAGACACTCAACTACTGAGCCACCCAAGCATCCCTTCAATTTTTTTTTTCATGCCAATATCATCTTCTCTTTCTAAGACTCCAGTATCATAAATATTAGACGTTTTAATATAGTCCAAGAGGTCCCTGAAGAAGTTCTCCTCCCATTTTTCAATATTCTTCTCTTTGTTTTTCAGGTTAAATAATAGATCTACTTTCTAAGTTCACGGATATTTTCCTTTGTCATATCCATTTTGCTCTTGAGCCCGTCTGGATAATTTAATTTAATTTTTTTTAAGATTTTATTTATTTATGATAATTAGGGATCCCTAATTTTTGATTTCAAATGTTATATTTTGGGTCCTAGAATTTCAAATTGGTTTTTTAAAAGAAACAACAGCAGCAATATTTTATTTTATTTTTAAAAAATAATCTCTTGGGACGCCTGGGTGGCTCAGTAGTTGAGCATCTGCCTTTGGCTCAGGGCATGATCCCAGAGTCCCAGGATGGAGTCCCATATCAGGCTCCCGGTGAGGGTCCTGCTTCTTCCTCTGCCTGTGTCTTTGCCTCTCTCTGTGTGTCTTTCATGAATAAATAAGATCTTTAAAAAAATAAAAATAGGGATCCCTGGGTGGCGCAGCGGTTTAGCGCCTGCCTTTGGCCCAGGGCACGATCCTGGAGACCCGGGATCGAATCCCACGTCAGGCTCCTGGTGCATGGGGCCTGCTTCTCCCTCTGCATATGTCTCTGCCTCTCTCTCTCTCTCTCTCTGTGTGTGTGTGACTATCATAAATAAATAAATTAAATAAATCTTTAAAAAAAATAAAAATAAAAAATAATCTCTCTGCCCAACATGTGGCTCAAACTCACAACCCCGAGACCAAGAGTCACATGCTCTCCCAAAGGAGCCAGCCAAGCACTCTGGGTAGGAGATCCTTTCCCCAGAATACGTGGTCTCTCAGCTCTTTGGGGGTTTTATCTGAATTAGGATTTATTTTAATTATTTGAGCACCTGTGACAGAGAGTTTGAGAACTCTGAACTGTGTGTGTGTGTCTAGTGGGTAAGGTCTCTGATAACCTTTGATTTCTGTGTCTCATGACGTTAAGATCCCTAGGTTATTTGGGGGTATATTTCCAGGTGTGAAGTCTGTTCCTTTTGGGGAGATCAGTCCCAACATGTGATGTTTTTGACTTATTAAGATATTGTTTCGGGATGCCTGGGTGGCTCAGTGGTTGAGCGTCTGCCTTTGGCCCAGGGCGTGATCCTGGAGTCCCAGGATCGAGTCCCACATCAGGCTCTCTGCATGGAGCCTGCTTCTCCCTCTGCCTGTGTCTCTGCCTCTCTCTCGGTGTCTCTAATGAATAAATAAAATCTTAAAAGAAAAAGATATTGTTTCTACTGTTTCTACTGACTATGGTTTCTGAGCCATTTATTAGGCAGTATCCCAAGAAATGAGATCTCTAAGGTTTTTGTAGTTTGTGTACTTGTGTGCGAAATCTTTGAGCTGTTTTGGTGTTTGTTAAATTCTCAGAACTATTTTGGTATCTGTCTTGCATGGTGTGGGGTTGGTTCCTGAAGTATTTGGGGTATGCTTTTAGGCCTGATGATTCTGTTCTTTTGGGGAAATCTCACTTCCAGGGCTGATGTCTCTGATTACTTTGGGGCTGTGTGATTAAGCAGGGTATTAGTTATCTGGGCCATTCATCAGTCTATATGGCACAGGATATGTAGTTTCTGGAACATTTGGGGTCTGTGTATCAGAGTATAAGGTCTCTGGGATATATGTAAATCTGGGGTGTGAAGCCTCTGCACTGTAGAGGTCTGTGTCCAGGGTGTGAAGTCTCTCGGATGCTTTGTGGTTGCTGTTGCAGCAAATGAGGTTACTTGACATGTTTGGGGTCTATTGCCCATTGTTGGCGTTATGAAATTATGTGTACCAGGCTGTGAGGGTACACACACTTACTGGCTCTGTGCCTCATTTTATGTGCTATCTGAGCTCCTTGGCAATGTGTGTCCAGCGTATAAGATATTGAAATTTTATGCATTCTTTTTCTCAAAGGCTCTTTTTAAAAAAAAGATTTTATTTATTTTATTCATAAGAGACACACAGAGAGAAGCAGAGACATAGGCAGAGGGAGAAACAGACTCCCTGTAGGGAGCCCGATGCAGGACTCAATCCCAGGACTCCGGGATCACACCCTGAGTCGAAGTAGACACTCAACCACTGAGCTACCCAGGTGTCCTTCTCAAAGGTTTGAGGCATTTGAACTCTGTGTAGGATTTGGTCCCAGGTTATGAAGTCTCTGAGGTGTCGGGAGTGAGGGCTCTGTTCCAAGGTATGAGGTCTCTGAGTGGTTTTGAATTACTATGTCCCTGGGTGTGTTCCACAGTGTGATCCCTTGGAGGTGGTTCCATGTTTGTGTCCTAATATATGAGGTTCCTGAGTTTCTTTCAATTATGTTTGTTAATGGTATGAAGATTATGAATTATTTTTTCAGTCTGTGTCCAGGGAGTGAGGTCTCTTAGCTGTTTGGGGACCCGAGCTGTCTAAAGGGTATGAGGTGTCTGAGTTCTTTTGGGTCTGTGTTCCATGCCACAAAATCCCTGTCATTTGAGGTATGTTCCAAGGTGTGAGGTCATTCACATTTTTTTGTGGTTTCTGTATAAGGGTGTGACACCTATGGACTATTAGTGGTCTATTCCTAGGGTATATGGTCTCAGAATTTTATATTTGTGGCTCAAATAGGAGGTTTCTATGCTGATTGGTTTCTATGTAGTTTGTGAGCTATTCAGGAGCCTGTTCCTTGGTAGCCTGTTCAAAACCTGCTACCAAGATAGGAATTTCTGATTAGTTTTGTGGTCTGTGTCCTAGATGTGAGGCATCTAAACTCTTTGAGTAACTGGTGACTGTTTGCAGGTTGTAAGGATTCTTTGGGGGTCTGATTTTTTTTCTGGATCTGAACCCCAAAACATGACATCTTTTGGCTCATGGGTATCTCTGTTCATGGCATGAGATTTCTGAATTGTTTTGTGGCATGTGTCCAGGGTGTGAAGTCTCTATGCTGTTTTGGGTTCTGTGTCACATGATGGAAATTCTTTTTTTTTTAAGATTTTATTTATTTATTCATGAGAGACATACAGAGAGAGGCAGAGACACAGGCAGAGGGAGAAGCAGGCTCCCCACGGGGAACCTGATGCGGGACTCGATTCCAGGTCTCCAGGATCACGCCCTTGGCCAAAGGCCCAACCACTGAGCCATCCAGGCATCCCACACGATGGAAATTCTGAGCCATTTGGGATGTGTTTCCACGTGTGAAGAGTCTGTTCCTATTGATAGTCACTGTCAAGGTTATGATGGCTGTGACCTCTGTTTCCGAGGAGTGGGGTCTCTGAGCTCTTTAGCCATCTGTATGACTGTGTGAGATCACTGTGTATTCATGGATCTGGGTTCCAGAGCACAAGACTTCTGAGCTGTTTGGGGTGTTGTGTCCAAAATGTCATGTCCTCTGAGTGGTTTTGGTTAGCTCTCAGGAGATATGATCTCTGAAGTACTTACTGTTTATGCCCTAGGGTGAATTTTTGAGCCATTTTGGGGTGTGCATATGATGAGAATTGTTGGAGTTGTTTTGGGCATGTGTCCACCTCTGAAGTTCTTTGAGGTGTGTGATAGGATGTGAGATCTCTATGTTTTTGAGTTCTTCTGTTCTCTAGAGGTCTGTAAGGTTGGGTGGGAGTTGTGGGGGAGGGGTGGTATGGAGTTGTCAGTGTCCAAAGTTTAAGGCCTCAGATTTGTTTTGTGCTGTGCTCAGAGTCTGAGATTTCTGAGCTCTTTGAGACACCGTGTCTTGGGGTGTGAGGTTTCTGCAACAATGACCTGGAAACACTACAGCCTCTGAAGCCTCTGAGCTCCTTGGGGGTCAGCATCCTCAGAATTGTGTTATGTTCTGTGTCTGAGGGTGTGAGATTTTTGTGGTCTTGGGGTCAGCTATGACAGAATGAGATTGATGAGGAGTTTATATTTCTTTTTGCCTCAATGAATGTTTTCTAAGCTGTCAGGAGTGTCTTTTTCCCAGCATGTGAGATATTTGAACTCTTTGAGGCCGTAGGTCCAGGTCTTAAGGCTTCCGAACTTTGTGGGAGTTTCCATCAAGGATGTGAGACCTCATAGCTCTTGTGGGTCTAGATCCCATTACATGAGATCTTGAAGCCATCTGGCAGATGTTTCCAGGTATGAGGTCTTTGATGTTCGTGTGGGTCTTGGTTACAAGAATGAGGTCTTTGATTTATTTCTGGGTATATTTCCCAAGAGTCTGATATCTCTGAGGTATTTTTATGGGAATGTATGGCATGGCATGAGGCCACGGAGGGCCACTGAGGGGTTTCAGGATCCGTGTCCTGACCTGTGAGATCTCTGAGCTGTTTGGGGGTATGTGTCTGGGGCCTAAGTTCCCAGAGTTGTTTCAGACTTTGTGTTTCAGAGTGTGACGTATCTGAGCTCTTTGGATTCTGAGTTCCATGAGGTGCTATCCTTGAGCCATTTGGGATGTGAAATCTCTCTCCTTTCGGAGATGTCAGTCCCAGAGTGTGGTGTCTTTGTCCGATTAGGGATTACTTTCTTGATTATGATGTCCCTGCTTTATTTGGGGCTGATTTTCAATGATTTATGGGGGGATGTGTCACAAGGTATGATATCTCTATTCTGTATCCCATAGTATATAATATCTGAAATGCTTTAGAGGTCTGTGTTTAGTTTGTAAAGTCTATGAGGTGTTGGGTATCTGTGTCTGAAGATCTGTGCATAGTTTGGGGGTCTTGCCCTTAGTGGGCAAGTTGTCCCAGCTCATGTGGATCCCAAGTTCCATTGATGTGACGTTTTTGAGTAATTTGGGGTTTGTTTCCTGGCATGAGGTTTCTGATCTTTTTGGTGGTCTCAGTTCCAGCAAGGGATGTGTGTGATCTATTAGGGCCTATTTCCAGGTGGCAAGGTCACTTAGCTGAATCAATGTCTCTTTTCTTTTTTTTTTTTTTAATTATTTATTTGAGAGAGAGAGCGAGAGCACGGGCACTTGAGTAGGGGCAGGGGAAAAAGGAGAAGCAGACTCCCCACTGAGCAGGGAGCCTGATACAGGCTCAATCCTAGGATCCCAGGATCCTGCCCTAAGTAGACACTTAACTGACTGAGCCACCCAGGCGCGTCTCAATGTCTCTTTTCCAAAGTGTGAGGTGTTAGCGTTTTTGAGTGTCTGTGTTCTTGAGTGTGAAGTCTCTTACAATATTTGGGGTTTGTTTCTAGGGTCTGAAGTCTTTGATCTATTTATTTGTTTAAACTATGTGCCAAGTTATAAGGTCTCTGAAATGTTTCCAAAATGTTTCCAAGTCTGCATCTAAGGTATGGTGTCTCTATTGTTGTGAACTCCATGTTGCAGATTTTGGGGTGCCTGAGATGTTCTGGGGCCTTTGTTATAGGATGTTAAGTCTCTGCACTGTCTTGGAAACTTTCTTCCAGGGTGTGGAATCTCTGAGCATTTGAATGTCTGTGTTTCTAAGTATAAAGTCTCATAAGCTGTTTAGAGATGTTTCCAGAGTCTGATGTCACTGGATTATTTTGGGTGCTGTGTCTTATCCTGGGGTGTGAAGTTCCTGAGTTGTTTGAGAAGTTATGTGCAGAGTGTCACCTTTCTGAGCTGTTTGGGGTCAGTATCCCAGGGAGTGGGTCACAAGGCTTATATCCTAATTCTTTGAGCTGTCTGGGTGTGAGGTCTCAGAATACTTTGCAGGGCTGATGCTCATCTTATCTCTTTGAGCATTTTCCCCCATTTGCTCCCCTTGCCATTAACAGTATGTCCTTTAGATAGTCCCTCCAGCAGATACAGATGTTCACCTTCATTGTTTATATCCAGGCCTCTGAATTATTTTATGGTCTATGTCAACAGTATGAAGTCTTTGCCCAGATGTTTTATTTTTATTATTATTATTTTTAAAGATTTTATTTATTTATGCACGAGAGACACACACACACACACAGAGAGAGAGAGAGAGAGAGGCAGAGACACAGGCAGAGGGAGAAGCAGGCTCCATGCAGGGAGCCCGATGTAGGACTCGATCCCGGGATTCCAGGATCACTCCCCTGGCGGAAGGCAGGCGTCAAACCGATGAGCCACCCAGGGATCCCCTGCCCAGATGTTTTAGGTTATATTCCGGGTGGCGAGATCTCTGAGCTGCTTTGGGGTCCGTGTCCCTGTCTGAGGTATGTAAGCTGTTTGGGGTTTGCGTCTCAGTGTGAAAGGTCCCCAAGGTACTTTAGGGTTTCAGGGTGTGAGGTTCCTGTGATGTTCGTAGTAGTCTGTGGCCAGAGGATAAGGTCTATTAAATAACTGGTTATCTATGTCTTGTTATGTGAGTCCTTGGAGCTTTTTGCCAGCCTTTGGCCAGAGTGTGAGGTGTCTAGGCTGTTCTGTGGTCTGTGTCTACCGTGGGAGACCCCTGAACTCTTTCGGACTCTGTGTCCCATGGTGTGAGGTCTCCAAGGTTTTCTGTGCCCTGTGTCCAGTGCTATGACGTCCCTGAGCTGTCTGCGATCTTTCAGTGGCAAGGTCTCAGTGGCGAGGTCTCCTACTGTTAAATGGCCAGCCTGTACTCCGTAGTATAACAGGAATCACCTTGATTAATTTACCCTTTTCCCTCTAGTTGTTTGCTCCTTCCACGCGTGCACACAGACCAGTGAATGTGTATTTTCTTAGAACACATATTTAGAAGTGGAATTGCCAGGTCAAAGAAGTTATGCATTCAACAAACTCCCATGTGAGTACCTACTGTGAGCAGGGCAGTTGTAGGGGCTTGTGGAGACGCGGGGGCCTGGAAAGCCACATACACTCTGGTGGTACCAGCGGAAAGGGCTATCCATTTTCATTGTGATAGATGCTGCCACACAAATTCACACTGCCATCAGGAGATGCCAGTGCCTTTCTCCGGGCCAGGGCTCTGCAGCAAGGGGGTTGGGACACCTTGGCGACGCATTCAGCAAAATCATCAGGGTATGGAGCTGGGACGGTCCATTGCGGGGTGTGTGAGGGGGAGCCTGGAATGGAATAGGTGCACAGGGAAGAAGACACGAGACTCTGCTTAGTTGTGTTGGTGTGAACGGAAGATTGAATGATTCCTGGGACATTGAAATGGAACAGCCCTTCCTAGGCCGCACACAGGAGAGCTTGAAGGGTGGCAATGAAGAGTTAATGACAAGATGGTGCGACTCTGGGATATACCATTGTGTGACAGGGAGATGGAACGGTCTGCTCCGGGAGGTACCACGGGGGCGCGGGGGGTGTCGTGTGTTTTGGAAAAAACCACCGTAGGCGTAGGGACGTGAAAGGTTTTCTCGTTTTGTTTTGCATCGTGCATCTGCCGCACTCCAAACAGAGAAGAGAATGGGGCCGCCCTGACCAAACTGAGCCCCAGGGAGGGGGATGGTGGACCCCACCTCTGGCCTAAAGCCTCCACCCATCTGGAAGCCACCACCACACGATCTTAGGTCTGGTTGGCTCTGACGATTCGGATCAACAGCTGGGGTGGTGCGGGGTGGAAGGCTGCGGAGCTGTGATTGGCTCTGCGATGAACAAGGCGGGATCAAGCCCTGTCCTGAGCGCTGATTGGCTACCGTAAGACTGCCCACCTAAGCCCTTCCAGGGTACCGAGGTTTTCGGGAATCACTTATAGGCTACGAGCGGGTTGTCTGGCTCCGTGCTGCTATTGGCTGCTGACTTGGCGCAGGCGCTATGGCCCCTGCGTTAGCCTTCCCAGTTGCAGAGGCAGGGATTTGGCTACTGGAGACCGTAGGTTCGAATCCCGTCTGGGAACACCAGTTTGCGCACCTGTAAAGAAGCTGGCATTATTGGCTAGCACAGAATGTGTCGGGTAACCTTTTCTATTCTCTTCTATCTGTTCTGACTCTTTTGAAAACAATGCTTATTGTGTCCCATTATATTGATTTCAGGACTCACTCACTTCACAGCAGCACTGAGAAAAATTCTTCACTGGGGCTCCTGGCATCTGTATTTCAAGGTACCTATAGGTCTGAGTTCTGCAGAGAAGGTTCAAGGTGATCTTAGGATCCTCTTCTAAGACGTCCCCTCCTCCCCCGAGAGAGGATGACTTGGAGGCTTCTTGCCCCCTCTGGACCAGGCCTGACTAAGGGTGTGTGGAGGTGTGTGTATGGAGGAATACGGAGAGGAGATGGGACATAAAAGCAACATAAATGCATGATTTTATGCTCTAGGATGGAGGTGTGTGTGGCATTTAAAAGGGGAATTTTGAAGGGGGCAAAATATAATTGCAAAGATAAACTTTTAAGTGATGGGATTTTAGGCATCAGGCAGGGGAGGTGTTTGCCTGAGAGTAGATAAGTAGGAGGAAAGTGGTTCTGAAGCCAGTCAGCTCATTATAAGGTAGTTACTACATGCTGTTTCCAGTTTGGAGGTCTATATCAGAGATTTAGATCTTCCAGGAGTTTGTTGGTTTCTGTCTCAGAGTGAGAAGGCTCTAAGCTGTAGGGGGATCTTTGTCTTGGGGTGTGCAGGGGTTCCTCCCCCTTAAAATTGAATTTCATTTTGGGTTTTTTTTTTTTGGCATTTCTCTGACCACTGGAGGGGCTTAATACTGTTTTCTGAGCTTACAGCAAAATGTGTTTTTTAAGTTTTACAAATTCCCTGTTACATCTTTTCATCTTTTTTTCCTTTTTTAAAAAAATTTATTTTAAAATCATTTTAGACTTAGAGAAAGTTGCAAAATTGTATACAGAGAGTTCCTGTATACCCTTAGCCCTGCTTTTCCTAATATAAAGAACTTACATAACCATAGTACTACTTTAAAACTGGGAAATGAATATTATTGTTTGTGAACTATTGTTCATCTGTTTCATGTCTGTGACCAAGGTGTGAAATATCTGAACTTTTGGGACCCACAGCTCTCTTGGGTTCTGTGTCCTATGCTGTGATGTCTCTGAGCACTTGGTGTATGTTTCTAGATGCTAGATCTCTTATTTCCTTGGTGGTTTCTGTGCCAGAAAATGATATCTTTGATCTATTAGGGTCTCTTCAGGGCAGATTTTCTCTGAGCTGTTTGGGCTTCTGTGTTCAGGGTGTGAGGTCTCTGAGCACCTTGGGGTGTCTAAGTTCAAAGCTATGTGTACTCTCAGCTAGTTTCTGTTGGTCTCTGTCAGAGATTATGAGGTCACTCAATACTTTTGGATTCTGTGTCTAGGGCAGGATTTCTCAACCTCAGCACTATTGACATTTTGGACTGGAAAATTCTTTGATATGGAGGGCATTGTAGGATGTTTTACTAGTTTGCTAGGGCTGCTGTAAAAAAAAAAAAAGTACCACAAACTGGGGCAGGGTGGGGGGGAAGTGGCTTAAGCAACAGAAATTTATTGTCTCACAGTTCCGGAGGCTGGAAGTCTGAGATCCAGGTGTTAGCAGGTTTGTTTCCTTCTGAGGGTGAGAACGAGAATCTGTCCATGCCTCTCTCCTAGCTTCTGGTGGTTTGCTGGCAGTCTTTGATGTGCCTTGACTTCTGCTGCATCACCCCGATTTCTTCATCTTCACACAGTGTCCTTTGCGTGTGTGCCTGTGTCCAAACTCCCCCTCCCCTTTTTTAATAAACACACTAGTCACAGTGGATTAGGGGCCCACTGTGTTCCAGGAATATGACCTCGTTTTATATCTGCAATGGCCCTATTTCCAAATAAGGTCACACTCTGGGGTCCTATGGGTTAGGACTTCAACATATGAATTTGAGGGAGGTGGATATAAGTCAACCCATAAAAGATGTTTGGCATGGGAAAGGAAGGAAAGAGGGAGGGAAGAAGGGAGCAGCCCCCAACATCCAGAGTTGTCCCTGTACTTACAGTTAGGCCATGTTATTCTCCTATTAGACATAAACAGAATCTCACAGAATACTAACCTTAGACAAGGTTACTCTGAGACCGTGATGGGGTGAGACAAAGCAAAGCTAATTCATAATGTTGTCTCAGCACAGACAAAAACTGGTCATTGTGCCACCTACAAGATACCAAACATCCCCCTCTCTTGGTTAAAACGAGTGACTGCTTTTTTTTTTTTTTTTTAATACCAATTTCAGCTTTGTTCTCACTCTAGTCTGTCCTTGCTATAGATGAGATTTATTGAGATACCCAGTCATAAAACTGCTCTCACTTTCTGGCATTGTCCAATCTAGAGTGAGCTCCACTTCTTTATGGCCTCCCCCAAACCACTTAACTGAAACCCAGATCCTATAATTGGTTCTTATTTCTTTTAAAAATATTTTATTCATTTATTTATTTGACAGAGAGAGAGGGGGAACACAAGCAGGGGGAGTGGAAGGCAGAGGAAGAGGGAGAAGCAGGCTCCCAGGGAGACTGACACGGAGATCAATCCCAGAATCCTGGGATCATGACTCAAGCCCAAGGCAGATGCTTAATGGACTGAGCCACTCAGGCACCCCACTTTTTTAAATTAAATAATTTTTTAGTAATCTCCCCCTATTTTTTAGTAACCCAACATGGGGCCTGAGCTCACAACCCTGAGATCAAGAGGCACATGCTCTTCTGACAGAGCCAGCCAGGTGCCCCTAATTGGTTCTTTCTGATACCCTCTTACTAAGGCATCTCTTGGCTCCCAAGGTGTGCATTCTCCCTCACTGAACTGAAATGAATAATGAACCCTACTTGTTCAACTATAGGTATGTTCCTGGGGGGTCTTTGGCTAAAGAGCACTGTCAAGTGGCATCCCTGATCTCTACCCACTGGTTGCCAGTAGCACCTCTCCCCTCCCAGCTATGACAACCAGAATGTCCTTAGGTATTGCCAGATGTTCCCTGGAGGGGAGGGAGGAGCAAGTTGCCTTCGGTTGAGAGCTACTGGTCCAGGGTATGAAGTGTTTGAGGAGCTTGGGGGTGTTTGTCTGAAGTTCTTGTTCTCTGAGAAGTGTTTGGGTCTGTTTCTCAGGATGTGAGGTCACCAGTCTATCTCAAGGTCTCTGCTCCAATGTTTGAGAGCCCTGAGCTCTTTGGGTTGCTGTATCCAGAAAGAGTGATCTCATCACGTGGCAAAATTCAGCCATGAGGCATTTGGGGCACACACACAGTGCCCTGGCTATATGCCAGTTGAGAAAGGCAATGAGAAATCAGAGTCGTGTGGTAAGTAGTGAACTCCTCCACATGGATTCATAGCCACCCCAGCTTCCTCGTCTGGACCAGGAAATACAGGTGGCCACTTCCTTCAGAACTTCTATCTTTCCCTTTGTTCTAGAGGTCACAGAATCTCCCTTGATACCATTTGTGGAGATTGTGTTGTGGAGAGGTGGTTGTTGTGTTTCCTGATACCAGCCCCAGAGTGGAGAGCCCTGTCTTGGGATAGACATTGCTCAGATGGATGTTGGAATCTTTTTCCACTCAGGCCTCGTCCACACCCAGTACACATGGGTGTTTGCAGCCTAGTGGAACCTGTTTCAGAGCCTGTAACCCAAGTCCCAGTTGGGTGGTAGGAGAGTTCAGCTTTTTGGAGCATCTCTTTCTAAACCTTAATTTGACCTACTGAGGTTTTTGCAAGACTGCTCTGAGTCAGTAGGGCAATGTACAGTCCACATACCTGTACTCTCCATATTTCAGCCCCCTTCTCCCTAATCACACATCCCTTCTGAAAGCAAAATTCAGGGCTGGGGAAAGGGATGATATACAGGTAAATGACATTTCTGGCCAGGAGCCAGCATGGGTCTGAGACTGTCTCAGTTGGAACATAAGAGTCATGTGCACATATTGCTTACTATAAATGTCTGTTAGGTTCAATAAAGAGTAAATATTCTCCAGAATTATGTTTCTATCTCTAGTTAACCCACAGTTTTACTTCAGCTGTTCCTTTGAGAACATACATAATGGGCTGTGCATCATAAGGCAAGTCTGCACAGTGAGAAAAAACATTGTTCTTGTGAAAATCCGGTTATAAGAGAGATAGGTTTGTACTTTCTCTCTCTCTCTCCAGGTGCCTCCAGGTTTGTACTTTTATGCAAGAGACAGGGTCTGAGCTCTGGAGAAAGGATTTGGGGGAGGGTCCAGAGCATTGGTGAATCAAAAAAGTCATAAGAGAAGTTAAAAAATAGTTGGTATCTTTATTTTTTTAAGTAGGCCCCATGCCCAGCATGGAGCCCAACACAGGGCTTGAACCCATCACCCTGAGATCAAGACCTGAACTGAGATCAAGAGTCAGATGTTTAACTGACTGAGCCACCCAGGCATCCCCAAAAGTAGTTTGAACTATTTGAACAAATGAAAATGAAAAGAAAACTTAAAAAATTTGTGGGATACAGCAAAGCAATACTTATATAGAGGAAATTTTTAAAGGCATTTTGGCTTCTGTCTTGCTTTTTCTTGGATCACTAGTGGAAGCCAGCCATCATGTTGTGAGGACACTCAAGCAGCCACATGGAGAGAGAGATCTATGCACCAAAGAACTGAGGCACCCCACCCAACAGCCATCACTAAATTGCCAGCAATGTGAGTGATCCAACTTGGGAGCAAAGCTTCCAGCCCAACTTGAGCCTTCTGATAACTGCATCCTGAAGGACTTAAAGTCAGAACCATGCAGCTAAGCTGCTCTTGAATTCCTGACTCCCCAAAACTGTGTGAGATGATTAGTGTTTGCTGTTGTCTTACGCTGCTAAGTTTTGGGTAATTTCTGGCATTTCTGAGTTCTTTGAGGGTCTCTGTCTAGGGTTCGAGATGTCTGAGCTTTTTGTGACCTGTATGCATATCTGGGCATTTGGGGCATTCCCTGTTTTACATTTTTAGGGCTCTGATCTCTTTAGGGATCTCTCTCTGTGTTTTTAGGTCACTGAACTATTTGGGGATCTAAGCCTCAAAGTGTGGGGATTCTGAGCTGTTTTTGGTTCATGGCCAGAATGTGATCATAACTGTTTGGGATCCTTAGTCCCCGGGTATGATGTCTCTAAGATACTTTGTACTTGGGTACAGAATTTGAAGTCTCTGAGCTCCTTTGCAGTCTGTGTTCTGGATGTGAGGTGTTCTGGGTGTCTTAGTTTTCATAGCCATGAACTCTTTGGAGGGTCACGTACAGGTTTTGTTTGTTCTTTGAAGTGTATGGAGTTTTAAGTCCCAGGAAGAGATATCATGAAGGTGACTGGAATCTGTATCCAGGCTGATAGGTGATGGAGCAGTTTGGGCCAGTGAGTCTCTAGATATAAAGTCTCTGCTGTGTTCAAAAGTCTATGTCCAGATATTCGTATTTCTGGTTTTGAAGGCAGGGGAAATCTGTGTTTCTGGATGTCAGCTCTCTGAACTGTTTACAGCTATATGTCCCACGATATGAACTTCCTGAGTTGTTTGTGGGTATGTGTTCCAAATGTGTGGGGTCTCTGACATGCTCGTGGCTCTGTGTTGCAGTATATGAGGTCTCTGTTCACAGGTATATGTACCAGGGTGTGAGGTATCTGAACTCTTTTGAATGTGTGTACATGAGATTATGAGGTCTCTGATCTGTTTGGGTGTGTGTTTCCCAGGACGAGAGAGGTTTTACTTGTTTGTGGGTGTATATTCCATTGTGTTAGTTCCCTAATCTATTTGGATGTGTATGTCTTGGGATGTGTTTCTGCTCTGTGGGTGTATGGTCTAATGGTGTAAATGTTTCTGATCCACTTGTGGGTATATGTCGCAGAGTATGAGGTCTCTGATCTGTTCATCATTGTATTTCTCAGGATGTGAGGTATCTCTTCTGGATGCATATCAAGGGTATGAGTTCTCTAATCTGTTTTTGGTTTTATGTCCCTGGATGTTAGATCTCTGGTCTCTGTGGGTATATGTGCCAATGTGTATATTCTCTGACATGTTTATGGGTGTATTTTTCAGTATATGAGGTCTCTGACATATTTGTGGATCTGTTTTCCTGGTTGGTATGTTTCTGAGCTTTTTTGGTTATGTGTTCTGGGGGTTTGAGCACTCTGGCCCATTTGTTGGAGGTATGTTGCAGGATATAAGGACTGTTCTGTCTGAGGGTGTATGTCCCAGAGTGTGAGGTCTCTGCTGTGTTTGTGGGTGTATGTCTGAGTGTGAGGTCTCTAAAATGTTTGTGGGTGCAGTTCCCAAGATGTAAGTTCCCTGAACTCTTTATGGATGTATATACCAGAAAATGAAATCTGTGATCTATTTGTGACTGTATGTTCCAGAACGTAAGGTCTCAGTGCTGTCTATCCCTATATATGTCCCAATATGTGAGGTCTCTCCTCATGGGTGTATATCAAGGGTACATGTTCTCTGATACTTTTGTATTGGTACTTCCCAGGGAATGAGGCCTCTGAGGTGTTTGGGGTGGGAGAATTTCATATAATGTGAGTTCTCAAATATGTTTGTGGCTATATGACCTAGCGTAAAGGTCTCTGATCTCTTTGGATGTGTATTATTTGAAGTCTCTGAGTTCTTTGTTGACGTACATCCCGAGGAGGGAGGTCTCTGATCTGTTTGTTGTTATATACCAGTATGTGAATCTGTCTTCACTGGTATACGTCAAGGTCTGTTTGTGGGTGTATTTCTCAGTGTATAAGGTCCCCTACCTGTTTCTAGGTATATGTTCCAAAGTAAGAAGCTCCTGATATGTCTCTGCATGTAAGATCTCTGACCTTCTCATAACTGTATCCGGAGCCTGAAGTCTTTCATCCCTATGATTATAATTCCCAGGTATCTTGTCTATGTTTTGTTTGTGGCAGTATGCCCTAGAATATTATGTGTCCACGTTGTTTCTGCAAGTATGTCCCTGTCGTGAGGTCTCTGATCTCTCCGAGAGTACATTCACCAGAATGGGAGATCTCTGATCATGTTTGTGGGTATATATCCTGGAGCGTGAGGTCACTGATGTTTGTGCATGTAAGCGCCAGAATTTGAGGTCTGTGATGTTTGTCACTATAATTATTAGTGTGTGAGGTGTCTTTCATGAGTGTATGCCAAGGGTGTAAGTTCTCTGATATGTTTGTGGTTGTATGAATGTGGGGGTGAGGTCTGTGGGTGTATGTCTCGGTGTGTGAAGTCTGTGAGGTCTTTTTGGATTTGCATCCTGTGATGTGAGGTCTCTGATCTTTTCAAGGGTTCATGACCCACAGTGTGAAGTATCTCATCTATTCCTTGTGTGTTTCCAAACATGTGAGGTCTCTCACCTGAGTGAGAGTGTATGTCCCATCATGTGAGGCCTCTTATTTGTTTGTGGGTCTATTCCCAAGATGGGAGCTCTCTCCTCTCTCTTTTTTTAAGACTTTATTTATTTATTCATGAGAGACACACACAGAGAGAGAGGCAGAGACACAGGCAGAGGGAGAAGCAGACTCCATGCAGGGAGCCCGACGTGGGACTCGATCCCAGGTCTCCAGGATCTCCCTGGGCTGAAGGCGGCGCTAAACCGCTGAGCCACCTGGGCTGCCTCTCTCTCCTCTCTTTTGAGCAGGAGGTCCCAATTTGAGAAGACTCTGCTTTGTGTCTAAGTATATTTCCTGCTATGTGAAGTCTCAGCTGTTTGTGGTATGTATTACAGGATTGGAGTTCCCTGATACACGTATGTATGTATGATGTATGTATGATGTATGTATGTCTCAGGCTGTGAGGTTGTTGATCTCTCTGTTGGTGTATATCACCCAATGGGAGTCTCTGATCTATTTGCGTTTGTCAAAGGTGTAAAGTCTGATCTGGTTGTGCATATATGTCTCAGGATGTAAGGACCCTAGTTGTTTGTGGGTATACGCCCCAGAATATAAGGTCTCTGATCACTTGTGGATATATGTCCCAGAATGCCTTTCTTTACTTTTTACAGGTATATGTTCCAGGCTGTATAGGCTCTATGATTTGCTAGGAGGGTTATTTGCCAAGATTTGAGGTTTCTGATTTGTTTGTGGGCATATGTCATAGAATGTGAAGTCGTGGATCTTTTAGGGTGTGTATGTCCAGAACATAAGGTTTCTGACTTTTCTGTGGTTGTTTCAGGGTGTGAGGTCTCCTCTTTGTTCCTTCTTGTATGTTTCAGTACGTGCTGCCCGGTTATGAATTTTGTTAAGGATGTAAGTTCTCTGGTCTGTTTGTTGTATATTCTAGGATGTGAAGTCTCTGCTCTGCTTGGGAGTGAGTGTCCCAGTGTGTGAGGTGTCTGAGCTGTGCGTGTGTGTGTGTGTGTGTGTGTCCATCCTAGGAAGTAAGGGCTGTAATGGGCTTGTGGGTATATCCCAGGTTATGAGGTTTCTGCTCTGTTTTGGAGTGAATGACAGCAAGTGCCTTATGTGAACTCTTTATGGGTGTATGTTCCAGGCTTCGAGGGCTCTCATGTGATAGTCAGTATATGTGCTAGGTGCAAGAACCAGAATCTGTTTCTGGATGTACTACCTAGTTTGTGAGAGGTCTCTGAACTGTTTGTAGGTTTGTGTTGCAGGATTTGAAGTCTGTTATTTCTTTTCTTTTTTTTTTTTAAAGTAAGCTCTACGCTTACCATGGGCTCACACTCATGACCCCGAGATCAAGAGTCACACTTTATGGACTGAGCCAGCCAGGCACCCCCAGTCTATGATTTCCTTATGGCTATACTTTACAGGCTGTTAAGTCCCTGATCCATTTGTAGGTATATATAAGAGGTGTAAGCTCCCTGATTGGTCTGTGAGTGTATTTCACATCTCTGTCTGTGCCATGTACATCATATCTGTGGTCAGTTTAACTAAGTACTGGCCTCCAGTGATACCTATGTCCCAATCCCTGGAACCTGTGATTATGTTAACTTTCTGGCAAAAAGACTTTGTCAGTGTAATGAAGTGAAACACTTTGAGACTGGGAGCTTTGTGAGAGTGATACAAGCACATCAAAGATGGTGATATAAAGATAGAAACAAACTGCAAGAAGGAGATACGACAAGTGAAGCCAAGAGAAGAGAGATTAGATTAGAGAGAGGTTTGAAAATGAAACCTGCAGGCTTTGAAGGTGGGGGAAGGGGCCACAAGCCAGGGAATGTAGGCAGCCCTTGGAAAAGGCAAGGAAATGGATTCTGTCTTGGAGTCTCCGGGAGGAAGGCAGGTCTGCTGACAACTTGTTTTTATCTCTCTAGGACTCATTTGCAGCGTTCTGGCCTGTAGAAATATAAGATAATAAATGCATGTTGTTTTACAACACTGAGATTGCAGTGACTTGTTACAGCAGCAATAGGAAATGAATACAGTGGCCCAGGTCGTGAGGTCTCTCTCTCGTGGTCAGCATACACCCCAGGATGTGAACTCCCCCATCTGTTTGTGAGTGTGTGTCTGATGGGGGGAGGTCTCTGATCTATGTGCAGGTGGATGAACCAGGGTGTGAGGTCTCTGACCTATTTGAGAGTGAGTGTCCCAACATTTGTGGTCTCTGAGCTGTTTGTTGGGGTATGTCTCAGAATGCGAGGTCTCTGATCTGTTTGTGTGTGCCTATCCTGGCATGTGAGGCATCTGAACTGATTTGGGGTATAAGTACAGTATGTGAGGTCTTTATGCTGTTTGTATCTAGAATACAACTTCTAGATTATTAGGCCTCTAATGTGTTTCAGATATATTTCTGATGATAATGAACTTTCTACTTTCTTTGGTGGTATATATGCCAGAATATAAGGTCTTTACTCTGTTTAGTTATGAGTGTCTAGGATGTGAGGTTGGAAAGAGCTTGCTGTGTGAGTGTATGTCCCTTGACCCTTAATTCTCTGATCTCTTGTTAAGTATATGTCGCAGGATATGAACTCTCTGATCTCTTTGTGGATATATATCACAAGGTATTAGTTCTGTGGTCTTTTGTGGATCTTTCTTCATAGCACATCTGGTCTCAGAAGCATACGTTGCAGGATTTGAGGTCCCTGATCTATTCATGGGCACTTCTGGTTGTATACAGTCTCTGATGCGTTTTGGAGTACATCCCAAGATGAGCCCCCCGATTTGTTTGTTGGCATATTTCTCAGAGTGTGAGGTCTCTGATCTCTTTGCAGGCATATATTGCCAGGTTTGAGGTCTGTGGTCTCCATGGCTACATGTTCAGGTTGTGAGCTCCTGATTCTGTTTGTTGAAGTACACCCCAGGATGTGAACTCTCTGATCATTTGTGTGTGGGAGAGTATATGATGTGAAGATTCTGGTTTGTGTTCTGCTAAGTGAACCAGGCTAAAAGGGCTAGCATGTTTGAGGGGGTTTTCCCAAGATGTGAATTCCCTGATCGGTTTCTGAATGCATGTCCCAGGATGTCAGGTCTTAGCGCTATTTGTAAATGTACATCCCAGGCATGAGTACCCTGTGCTGATTGAGGGTGTTCATCCCAGCTTGTTAGGCCTCTGATGCAAGTATATGAGATTTCTGGTTTGTATCCTTGAACGTGTAACGGGATGTGAAGCTTCTTATTTGTTAAAGTGTGTATATTCAAGGTCTGAGATTTCTGAGCTCTTTGTGGATATATGTCTCAGGATTGAGGCTTCTGATCTATTTGCAGGTATGTGCCCCAGGATTTGAGCTCTCATTTCCTTATGGGTCTTATGTTAAGCATCTTTTTTTTAATAGATTTTATTTATTTATTCATGAGACACACACACACACACATACACACACACACACACACACAGAGTTAGAGACACAGGCAGAGGGAGAAGCAGGCTCCATGCAGGGAGCCCGATGCGGGACTTGATCCCAGGTCCCCAGGATCACGCCCTGGGCTGAAGGTAGCGCTAAACCGCTGAGCCACCCAGGCTGCCCCAATGTTAAACATCTTTAATTATTCTGGTTGTATTCTCCAGGATGTGAAGTCTCTAATGTGTTGTGTTTTTTTTTTTTAAGATTTTATTTATTTGAGAGAGAGCATGCACGAGAAGGAAGGAGTCTGGTTCTCCTTCTCCCTCTGCCCCTCTCCCTTCTTGTGCTCTCTCTCTCTTTCTCAAATAAATAAAATCTTTAAAAAAATGTTTTTAGGGATACCTGGGTGGCTCAGTGGTTGAGCATCTGCCTTTGGCTCAGGCCATGGTCCTGGGGTCCTAGGATCGAGTCCTGCCTCAGGCTCCCCAGGGGGGCCTGCTTCTCCCTCTGACTCTCTTTCTCTCTGTCTCTCATGAATAAACAAAATCTTTTTAAAATGTTTCTAAATTTTTTTAAATCAAAAAAATTATTTATTTATTTATGAGAGAGAGAGAGTGCACAGGTGGGGGTAGGGTCAGAGGGAGAGGGAGAAGCAGACTCCCCGCTGAGCAGGGAGCCCAATGTGGGGCTCCATCCCAGGACCCTGGGATTATGACCTGAGTCTAAGACAGACGCTAAACTGACTGAGCCATCCAAGCACTCCGTGTGTTATGGGTTCTTGTTGCAGGGTTTGGGATCTCTAAGCCATTTTTGTTGTATTTCTCAGATGAAGTCTCTGATCCATTTGTGTGGGTATATCACAGTATGTGAGTGTGTTTTTTTGGGGGGGTTGTCTCTTTTGCTTGTAAACCAATGGTATGAGGTCTGTTCTATCTGTGAGTATGTGTCCCGATTTTTGAGGTCCCAGACCTGTTTGTGGGTGTATGTCCCCGAATGTGTGTTTCTCTGCTCTCTTTAGATGTGTATCTGAGGGAAGGAGGTCTCTGATCACTTTCTAGATGTATGACTGCAGACGAGGGATGGGAGCTATTTCTAGTCTATATCCCAGGATTTTAGGTCTCTGAGCTTCTTGGAGGTATGGGTTTTGTAATTTGAGGTCTCTTCTCTACTGACTTAAGGCCTCTAAAGATGCTTGTGTCCTAATCCTTGGAAACTGTGAAGATGTAACCTTACATGTTAAAAGGTACTTTGAAGGCATGATTAAATTAAGCATCTCAAGGGGCGCCTGCACATCTCAGTTGGTTAAGCGTCTGCCTTTGGCTCAGGTCATGATCCTGGGGGGATCTTGGGGAGATCGTGGGATCGAGTCCCACATCGGGCTCCCTGCTCAGCAGGGTGTCTGCTTCTCCCTCTCTCTGCCCCTCCCCCCTGCTCATGCACTCTCTCTCCCTCTTTCTGTCTCTTCTCTTTCTCTCAAATAAATTTTTAAAAATCTTAAAAAATATTTAAGCATCTTGAGATGGGAAGGTTTTCTTAGATTTTCTAGGTGGGTCCAATGTAATCACAAGAGACCTGAAATGAGGGGATCCCTGGGTGGCTGAGGATCCCTGGGTGGTTTGGTGGTTTGGCGCCTGCCTTTGGCCCAGGGCGTTATCCTGGAGTACCGGGATCGAGTCCCTCGTCGGGCTACCTGCATGGAGCCTGCTTCTCCGTCTGCCTGTGTCTCTGCCCCTCTCTCTCTGTCTCTGTGTCTCTCATGAATAAATAAATGAAATCTTTATTTTAAAAAAAAAGGAGTCCTGAAATGAGAGGGACAAGACACAAGGTAATGACACAAGCCAAGTCACATACAGTGATCTGATGATGGAGATGTTTGTGGGTGTGTGTCCCAGCTTGTGAAGTCCTTGAGCAGTTCATGGGGGTATGTCCTGGGATGTGAAATTTCTAATTGTGCATATATACCTGTACTAGCTAAATAATAGGACTCAAAAGATGTCCAGTGAAGGACATGTGACCAGGGAGCCCTAATTAGGGAAGAGATTGATGATGGAGGCAGAAATCAGAGAAATTTGAAGATGAAGCATGGAGGACTTTCCAGTGAAGGGGCCAGGGGCCAAGAATACAGGAGCTCTGGAAACTGGAAAAGGCAAGGAAATGAATTCTCCCCTAGAGTCTCCAGAAGGAACACAGCTCTGCTCACACCTGACTTTAATACTGTAAGACCCATTTTTGGATTTCTAACCTACACAAATGTAATATAGTAAATAAATTTGTGTTTTTCCATGACACTAAAATTGTGGTGATTTGTTCCAACAACAATAAGAAATAAATATTTAAGAAATATTTTTAAGTATTAATTAATATATTCTTAAATATATTTAAAGAAATAAATACAGTGATGTTTCTGTCCGGTTGTCTGTTCACATCCTAGGAATGTGTTTGTGAGTGTGTCTGATGGTGGAGGCCTCTGATCTGTGTGTGGCCTCTGATCTGTGTGTGGGTGTATGAACTAAGGCAAGAGATCTCTGACCTATTTGAGAGTGTGTATCTCTAAATTGTGGATTTTGTGGGGTGTACATCTTGGGATGTATGGTCTCTGGTCTCTTTGTGAGTACATGTCCTTGGATGTGAGGTCCCTCTACTGATTTTGTGTGTCTCTTTCTATGAGGTCTGAGGTGGTTGTGAGTTATATCTAGGTTGTTAGGTCTGATAGTTCATGGGTATTTCCAAGATTTCTGATTCGTTTAGTTATATATGTACCAGGATGAGAGGTCCTCTGATCTGTTTGGATGTGTATATCTAGGTGTGAGGTATACAGCAGGTTGGGGGTGTCCTTAATTTGGCTCGAGTCTCTGATCTTTCTGTGGGTCTATGTCCCAAGATATGAGCACTCTGAACTCCTTGTGGGTGTTTTCTGAAAAAGACAAGTGCATAATCAGTCTTGAGGTATTTTTCCTAGACTATGAGGTCTCTTACTTGATTGTAGGTATATGTTACAAGACTTGAGATCTCTGATCTGTGAGTATGTTTCTCAGGCTGTAAGGTCTCTCATCTGTGTGTGGGTACATTTCTCAGATTTCACAGGTTTGTATTCAGACCTTTCTATCACGGTATTTTAATTTATTATCTCTTTGTGTGTGTAAGGGTGTGAGGTGTCTTCTGTTTGTGGTTATGTGTCCTAGTTTGAGAGGTCCCTACCTTGTGGGTGGGTACATGACACAGAACATGTGCCTCGTTCTTTTTTTTTTTTAATGTATTTCCAAGGATGGGAGGTCTCTAATCTCTTCGGAATCATATGACATGGGATGTGAGGTCTTTGACCTACTTATGGGTGTATGTCTCAGGATGGAATGTTTTTATTTTTTTAAGATTTTATTTATTTACTAATGAGAGAGGCAGAGACACAGGCAGAGGGAGAAGCAGGCTCCATGCAGGGAGCCTGACATGGGACTCGATCCTGGGTCTCCAGGATCACACCCTGAGCTGAAGGCAGTGCTAAACCGCTGAGCCACTGGGGTTGCCCTATTTTTTTATTTTTATTTTTATTTATTTTTTTAAAATTTTTTTTAAAATTTTTATTTATTTATGATAGTCACACACAGAGAGAGAGAGAGAGGCAGAGACACAGGCAGAGGGAGAAGCAGGCTCCATGCACCGGGAGCCCGATGTGGGATTCGATCCCGGGTCTCCAGGATCGCGCCCTGGGCCAAAGGCAGGCACCAAACCGCTGCGCCACCCAGGGATCCCTATTTTTTTATTTTTAAAGTAAACTTCATGCCTAGTGTGGGGCTTGAACTCATCGACTGAGCCAGCCAGGCACCCCAGGATGGGATGTTTTTAATTGCTCATGTATGTATATCTAAGGTTGGTAAAGGTCACTGAAAGACGTCTGTATTCTAATCTCTAGAACATGTGACTATGGGACCTTCCATGTTAAAAGGTCCTTTGGGAAAAAAAAAGCCCTTTGCAGATGTGATAAAGTAATTATCCTGAGTTGGGAGAGATTTTCCTGGATTTTCCAGGTGAGTCCAATGTAATCACAAGGGTCCTTACAGGAGAGAGGCAGGACAATCAGTCGGAGAAGATGACAGATATAGAAATCAGAGAGAGAGATTTGAGGATGAAACACTGCTTTGAAGTCAGAAGGAAGGGGCCACCAGCCAAGAATTGCAGGCAGCTTGAGAAGTAAAAGGCAAGGAAATAGATCCTCTCCCTAGAGCCTCTGGGAGCGATACAGTTCTGCCAACAACTTGATTTTAGCCCTTTGAAACCCATTTTTAGCTTCTGACCTGTGGAAAGGTAAAATTGTAAATTTGTGTTGTTTTACAATACTAAGATTGCAGTGACTTGTTACAGCAGCGATAGGAAATGAATTCAGTGGCCCAGGTTGTGAGGTCTATCTGGTGGTAGGTTCGTATCTCAGGATGTGAACTCCCCCCGCACCCCCTTATCCATTTGTGAATGTGTGTCTGATGGCAGGAGGTCTCTGATCCATGTGTGGGTGGATGAACCACAATGAGAGGTTTCAGAATGTTTGTGTGTGTGGGGGCATGTCCCAGAATTCGTGGTTTCATAGCTGTTTGTGGGAATATGCCTTAGAATGTGAGGTCTCTGATCAGTTTGTGTGCACATGTCCTAGGATGCCAGGTGTCTGAGCTGATTTGGGGAATACATTCTATTATGTGAGGTTCATCAGATGTGTGTGGGTTATGTGCCAGTTGTTAGGTCTCTGATCTGTTTGGGGGTGCTTCTGGTAATAGGTTTCTGATTTGTTTGATCATGTATATACCACCAGCATGTTATATCTCTGATTTATTTAGGTTCATACGTCCAGAGCATGTGAGGTTTCTGAGCGTTTTCTGGGTGTATGTCCTTTGACTTGAGGCCTCTGATTTGTTTGCTGGTAAATGTCCCAGCACATGAGCTTGCTGATGTGTTTGTGGATCTTCATTGTAAGATTTTGGGTCTTAAAAAAAAAAGAGAGATTTCAGGTCTATAATCTGTTTCTAGTATTTTCTTAGCCTCTGAGGTATCTGACTTGATTGTGGTTTTGCATTGCAGGATTTCATATTTCTGATCCATTTGTGGGTCTGCGCCTTGGGTACATGTGGCCTCTGCATTGTTTGTGGATTATATCCCAGGATGTGAGCTTTATGATCTGTTTGTTACATATGACTCAGGGCTTGAGGTTTCTGATCTGTTTGTGGGTACATGTTGCAGAGTTTGAAGCCTGTGTTTTCTTTGTGTGATTGAGAGTTCTCTAATCTGTTTGTGGGTACGTATCCCAGGATTTGAGATTCCTGATCTGTTGGATGGTATATGTTACATGGTGTGAGGACTCTGGACTGTTCACAGCGTTTGAAGTCTCTGATATGTCTGTGGCTATGTGAGGTCTGGAATCTCTGTTGGTGGATGTTCTAAGGTGCAAACTCCCTGATGTGTTTGTGGGTAGTGTTGGATGGTATGAAATGTCTGATGTATGCCCTGGTCAGTGAACCAGAGTGTGAAGCCTCTGACCTGTTTGAGGGTATTCTCCCAGGATCTGAGTTCTCTTACCTGCTGGCTTTTAGCATGCCCTAGGAAATGTTTGGTCTCTGAACTCGTTATGGGTGTATGTCCCAGGAAAGGAGTTCTCTGAGCTGCTGGGACATGCATATTCAAATCTCTAGCTTTGGGGGGTATATTTCCAAGAATAAGAGATTTCTGATTTGTTTGCTGATATATATATGTATATATGTCAATATATCTGTATGTTGATAAATATCTGATCTGAAGGCGTATGTCTAAGCTGTGAGGTTATAGAGCTCCTGGTGGGTCATTTGCCTTGGTTTGAAACCTCTGACTTGTTTGAGAGCATGTCCCAGAATACAGTGCCTCCAATCTTTCTATGGGTACATGTTGCAAGATCTCAGGTCTATGATGGCCTTCTGGCTCGTTTTCCCAGCCTTGAGGCCTTTGACTTGATTGTTGATATATATGGTAGGATTTGAGATCTCTGATTTGTTTGCGGGTAGCTAGCTATCTCAGGTTGTGAGGCCTCTGGTATCTGTGTGGTCTACATCTCAAGGTGTCAGGCCTCTGCACTTACTGTGGGTGTATGTCCTACATGTCAGGCCTCTGACCTGTTTGTAGTTGCATGTGGCAAAATTTGAGGCCAGTGATCTCTTTTTAGTTGTATTTCTCGCATGAGGTCCCTGATCTGTTTGTGAGTGTGTATCATGGTATATGAGTGTCTGGTCTCTGTGTGGGCTTATCAAGGATGTGAGGCCTATTTGGTTTGTGGTTACATGTCCGAATGTGTGAGGTATGACCTGTGTGTAGGTTTATGTTTTAAAAATGTGTTTCTGGGTGGCTCGGTGGTTGGATGTCTGCCTTTGGCCCAAGGCGTGGTCCTGGAGTCCTGGGATTGGGTCCCACATCGGGCTCCCTGTGTGGAGCCTGCTTTTCTTTCTGCCTGTGTCTCTGCCTCTCTCTCTCTGTGTGTTTCTCATGAATAAATAAATAAAATCTTAAAAAAAAGAATGTGTTTCTCTTTGCAGTTTGTGTGTGTATGACCTAGATGGTGGGTTCTCTTAGGTTTGTGAGTTTAATTTCAAGTGCTTAAGGACTCAGAGCATTTTTTTAGTATGTGTCCCCAGGTGTGTGTGTGTGTGTGTGTGTGTGTGTGTGTGTGTGTGTGTTCTTTTTGGATGTGTGTTAGAGGGTGGAGGGTGTCTCACTTATATAGAAATGTATGGCTCTGAATGTGAGATCTGTGAGCTATTTGTGCATACATGTCTCTGGTGACCAAATAACAATACCCTGAAGATGTCCACTTCCTAATCCCTGGAACCTATAATTATGTTAATTTACATGGAGAGGGGGACTCTGCAGATAGGATTAAGCACCCTGAGATGGGGAAATTATCCCAGATTATCCAAGTAGGCACAATGTAATCATTCTATGAGGGACACACGAAGGCAAGAGTCTGAGAACACAATGTAGGAAGAAACACAGAGGCAGAATAACTGACATTATGACAAAAGCAGAGATCAAAGAGAAATAGAGGTGGAGATTGATGGATGCAAAGAGAGAGATTTGAAGATGAAACACTGCTGCCTTTGAAGGTGGAGGAAGAAGCCACGAGTTTAGGAACGCAAGTGTCCTATACGAACTAGATTCTCCCCCAGGAACTTCAGGAAGGAGTAAATACCTTGACTTTTACCCTCTTAGACTCCTTGTCAGTCTTCTGATCTGCAGAAATAGAAAATAATAAATGTGTGTTGTTTTACAACAAGAAGATTGGAGTGATTTGTTAACAGCAGCGAGTCTAGAGCCCTCAGAAGGTAAAAAGGCCTGCATCTTCAAGAAATGGGATCAACGTGGCCTTCTTTTTCTTTCTTTCTTTTCTCTTTTTTCTTTTTAGTAGGCTCCAGGCCAGTCACAGGCTCTGCTTGGCTAAGACAGCCAGGCACCCTGTAGCCTTCTTTTCTTTAAAAAAAAAAATTAAAAGGGAGGGGGTTGGGAAGAAAGGACTACAGTGTCCCAGGCTGTGAGGTCTCCATCTGGTTGTTGGTACACATCCAAGGATGTAAACACCTCAGTTTGTGAGTGTATGTCTAATTGTGGGAGGTCTCTGATCTGTGCGTGGGTGGATGAACCAGGGTGTGAGGTGTCTGATCTCTGTAATACAGAATTTGTGGGCCTAGCTGTTTTCGGGTATATGGCCTAGGAGAGGAGAATCTGATTTTGCAGACAGTTCCCAAGATGTGAATTCTCTGAACTATAGGGGGTGGTGTTCACGGAGTAAGGATTCTGACTTCTTTGTGGGTACACTTGCTTTTGCTCAAAAACACTGATCTGTTTCTGGGATTCTGTCCTAGAATATGAGACCAGTTATATACTTGCTTAATCTTGAATAAAACAAACACCCAGCTGTTTGTTTGTCTCTGTCTCATGGTGTGAAGCCCCTGGTGACTGAAGCAGGAATGAAGCAGGGTGTATATCCCGTGATGGAAATTCCCTCATCTTTTTTGTGGGTATTTGTCTGATAGCATGAAGTGTTTGATCTTTTCACTGATGAATGAATAGTGTATGAGGTCTCTGACTTATTTGATGTTTTTGGTGGTTTTTTTTCTAGGTGAGCTCTTTGGCCAGTTTCAGCACGTGTCCTAGGATGTGAGATCTGTGATGTTTTGTGAATGTACATCCCAGAGTTTTAGGTCTCTGAGCTGTTTGTGGGTGTTATGTTTCAGGTCGTCAGATGTCTGATGTCGTATGTGGATATTGTGAGCATTTCTGATCTGTTTGTTGGTATATACGTGGTGAAGTGAAATTCTTATCTGTTAAGGTCTATATATATCCAGGGTTTGAGACTTCTGAGCTCATTCTAGGTGTATGTTTCAGATGTGAGGCCTCTGATCTGGTGGTGCGTATGTGTCCCACATTGCCGGCTCTCTGATGTGACATCTCTGGGTGTATTTCATTTTTTTTTTAAGATTCATTCTCTTTTTTTAAATTTTTATTTATTTATGATAGTCACACAGAGAGAGAGAGAGAGAGAAGCAGAGACAGGCAGAGGGAGAAACAGGCTCCATGCACCGGGAGCCCGACGTGGGACTCGATCCTGGGTCTCCAGGTGTATTTTCGCCCTGGGTAAAAGGCAGGCGCCAAACCGCTGCGCCACCCAGGGATCCCTCTGGCTGTATTTCTGTGCACGTGAGGACTTTCACCTCTTTATTGGGAGGATCTCCGTTTGTGGGCATGTATCCTAGGATCTAAGCTCTCTGATATCCTTGAGACTATATGCCCCAAGATTTCAGGTATCTAAATTTATCTGGATGCATTTACCAGTGTGAGGTCCATAACCTGTTTGTTGGTTCATGTTGCAGGATTAAAGGTGTGGTTTTGGTTGTATTTCTCAGATCAGGTCTTTGATCTGATCGTGCATGTGTGTCACATATATGAGTGTGTTATCTCCTTGGATGCATTGGTAAAGAGCATTGAGGTCTCTTTTTGTTTCTGTGTCCAGTTTGTGAGGTCCCTGATGTTTGTGTGTGTGTGTGTGTGAGAAAGAGAGAGAAAGAGAGAGAGAGAGAGAGAATGTGAGATGCTTTTCTGCTCTTTTGGGTGTATGTCTCATGTTTAGAGGTCTCGTCTGTTTGGGGGTCCTAGAATGTGGGTCCCTGATCTTCGCGTAGGTGTATATCACAGCACATCAGGTTCCTGCTTGCTTTGGGTGTGTATGTCCCAGATAGTGGGTTCTCTTATAGTTTTGTAGGTCTAACTCCCAGAGTGTGAAGACTCTAAGCATTATCTAGTACATTATCTCAGAATGTACCTCGCTCACATTATGCATGTATGCTCCAGGGTGGAAGGTCTCTGATCTCTTTGGATGTGTAGAATTCCAGATGTATAGTCTTCAAGCACTTCATGTACATGTCCCAGGAGGTGAGGTTTCTCTTTGTGCACATATGTTCTGTTTTGTCATAATGGATCGCCAAATATGGGCTCACCCCATTCTTGGACCTTGTAAATATGCTGTCTTACTTGGAGAAAGGGATTTTGCAGATGTGTATTCATTAAGCACCATGAGATGGAACAGTTATCCTGTATTACCCAGGAGGACCCATTCTAATCACAAGGGTCTTTATGTTAGGGAGGTAGGACCTTTGGAAACCATAAAAAACAAAGTGACCGCGTATTCTGGCGGGTAGGGGGCATGCGATGATGGAAGTAGAGTCACAGAAAGCAGAATGTGATGGCAGAAGCAGAGGTCAGAGAGCAAGAAAGATATTTGAAGCTAAAACAACGAATCATCTGATCCCCTTGTGGGTTATGCCGCAAGATATCTACCATCTGGTGTATTTTGGGGGTATGCTTTTAAGCATGCAGAGTGTCTAACTTGATTGCGGATTTGAAGTCTCTGGTCTTTTTATTTTGTATGCTCTAGAATATGGGCTCTCTGAGATGTTTGTCCACGTATGTTACTGGATTGGAGGTCTCTGATCTGTGTGTGGATGCATGTGTGTGGGGCTGTGAAGTCTCTCTGTAACCTTTTGTCAGTGGACATCCTAGGATATGAGCCCTTTGATCTGTTTTTGGGTGTATTCCCTTATATGTGAGGACTGATCTGATTCCATGTGCGATTTGTAAGTTTTGAGGTATCTGATCTGTTGGTGTATATCCAAGGATGTGAAGTCTCCAGGGTATTTGTGAGTGTATTTCCCCATACAGGATTCTTCTGAGCTGTTTGTGAGTGTGTGTTTCAGAATGTATGTCTTTCTCCACCTTGTGTATTTTGCTGGTAGGAGGTCTCTGATCTGTTTGTGGCTGTCTTCCCAGGATTTCAGGTCATCAGTATGTTTCCAAGGGTGTGTCTCAGGATCTGTTGTCTGTATTCTTTGCAGGTATAGTCCTGGATATAAGGTCTCTGATTTGTTTGTTGTGTGTGTTCCAGGATGCAAGGTTTGTGAATGGTCTGGGGGTGTGTTTTGCAGGTCTTTATGTCTGGACTCTTTGAGGGTGTGTGTCCTAGGATGTGAAGTTTCTGTGCCCATTTCCCAGCATGTGAGGTCTGTGAACATTTTGTCACTCTGTGTCCTGGGATGTGATATTTCCAATCCCTTTATGTGTACTGTCAAACATTTGAGGTCTCTTATCTTTCTGTGGATGTATTCACCAGGATATTTTAGTGTATTTCCTAGAATGTGCATCTCTCTGCTCTCTTTCTATGTATGTCCGCGTGGGCAGTGTCTGATCTCCCTGTGGGTGTACATCCCATGGTGTATGCCCTCTGATGTTTTGCGGATATGAAGTCTCTGTTAGGACAGTGAGTATGTGTCCTAAGACATGAGTTCTCTGACCACTTTTTGGATTTGTGTTGCAGGATGAGAGGTCTTTCATCTAGTTCACCGTGTATTTCCAGCTTGCAAGGTGTATTACCTGTTTGCAGATATCCATCCAAGGGTATGACATCTCTGAGGGTCTGTGCCCCACGATGTCAGATTTGTTTGTTGGGTGCACATCAAGATACAAATTGACTGATCCCTTTGTGGTTGTGTGTCTCAGGATGGGAGAATCTGTTCTTGGTCTGTGTGTCAACAGCATGTGGTCTCTGATCTGTTTGTGGCTCTATGTCCCAGGTCATCTTTTTTTTTTTTTAGAGATTTTATTTATTTATTCATGAGACACACACACACACACACACACACACACACACACACACAGAAAGAGAGAGAGAGAGACAGAGACACAGGCAGAGAGGGAGAAGCAGAGGGAGAAGCAGGCTCCATGCAGGGAGCCTGACGTGGGACTCGATCCCGGGTCTCCAGGATCACACCCTGGGCTGAAGGCTGCACTAAACCGCTGAGCCACCCTGGGATCCCCCTGTCCCAGGTCATCTTGTTTTGCCTTTTCTTTGTCTCAGGATGTAAGATTTTGGGTTTATATCCTAGGCTTTGAGTATCTTTGTAGGTGTAGGTCCCAACATATGAAGTTTCTGATCCATTCTTTAGTTTATTTCCCAGGATATGAGTACTCAAAAAATGTTTGTGAGTATATGTCCTGGCATGTGAGGTCTCTGGTATGTTTATATGGGGATGTCTCAAGGGATTGAGGTCTACAATCTGTTTGTGGGCATACATCCCTGGATGCTATTTCTCTGAAATAGCTGTGGGTGTCTCTCTCCACTCATGTAGTTTTTGATCTTTTTTTTGAATTTATATTTTTATTCAAGATTAAGCAAGTATATAACTGGTATATTTGGTCAATAATCTAAAACTATTTTTCCATTATTGAAACATAGGTAAGATTGGTATCTTTTTTTATAAATTTATTTTGTATTGGTGTTCAATTTGCCAACATATAGAATAACACCCAGTGCTCATCCCACCAAGTGCCCCCCTCAGTGCCCATCACCCAGTCACCCCCACCTCCACCCACCTCCCTTTCTACCACCCCTAGTTTGTTTCCCAGAGTTAGGTCTCATTCATTTGGGGAATATAAAAAATAGTTTTTGATCTTTTTGTGAGTATGTCACAGGATGTGAGGTCTGTTCTTTAGGGGCATATATTTCCTAGAATTTAAATTCTCTGAGCTATTTTGTATGTACTTCCAGGATGTGAGGTCCCTGATCCGTTTGGGTCTATGTGTTCCAGGATTTGAAGTCTCTGATTGCTGCTCTGCATCCAGCATATTCTCTGAATTATATTTTGAGGTCTATACCCTAAGTCTCAGAAGGATTTCTGAATCCTAGAGCCAAGGGCTCTGAGTTTTTTCTGGTCCTACATACCAGGGGTGAGTTCACAGAACTGTTTGGGTGGCTGTGTCTACACTGTATGACCTCTGAGCTGTCTGGTCCCTGTGTCCCAGAATACATGGTCCCTGTGCTCTTTTGGTTTGAGAGTTTCTCAACATGTTTGGGGTATATTTTCAGGTGCAGAGTCTCTTCCTCTTGGGAAGTCTCAGTCATAGAGTGTGATACATCAGACTCATTAAGGGTCTATTCCAGGGTCATAGTCTCTGAGCTTTAAATGGGAGGAGGAGGGTGCCCAGTTAGTGAGTTTCCTGAGCTGTTTGGAGGTCTTCATTCAGTATGTGAAATCTCTTCACTTTGTGATGGTCTGTGTCGAGTATGGAGTCTCTGAACTACTCAGAACTCTCTCCTTTTAGGTATGAGGTGGCGGGGCTGTTTGGGATCTATGACTCTCAGAACTCAGGTGTGTTTGAGTATCTGTGTTCAACCTCTTCTGCTTTGAGCCCATGTCCCAGGGAATGAGTTATCTATGATGTGGGTTTTGTCCTCAGGTGTGATTTATCGGAGCAGTTTCAGGATCTGTTTCAAGTTTGATGTCTTTCTACTGATGTCTTTATACTTTTGGGGGCCTCTGAGGTGCTTTACCCTCTGTGACCCAGAGTGTGAGCTCTGTATCCCTTGGTGTTGAGATTCCTGTTGTGGTGTATTTTCAAGGGTGAGGTAGCTCCTGTTGGGAGTGTCTCATCCCAGGGTATGGGGTCTCTGAACCATCAGGGGTTTGTTTCCAGGGTTTGAGTGGTTTGGGGTTCTATTACTAATGACATTTCCTGGGTGTTTGGAGGTATTTGTCCAGGCATTATGTCCCTGAGCTGGGGGTGAGGGTGCGTTTGTGTCCTAGGGTGGAAGGTTTGTTAACTCTTAAGCATTTTGGCATTGTATATCTGATATGTGAGGTCTCTGGCCTGTTTGTGGGTCTCCTTTCCAGACTGTGAGGTTAATAAACTCTTTGAGGGTTTCTGTCCCATAATGGGAGGTGCCGAGCTATGTGGGCATATATCACCGACATGTGCTGTCTCTGAACTCTTTTGTATTTCTCTCCCTACTTGGTTAGAAGTTCTTTGGGTTGTTTGAGAGCCTGTGTCCACAACGTGAGATCCCTAAGCTGTTGTGAGTCTGTGTCCATTACTGGATCTCTCCTCTGTTTGTGGCAGACTGAACAGAATGTGAGGTGTCTAGGCCCTTTGGTGATCCGTGTCCGTGAGCGTCAGGTGTCTGAAATCTTTCTGGATATGGGTACAAAGTGGGAGTTCCATAAATGGTTTAGGGGTCTGAGTTCAGGGTGTGGTATTTCTGAATCATTCAGAGGTCTGTTGAGAGTGTATACCCTTCCTTTTGGGAAGACCTTGAGCTATTTGGGGATGTGAGCCTATGATATGAGGTTTCTAAGCCATTTGGAGTCTGCATCCAGGATGTGTGATCTGAGTTATTTGTGATCTGTATTCCAGGGCTTGCAGTCTCTAAGCTATGTAAAGGACTTGTGTCCGGATTTTCAGGTCTCTGAGCTCTTCTGTGAACCAGAGTGGAAGGCCTCTGAGCTGTTTGGGGATCTATCTCAGTGTATGAAGGCTCTGAGCTATTTGGGGGAAATCTGTCCAGTACATAACATCTCTGAACAGGAATCTATGTCAAGGGTGCAAGATCTCTGAGCTAGTTTAAGGCCTGTGTTTCAGCCTATGGGATTTTGGAGCTCTCTAGTATCATGTTCAGGGCATGAGGTCTCCGAGTTGGTCTGGTGGTCAGAGAAGAGGGTGTGAGGTCTATCTGTCCATCTTTATCCCAGTTTGTAAGTTCTCTGTGAAACTGGTGGGTCTTTATCCCTGGTTGTGAAGCTTTGCGGGGGTCTGTAATCAGATTTTCAGGTCTCTGAGCTCTTTGGGTACGTGAGTTACAAAGTGGGAGGTCTCTGAAGTTAGGTAGTCTTTCCTAAGCTGTCCTGACTCTGAACTCTTTTGGGGTCTGTGTCAGAAGGTACAGGAATGGGCAGCCCAGGTGGCTCAGCGGTTTAGCGCCGCCTTCAGCCCAGGGCCTGATCCTGGAGACCCGGGATTGAGTCCCATGTCGGGCTCCCTGCATGGAACCTGCTTCTCCCTCTGCCTGTGTCTCTGCCTCTCTCTCTCTTGAATAAATAAAATATTTTAAAAAAGAAGGTACAGGGCCACTGAGCAGTATATAGGTGTTTCCCAGGCTTGGTATTCTCTGAACAAGGTCTGTTTCTGGGCTGTGAGATCTCTCTGCTTTTTGGGAGTCTGCGTCTAAGACTTGAGTCTCTGAATTGTTTGTGGCACTCTGTTCTAGGGAGAGGCCTCTGGGATGCTTAGGGCTCTACTTTCCAGGGTATCTCTGAGCAATTTGGGGTTCTGTGTCCAAGGTAGGAGATTTCAGGATCATTTAGGGATTGGTGCTCAGAGCATGAGGCCTCAGCATTTGGGCAGTCTATGTCTAGGTGTCACATCTTCACTTCTGGAGAAGGGGGTGTCTACCCCAGGATGTGAAGTCTTGTTTGGGAATTGCCAATCATGGTGTAAAGGCTCTGAATAGCTTGGGTGGCAGTATCCCAGGTTGTGAGGTCTGAGATGTCTGTACCTCTCTATCCCAGAAAGCTCATTCTCTGATGTGGTGTGGGGTCTGACTCCCAGAATATAAGGTGACATTCGAGGACTTGGGAGCTCTTGGGGAGTCTGTGTCCCATTGTTCCAGTACAGCCTATGAGTTAGTTGGGGTCTGTGTCCAGGTGCGAGATCTCTGAGCTGCTTGAAGATAGGTATCTCAGAGTATGAGGTCTCAGTGGCCTCGGGTCAACATCCAGGTATAAGATCTATGGGCTGTTTGGAAGCCTGGTCCTAAGTCACAATGCCTGACCCACTTAGGATTCTGTCACCTGTAAGGTCTTCAAAATAGTTGGGTATCTGGGTCGCCGCATGTGAGGTTTCCTGAGCAAAGCAAAGGGCACTGGCTCATATTCCAACGGAGGGGTGATGAAATCAAGTTAGAAGATGGAAAGGTCATCTCTGTTCTCTTTCTACCCTGGCACATATAGGCACTCAATATTTGCAGAAAAAGCTACCCCCGGCATACAAAGACTTTTCTCTTTGAATGCAGTAGATAGGCTTTATTGTTGTTTTTTAGATTTTATTTATTTATTCATGAGAGACATAGAGAGGGAGAGGCAGAGACACAGGCAGAAGGAGAAGCAGGCTCCATGCAGGGAGCCCCAGGTGGGACTCAATCTCTGGTCTCCAGGATCACGCCCTGGGCCGGAGGCAGCGCTAAACCGCTGAGCCACCTGGGCTGCCCAGTAGATAGGCTTTCGGTTTAAAGCCTCTAAGAAAAGGGAGGGTCCAGCTCTAATCAGATCATATTTCTGTATTTCTACTGTATTTCTTATTTTTGTTTATGGGAAGTGATAATGGTTTGTCCATTAAGGCAGCAAGATTTAGTTTTTTTAAGATTTATTTATTTTACAGAGCAAAAGTACACGCCAGTGAGCATGGGGGAGGGGCAGAGGAAGAGGGATAGAGAATCTCAAGTAGACTCTGCACTAAGCACAGAGCCCAAAGCAGGGCTCAAGTTCATGACCCCGAGATCACGACCTGAGTTGATGTCTAAGAGTTGGACACTCAACTGACTGTACCACACAGGTGCCCCTGATTTAGTTTGCTTTTTCAGTACACTTTAAAAGTTTGGTTTAAAAAGCTTATTTTAGCTCACATTATGTAGATGATGGTGCAAGTGATACCCTATGGGGAACATTAGAGCAGATGGCTGCAGTCTGAGGAAAATGTTCCTGGGCCCCAGCACCCACCATTTTCAATGAACCCCCAACCCCCACCTATTTAAGGTCTTCAATCCCCACACCTTGGTTTGTTCAATGATTTGTTTTATTGATGCCCACCCTGGGCTAGGTAGGGCCAAGGGATATACAAGAGGAGAATCAGATTCAGTCCATGCCTGAAGGTCAGTCTGGGGGCAGGGAGCACAGACACAGACACAGACAGACACACAGATCTGGCATCTGGTGGCAGGGCACACAGTCTCACGTAGGGGCACTCTGAGCACATGTAGTCAGGGAAGGCTTCCTAGAGAAGACCTCATGGGGGAAGCAAGGGGCAAGGCAGCCATCAGAGCCTTTGCCTTGTGTATATTTGTGGACAGGTCACTTTTGAGACCAGTGGACCCAAGGTGAGTGCAGAGGGCTTGGGGGCTGAGGCCAGCAGGTGGCAGAGACTTCCCTCTTACCTTACCATACTCTCATGGGTAAACCATGGCTGCCCCCTGCCAGTCTTGGCCTGTACTTTGCCTTCTGCCACATGCACCCTTTCCTGGGGTCCACCTCCATAGTTTTCAAGGCTTCCCTGAGACAATCCACATGGATCAGGTGCTCTGCCCAGTGCCTGGCACCTCATCAACACCCCATCAATGCACATTTTTGTCCTAAGTGCTATCTACAGCCTAGCTAGGTCCTGGTTCCAGCACTAAGAAGTCCCAGCAGTCATCATGCCCCAGGTCAGGGGTCCCAGTACCCTCCACTCTCAAAAGCCCTGGGTGCCTTTTTTATATGCACTACCAGAGACAGAGTTCAGACCCAGTCCACCTCAAGGGCTGGCAAAGTCTGGACTACGTTCCTCTCACTGGTCAGTGGGCCATGGGCACCCACTTCTCTTCCAGTGGCATAGGAGTGTCCACTTCTCAGATGTGCAACCCTGAAAAAGAGACCCTACAGCTCTTAGGCCCAACACTAGCCGGCACAGGAGCATGAGCAAAAACCAGCCACAGCCTCAGCCCTGGAGATCCTCTTTCTTTCACTAGCACAAAGTTTCTGTGGTAGGGGAAACAAGAGGGCTGGGAACTCAGGGCTCTAATGTCAGCCTGCCCTGGGGCTGCTTCCCCACACCCTTGGGGCAGTAGGGAGAGGGCCTGCAACAGACCTCTCAAGCTCCAGGCAGAAGCAGGTGCAAAAACAAACATTCTTCTGTTCTGGGGCCAGGCTGGGGTTCACCCCTTAGACCTCCTTGATTAGGCCATGAATCAAAAACCGCAGAAAGTCCTGGTGTTCAAAAATTACTTTTGAAGGTGGGTAGGGATTTGTAAGTGCAACCCACAGATAGGGCTGGGATGGGGAAAGGGGACTCCTAGAGTCAGTCCTCACCGTAACCCCACATCCCCAAGCACGGGGCAGGTGGGAACAGGTGGGGGCAGGTAGAGGCAGGCAGGAGGCCCTGGCAGTCATTCCTCAACAGGAGGGCAGCAGTGGGTGGGTGGGTGGGGCAGGCGGCTTTAGGCCCCCACTGTCTGGCCTCAGACTTCAAAGGGCTAGAAGAGGTATTTGCGGCAGGATTCAGTCCCACACTTGCATTCAATACGGACCCGCTTCTTGGGGGAGCCGGGGAGCCCGGCCAGGCCAAAGTTGGAGTCCATGCGGGTGCTCTCCATGTCCACGGGGTCCACTGTGGAGTCACAGCCAGGGAGGGCAGGAGGGGGAAGGGACTTGTTAGAAGGCCAAGGTGAAGTGTCCCGCTGCCCTTTTCACCATGAGACCCAGGAATCTTGGGTGCTGGGAGTACATCTGGGATTTAGGTCAGGAGGGGGTTGTGGGCTTGGTGGTTTGGGGATAGGGCCAGGGATCAGCATTGGAGGGGTGTTCAGGTGTTGGGAAGATGGCCAGGAATTGGGGGTTCTGGAGGAAGGCAGGGGTCGGGGAAGGGCCAAGTCAGAAGTCAGGAATGGTCACCTAGACATCCAGAGGGGCATCTAAACTCTCCTGTCAAAGATCCCCCCAACCTGGAGTATGTCAGAGGTAGCTAGTTTGTCAAGAAGGGGACTGGCTGGAGGCCACAAGAGTGTCTAGATGCTTGGAATGAGCAAGGCCAAGGGGGTTAGGAGTGGGGAGAATTGGGAGGACTAAGGAAATTCAGAGTCAGGAGGAGTGTCTTAAGTCTTGAACCAAACATCCTCCCCCAGGAGTCTTGGGAGAAGTCTGTGTGAGTGTCTCAGGGTTGGGGTCCAGGGGCTGGAAATGAGGGGACTCGAGACAGGCATAGGTCCAGGAGTCCAGATGGGACACTGGGAATCCGGAAGAGCATCCTAAAGCTCCCTGGGGAGGGGTCCTTGTGTCCCATGTCACTGTGTGCCCCTGCCCCCAGTCCCTTGCCACCCCCACCTTGCATGTTGTAATCAAAGGTGAGCTCCTCGCCTGCCCGGATGGTTCTTGTGGCAAAGAAAGCGATGCGGGGCAGTCGCTCATCAAGGTTGTCTATGAAGACGTTGTACACCTGGAGGTTGGGGTCACACTAGGCAAAAAAGAACAGCGGGAAGGTGAGGAGGGGCCCCAGCCTGCTCCTCCCGACCCCCGCCCACCTGCAGGGTACCCACACTGTGGTTGACAAAATGGGAGATGTTGCCATAATAGGCGGCATCCACGGTGTACACGTCCTCCACGTAGTCCAGGTCGAAGAGGTAGGTGGCGCCCTGGCGGTCGTAGATCTGGCCCCGCCGCTCCGCCTCCTCTGAGGTAATGATCTGGGGAGAGGGCCGTGGGGGAGGGGAGAATGGCCAAGAAAGCTCAGGAAAACCAGCACAGCTCCTGAGCCCAGGCCCAGCGGGGCTAGGAGGTATGGACACATGGGGATCTGCAATGCAGAGGGTCTCTCAGCGCCCTGAGAGAGGGGCTGGGCCTCAGCTGCCTGTCACCCATCCCTCCTGATGGCATGGCGTCCCTCGATGGTGGATGGAGGCTGGCCACAAGGTCCAGCAGTGAGAGAGAGAGAGATCCATAGTAAGACATAGTGAGGCGATCAAGGGCAAGAAAAGGACCCAGAGCTCACAGGGAGGGGTGGGTGTTAGGGGGAGGAAGAGAGAGGTGCAAGAAAGCCTGAGGTGCCATGAGACCCAGTACAAGAGAAGGCACCAGTGCTGGACTGCACACAAGGCGGTGAGGACACGGAGAGGAGAAAGCAGCCTGGACCCGTGGGAAAGGGAGACAGAATGAATGGGAAAGAGACTCAGACAAGAGAGCTCGAGGCAGAGACTTAAAAGCAGACAGAATCTTATTATGAAAGAGCCTGGTCCAGAGAGAAGATCAAGACCCTTGCTGGGAGTCTGAGATGGCAAGAACGAAGCTAAGGCCAAAATCTCAGAAGACAAAAGGAGGCAAGAGCAGGGGTGAGAGCTCTTCCTCGGCCCTAATGCTGAGCAGTGCCAGCAACTGGGACCTAAGACAGTAGTAGAGATTTCCTCCTCCCCAGCTGGATCTCTGGCTGTCCTGGAAAGCCCCCGCCTCTCCGTCCCTCATGTCCCCTCTTCCTCCTTGGGCCGACCACAGCCTTCTGGTAATCCCTAAGAGGAGCCAACCATGCCCTACTCTGGAGGAGGGTCCCACGGGACCCGAGACTGCCCCCTCTTCAGCCTGGAGTGCCTCCAGACCAGGGCAGATCTCATTCTCCACCCCTGGGCTTCCTGCTACCTCTGCCCACCCCTCAGAGACAAATGCCCACACAGTGAAAAGAAACACCAAAGTACCCTTTATTTTTACTCTGCCGTCTAGCCCAGTGACCTCTCTTTCAATAGTCCTAGAGGCAACTCAAATACTCTTCCCCCCACACCCCTTCTTCCCTCTCCTTTCATCAGAGACCCATTGGCCACCACCACCCCTGCCACATGACACAACCCCAAACCTGCCCTGGCTTCCCTCCTTGCTCACCCTCATGCCAGCTGCGACCATGCTCTTCCTACTTCCAGTCCTGGCCACCCTCCATTTTCTCTAGCCAGGACAGCTGCACTAGTGTCCTCACTGTCTCCTCCCTGCCTCTTAAACCAGCACCTCCACCCTCTGCTCCAGGCCAAATCCTAATCAAGACCAAGGTCTATCCCTCGGGCCACAAGGCTCACTGCCCTGGACTCCGGCTCCACTGAGGAACCTGGCCTCCCCCACACTCCAAATTCATGCTTGTTCATTCGTTAATTTATCCACTGGATTTTTATGAGGCCTACCCTGTGCCTGGTCCCAGCATGCAGGGGACAGTGTCTGCAGGGGGAGACACAGGGACCAGGCCTGGTCCTGGCCCTCTGGGTCACAGCCTGGTGAAAGAGAGATGGACTCGGATACCCTGATGCAAGATGCTGATCAGAAACACTGCTTAGGGTTCCCAGGGCAGTAAGAGAGCAATACACTATCTAAAGCAAGCTACAGGTCATAAAAGGGCTTTGACAGCAGGTGAAGAGTGGGGACTCTCTCCTGAGGGTTGCAACAGGAGCCACAGAAGTGGTCTGAGGAGGAGTACATCAAGGTCTGTCTCCCTCCACCTCCCGAAAACACATACTCTTTGTGGGGTCAGCACAACAGATGTTACTTTTCTGCAGCCTTCCTGACCCTCCTGATCCCCAGTGGCTATGAGGAAGCTGCTGCCTTTCTGAAGCTCTCTGAAGGCCTGGACTGAAGGGCAGTCTCTGCTGGCTCATGAGCATGCTGGGTAGCATCTAAGCCAGCTTTTTCCTTTCTACATCCTCCCCAGTCTCCATCTTCCCGCCTGTTCTGCCTCTACCTGCTCCCTGAGTCTCACCAAGAGTGAGTCATACGGTGAGCCCTCCAGGGCATAAACGGCTCCTTCTCCAGTCTTCTTTCCAGTCCTACTGTGAGGGCAGGCCTACCCTGAAATTTTGGGAACAAAGCAAACCATGTCCCTGCTCCCTAGCAGGTCTCCAGAATGACTGGGGAAGACAGATGGGCTAGAAGCTGGCAGCCTGGAAAGGGGGTTGACAGTGAACAGGACTCAGAAGACTCATGGTCAGGCTGCTGCCCTGTCCCCATTCTGGATTTGGGATCCTGAATGTTCTCTCCTTCTGCCAGTTTCTTCAGCCAAAAACAAAACAAAACAAAACAAAACAAAAAACCTTCTACCAGGTCTGGCAGCACACCAGTTTTAGACACTTGGGCCCTTTTTTACCCACTTTATTAGCTTGGTGACTCTGAGTCTGTTACTATACCTCTCTGGGCCTCGGCTCTCATCTGTAGAATGGGGATGACAATGACAGTAACATCAACCCAAAAGGAGCCCTTGTAAAGCTCCAACACAATCAGGGATGTGAAAGAGATTTCTGTTCTTGACACTGAGCACTGTTAGGAATGGTTATGAGTACCAGTCTTATCCCAGTAGAACATGCTCCCTTGTTTTTATGTGCCCTTTCCCAAGAAGGGAAATGCTAATTAAATGATGACACACCGTCATTTAATTAAACTAATTAAGTGGGATGCATGTTCATTTCAGTGTTGGTAAAATATGAAGCAAATGCTTGTCTTAGAATGGATAAACTAGGCTGTTGTTCTCTGCTGGGCAAAGGTGGGGATGTTCTGATGGAACATGGAAGGGTGCAAAGGAGAGGAAGGGCAGCTCACGTGGAAGGACTGCTGGTGCAGAGCCAGGAGGGCATATGTCATGTCCAGATTGTAGGAGAGCACAGCAGCGGCCAGACATGGAGTGCATGCCCTCTATTATGTGACACCAGGAAGAGTCTGGGACAGCACCAGTAACTGAATAAATTAATACTTCTATAATGAAATCTATGAATATTCATCCCAAGTAGGATCTCAAGTAGGCTACAAACAGGCCTGGATCAGGTCTGGTCAGGTTTTACAGCCAGATGGGTTACAAAAGCCTGGGTTTTCTGAGCATTTTGGATTTTCTGAATTTTAGACTGTAATGGCTAATGTTTATCAAAAACGTACTGTTTAAGTGCTTCTTCCAATTGCTTCACATATCACAACTCATTTAAGTCTTAGAACAAGTGAATGGTGTGGGTGCTATCACCACTCCTATGCTACAGACTGGGAAACAGACACACAAAGGGTAAGTGCTGCTGAGCAGTGGAGCTAGGCTCCAACCTCAGGCAGTCAGGCTGCAGCGCCCACCGTCCCAACCATCCATCTGACTGCGCTGCCTCCTCATAGGGGATGCACGAAGAGGAGCTTGGCTCTGGCAGTTTTGGGGGGCCTGTGGTGCCATCAGGAGGCCCCGTAGGCCTGATGGTGTCAGAAGGGGGCCTGGAAGTCACAGAATGTGGCAGGAGGGAGGCTGAGAAAAGCTTGAGGAGAATGTGTGTGGAGCAACGAAGACTGGAGACAGGGGTGAGAAGCCCCAAAAGCCCCCATGTTGACAGCATGAAACACTACAGACACTAAGGAAGAACAGCCAGAACAGCATCCTGACCAGGGGGTCTAGGGGGCTGTGGACTCTCCCTCCTCTTTACTTGTCAGGATCCTCTGTGTTATAAAGAGATTTTCCTCGAGAGTGTCAGTACAGTGAGGCTGAAGACACTCCCTTCTCTGGACCTCCCCTAGAACGGGCAGGCTCCTGTGGGAGCTGGATGCCTCCTCCTCCAGACTGTCAGGGGCTCTGGAGTATGCACATGTCCTCCTTCAGACTGGGGACACCCCTCTGGGCTGTTAACATCTCTTCCACTGTTAGCACCCCTCTCAGATCTAGACACCTCCTCCAGACTGTCAGGATCCTGAGGGTGTGGACACTTTCTCCAGGCTGTCAAGAGTTCTCTTAGGTGTAGGCCTGATCTCCTTCAGACTGCCCTAATACCTCTGGGGTGAGGACACTTCTTTTTCCGGACTGTCAGGATGGTATGGGTATGGACACTTCCTAAGTTGCACTGCCAGGGTCCTCTGGAGTGTGGAGAGCTTGCTCTCTGCCTCCAGGTCACTCTGGGACGTAGATACCTCTTCCCACAAATTATCAGGACCCCTGCCCCAGACTGTCAGGAGCCCTCTGGGGTATGGCCACCTCTTCCTTCCTCCAGACCTTCGATGTGTAGACATTTCTTCCACCAGACCATCAGGATTATCTGAGTGTAGACTTCTTGTCTAGACTGTCAGGGTCCTCTGAAGTGCAGACTGCTCTACTTCTAGATTACCTCTGCCCCCTGGGGTTATGACCCTCTCTACTTTATGGTTCATTTCTGGGACTCTCTCCTCTCCCATCAGTGTCATTACAGTGTGGACACCTTCAAGTGTGTGTCCCTTTGGCCAATTTCTGTCACTTCCCAACTATATCACACCTCTAAGAGACCTTTAAAAATATGAAGGTATTTGGGGTTGTCACCATTACAGCACACTCCTGGATTTAAATGGTCAAGGTCCAGGGATGTTAAATGTTCCCCCAAAGCATGAGATGGTCCTACATAAAAAGAACTGCTCCACCCCAGATGCACATCACATCCCACCTTAGCACATGACACTTGTATTACAGACACTTGCTGGTTATTCTCACAAACTCATTTTGTTTTCCACCAGGGCACATGACTCAATCACACTTCCTAGCCTCCCTTGCACCAAGGTAAGGCCAGTCACTCGGTTCCAGTCAGTCAGCATGGGCAGAAGTGATGGGTACTGTGTCCAAGCCTGGCCCATTAGCAACCTCCCCTTCTACCACGACTCTCAGCCTACTTGCCAGCAATGCTGAGTGAGGACTGCCAGCGGCTCCAAGGCACAGCAAAGGCACAAGAGGGAAGGAGCCTGGGTGGCCACACCATTGTGTGGAAGGATACTACTCAAATAGCCATGTAGGACTGTTACATTTCTAATGTGTAAAGCCACTAAGATCTGGGGGTTATATGGTAGGTGGCTAGTCTGCCTAATACAGCTGACCCTTGAACAACACATTGAACTATGTGGGTCCACTTACATGAACATTTTTTTTTGATAAATACAGTATAGTACTGTAAATGTTACTTTCTCTTCCTTATGATTTTTCTTATTAACACTTTCTTTTCTCTAGCTTACTTTCTTGTAAGAATACAAAATATAATACATATGCTATGCATAATATATATTAAAATGCAAATATAAAATAATGTGTATAATAGTATATATAATACATATAAAATATGTATTAATCAACTATGTTATTGTAAGGTCAACAGTACACTACTAGTAGCTAAGTTTCTGTGGAGTCAGAAGTTACATGCAGATTTGACTAAGAGGGAGATGTCAGAGGAGGATAACTGCCCCCCCCCACCATGTTGTTCTAGGGTCAACTGTATACCCTGCCTTTCCCCAGTGTCCTGCAAATCTGGAGGAAGAGGCAGCCAACATAAGGCATGTCTATGTCCTACTCCAAAGTGTTCATGTTCAGATTAGTAAAAGATGTTCCTCCTGGTCAAACACTGCTTGGTGGTAAGCTGAGCCCTTGCAAAACAAGTAGTGCCTTTTCAAGTAGTGCCTTTTCAGGTGACACAACCCTATGCAGACCACATGGGCTGTTAAAAGGAACACTCCCTAGATTTCAGTTCCTGCTTTCCTATTCAATAGGTACCCTTATGAGGTCAACCAGTCCAGAAGTCTATTTCAGCATGCTTTCAACTACCAGCTGGATATCCGCGCCCCTGCCAGGATGTCCCTATCAACACTCAGGTTAACCGCCCCCACCTTTCCCTGAACAGGAAAAGCAGGGACATGGCGGGCATACAGTGAGGCGAGCTGGGCGCACACAATGGAAACACAATGGTGGGAAGAGCTGCGCGCGCGCGCACACACACACATTGGGTCCCGGCTCCCTACCTCTCCCACGTACTCCATGACGAAACTGTTCTTGCGGATCTTCTCCAGCGTACGGACGCCCCAGCCACGCCCGTCATCCGTGCGGAAGATGCAGAGGTCATAGCGGATGCCCTTCTGTACCACACGGTTGGGGCAGTCATAGCCACAGCGGCAGCGGGAGTTGCACTCGTAGATGGGCAGCCCGGCACGCAGCCGCACCTGACCCTGGTCATTGTAGGCAAACTTGTGCAGCGATGCCCCAGGGCAGCAGCCTCCAGCGGGGGCCCACAGACAGTCCTGGCACTCACAGCCCACCGCCACCTGGTTGAGGGTGATGCCCTCACCAACACGGTACTCATTGATGTATACAAAAGCCCGCGGGGGGCCGTCCAGGTCCACCTCATTCTCCACAGTGATGCGTCCCAGGTGGCTGCGCTTGGCATTGAGCTCCTGCTCCCAGCGCCGGAGCGCCCGCCTCTGCTTGGCTTTCTGTACCAGGTAGTTGGCCAAGCTTGGGTCCAGGTGCCGGGGGGGCTTTGATCGCTGGTGCCGCCGGAGCAGCTCCCTTTCTAAGTCCTTGTGGAACTGCTTGAGAATGCGTACACACTTGAGATTCTGCCGTGGCTCCCAGGTGCTCTCTGAGTCTGGGTATCCACGCCATTTTACCAGGTAATACTCTTGTTCCTGTTGGGGGACCAGGGGATGGGGGCCCCATAAGTGGCGATACCCTTGGACCAGCCCTTGTGGGACTTCCATCTCAAAGCTAGTGGATAACACCCAAACTATTCCCATCGCCTTTTCTGGAATGACTCCATGTGGTGGTTAAAAAAGCATTGGTTTCAGGGAGCCTGGGTGGCTCAGTCAGTTAAGCATCTACCCTCAGGTTATGATCCTGGGATCAAGCCCCATATCTGGCTCCCTGCTCAGCAGGGAGTCTGTTTCTCCCTCCCTCTCTGCCCCCCAACCCCCCCCCCCCGAGCTCCTTCTCTCAAATAAAATATTTTTTAAAATTATTTTTACAAAAAGCATGGGCTCTAGAGTGAGGATCCCTAGGTTCAAATCTCACTCTCCCCCTTATTACAGTCTAAATTCCAAGTTTTAATTTAATCTACTCCCTCCTATCTCTTTCCTCTCATCAGTCCCTCCTTCTAAGCTGTTCAGGCCCGAACTCTTGGAAGTCATAACATTGACTTCTCTTTCTCATTCCCCACATCTAACCTCAGCAAATCCTGGCAGCCTCACCTTTCAACTACATCCAGAATCCAACCACTTCAAACCACCGTCACTGCTACCACCATCATCACTTGCCTGGATTACGGTAGTAGGCCTCCTCACTGGTCTCCTCCGTTCCACCCTTGCCCCCTACAATCTGTTCTCCACTCAGCAGGCAGAGAGATATTTTCTTGCAGAGAGCAGCTATAGTATACAGTTTAACGGGGTTGTAAAAACCCTGGGTACAAATTCGGAATCTATGGCTCCCTGGCTATGTGGCCTTAGGCAAGTTATTTAACTTTGCTGACCCTTGGTTTCCCCATCTATACATAAAGAAAAAAAAAGCTGACATTTTTGTAGCATTCAGGATGTAGCATGTACTACTTCTATATCTTATTAACTAATCTAACCCTCACAACTCTTTATGAGCTAGATACTGTTTATTGGTTGTCTCCATTTTATAAATGAGGAAAATGAACCACAGAGAATTTGGGTAAGTATCCCAGGGCTATAGGGCCAAAATTTGAACCCAACCATACTGGCTCCAATCTGTTCTCTTTATCCTGCCATTGCCTCCTCTGGCAATGGCAACAGTTCCCCACAGAGCTGTTTGGGGGATTAAATGGGTTTCTGAGAGGAAGTGCCAGCATACTGAATGTCCTTCAATAATCACTAGCTATCAACATCTCCATTTCTGCACTCAACATCTCAATCTTTGCACTTGGTTTGTATTCCTATGGAGGTGGAAAGAAAGACTTATTTGGGGATTCATTCTGGCTCCTGCCCCTCTGAGAAAGCCACTTAATTTCCTCACCTGCACAATGAGGATGATAAGAAGTCCTACTAAACCTAATTTTTTAAGATCAGAGAACATTCCCTTTGGAAACAGATGCAGGAAGTGGGGGTGGAGGAAGAGGGAAGTAAGCCAGCTTCCTTGAGACACCCCTGCCCTGGCCATGGGCACCCCAGACTCACGCGTATCTTCTTGTAATCACACAGGTACTCGACTTCAAAGTCATAGAGATTCCTCTTGGAGATGCCGAGGGCAGGGCAGGAGAGCTTGGCCAGACGGCACAGGTCCTGTAGCTGATTCCAAGACGACTTGCAACACACACTGCAGCCTAGAACAAGGAGGCCAGAAAGAACTTACTGGGTATCCTGCTGAAGGCACCGATCAAAGGGGACCCCAAATCCTTTCTGGGACTTCCAAAGAACTGCCTCAGAGTCAGTGAGATTTAATCCACAGGCTTTCTCCATGCTGAGACCCTTCTACATCAAAAAATGTGCCACTTCCTTCAGCCCCAGTGCTCATTCCAAGGCCATCCCCCCCACCCCAGCTGTAGCCCTCAAAGTGAGATCTGCTGCAGGAATTGTCCTAAAGGAATCTATTCCTAGAGCTTCCAACTCCCTCCATACTATTCCTAAAACTGCCTGCAAACCTGCAGTTGGGTTCAGGACCTAATCATCCCTCTCCCCACTTTGCAAAATAAAGAGAACAACCCCCATCTCAGTAGGGTGCATTGCCCTGAGGGAACTGATGGGGCTGGGATTACAACCTGTAGGCCCCAAACAAAGGCTTAACTGGAAAGACAGGTCTGGAATCCCTTATCTGAAACTCCTGGGGCTACTTTACTTGTGTTTAGGAATTCAGATTTTTTTTTTTTTTTTACAAGTGTAGTCCGAGGTATACCCCATGCACTACCTAACACCCGCTATGTGGTCAGGGGCATCAAGCCATAATCAAACACATTAGTAATTCTGCAGCAAAAAAATCTGAATTTTCTATATTAAATAGGAGAAATAAAGAGGCAAGATAGTCCCACTTTATAGTCTAGTTTTGCCCCTAAATTGCGCCAAACTTAAGTTTTCAGAGCTTTTTAGATTTCAAAATTATGAATGAGAGACTGTGGAATGGTATTAGATTTCAGGAAGCTTCCTTGAATGATTAGCCTGGGTGCCTTAAACCTACAAGGTATATTTTTTCACACCGCATTTTAGCTTGCCGTCTCATCTACATTTCTGTGAAGGGTAAAGCTCACCCAAAGGAGTACGCTCTGAATTCAGGAACCAGCAAAACAGTATAGGTTATTGACAATTCTTTTAAATATACCTGGAATGTTTCTGGTGCTATCAGAAATTTTCAAGACGCCGATTTAAAGGAAAGAAAAAGACTTCTGATTCAAGGCACAATGTGCTTTAAAGCCATTTTATCAAATCATTCCATTGAACACTAATTCCAAATGCAGTCAGTACTCATCCTATTTTTAATATCGTCTACCTCCCGTTAAAAAAATCAGACATTTGAACTCCTAATGAAATACTGCAGACGTCAACCTGAAAACGTACAAGAGCATTGCAAAATTATTTCGTGTGCACAACCCCCCCTCCACTGAGGCAGGCCTAGTGGAGACTCAGCCTGTGCCCACGCTTTCCTCTCCCTATGATGCCTCTCCCTTTCAAGCCCCTTAACTTGCATTTGAAACCCCACTAAAGTGGTCCCAAACTAACCTCTCCAGCTGCTGGCTCCGCACTGGCCACAGGTGGATTCCTACCTCTCAGAGGTCCCCCTCACACTGTGGAGGCCATCCTCCCCGCAGCTATCCTCACCCAGAGGAGCCCACCCTCCCCAACATACTGGAAAAGTCACCCCTCTTTCCCTACACACGAGGGAGTCCAGCTCTCCTATCAGAGAAGCCCCCTTTCCCCTCTTCCCTGGGGAGTCTTCTCTACAGCAAACCCTTTCCCCATCACGCGGAAAGGAGATACCCTCACCATGAAGAGTCCTCTGTCCCCCACTCTGAAAAGGAGGTCCGTCCCCTTCCCTTCCCTCCCCTTCCGGCGTCTCGCGTGGACACCAACCGGGTAACGGTCACTGGCGGCCGATTTTCCCGCGCGCGGGTGCGGCCTCCCCGACAAGCCCCCGCGCGTGCGCGCGCCGACTGGTCGCGATCAGAGGCGCGCGCCCCCCTGCCGCGTCCCCACTTAGCCCCGCGCCCGCCGCGTTCGGAGGCACGCGCCCCCTCCCCTCAGCCCCGCCCAGCCCCGCGCGCCAGGCCCGGGTTCCAAGAGCCCCATCCTTTCCGCGCCAAGCTTCCGGCTCCTGGCTCCGTGGCCTCAGACGCCGGGGCCCCAAGCCCGCGACGCCACCCCTCTAGCCCACCCGGCCCGGCCAGCAGGCCGGCGCCGCTACCGCCACTGCTTCACCTTTTAAATTTTCCGCCATCTTTCCCCACGGCTAACGACATTCGGGCCTAACCGGCCTCGCGAGAAGAGAGCTCGCGCGGGCGTGGCCGAGAACGCGCAGCCTATTGGCCGCACGGCGCCGCGAGCATAGCCCGCGCGGACCAACCGGCGAGCCGTGACCGGACCCCTCCCCGCTACCCCGCTCGGTCCCGAAGGCGGGTGCTCGCCAGCGCTTTCCCAGAGTGCGTCTGGGCGGCAGCCGCAGCGGCGGCAACTGAGGTTGCCGGAGGCCCTACCCGTACGCTGGTCTGTCTGTCACGCTGTCAGCCAATCACGTTGTCAGCCGGCCGCACGGGGGATTCTCCGTCCTGTCAGACCCCCAATTACCACCGTCACTCGGTCGTCACCACATTTTAACCCCAAGCTGGCCGTGACTCCCAAGATGGACTGTCACCACGTACAGCTGCTCAGCCAGTCCCCAGAATTAAATCAGACAATGGGTCCATCACCACAGACAACTGTTTAGTCAGACCCCGGTCCCCCACCCCCATTCACAGGGTCTGTCAGTCAACGGCAGCATCCGTTCGTGGCCAGCTGCGAGTCTTAAGGCAGACACGCATTCCTAACAACTACACTGTTAGCCGGCCTATCATTCCCTCTGGCTGCCCCTTTTTCACACAGTCAAGCAGCCGGTCTCTCCATCTCTTGCTCTGGGGGCAGCCCTGAATCCCCCTTGGGAAAGCCTCTCACAGCCACCAGCCGTGGCTCAGGTGGGCCGTGATTAGGTGAGGACAGGCTGTCATTGTCATCTGATGTCGCCCTCTCAGGCAGTCACACTGTCCAGTGTTGGTCAATATTTAATTCCCTCAGGTTACTCCTCATTCACGCCATGATCAGGCAATTATTCCCTCAAAGAAATAGTCACAGCAACTAAAGCCTCCATGCCACCTGACAGTGGGTCAGCAGTCTGTCACTTCTCAGCGAGGTATGCCCACCATTGGTCAGTCATTTGGTCAGTCTCCGTGGGGCTCCCTCCAGGCGGCTGTGATTCCAACCTGATACAGCCATCCAGTCAGGCAGCTACACTGGTATTTCAACTGGTCAGATGGCCTGTGAGTCGTTCACTGCTCTTCATCGTTTTGTCAGTCGCCAGGCAGCCATTCTCAGCATCTGACTGACCACACATGGTCTATGTGGTCAGGGTGGACAGTCACTCACCAGATACAGTTGCCTATCAGGCAGTCACAGATCTGTCCCTCAGTCAGCCCGAAATTCCTTCAGGGTAGCCCTCCTTTACACTGCATCAGACAGTGTAACATCCAGACACTCCCTCAGGCCAGATGTGACTCCTAGCAATAGTCAGCCACGCACAACATCCCGCCGCCCAGGCAGCAGCAACAGCACACACCACCAGTCAGCCAGCTTGTCAGTCCCTTGGGAGGCTGCCTGTCTTCTACACTATCAGACCACCAGTCCCAGCCAGTCCCAGGTGGGCATAATTTAGTTAGATATTCAGTACCTCCTACCATCAGGCAACTGCACTGTCAGTTCCTCAAAGCGCCCCTTTCCCTGTTGGCACATGAGTTATGTGGTCAACCAAATGATTACAGTTAAGCAGATGGTTGTTCTGTCCACCTGCCAGTCTAGCTCTGAGCTTGTTGGAGAAATAGACGGTCAGTCTGAAGTTCCATCAGCTCCTGCTTACCATGACTGGAACAATCAGCAGCATACGTCCCACCACGCATCCTCTTCCTTCCCTTATTCCTTCTAGAACACAGTCAGATGCTGGTCCTTGCGTGCTCCCAGTCTCCCCCAAAAGGTAAAACCCTCCTATTCCCAGGAGCCTAGTCCAACCCATAAGAATGGCTTAAGGCCCGACTGAATCTGGAGGGGGTGATGTAGGAGCATGTGGGTGTTGGGCAAACATCCCTTTGCCAATTTGAAAGATAAAACTGCCAGTTATGTTACCAGCAAAAGATGAGTTTATTCAGGAATAGCTGAGAATTGCAACGCAGAACAAGCAAGTTATGGCAAAACCATATGCAAGTCCAATAAACAAAGGAGAACATTATGTTATGGAGAAGGAGGAGGTTGGGAGGGGTTTGGAACAAAAATCTATTGGACAACAGCAAGAGTTCATACTGATGATGGTTTCTCATTGGCTGAGTTGCAGGAGTAGTCAGTTTCTTAAAGGAGATAGGATGTACATCTTTCCTTTGTTGGGGGCCTATAATTGACCATTCTTTCCTGTTGAGATACTTCTGTTGGGTGTGTAGCTGAAACTTTTTGCAGTAGACATTGTGCTGTAGGCTTCCTCTACCAGCCTCCCCTTCTAACATCCTGAGTCCATTTAAGTAAGGTTTCCCTTTCTTAATTTTCACACCGTGGTCCTCCCCAAACAGTATATATAATGTAATGAGTAGAGGCATGGATCTTGGAGCCTAGCTACCTGGATTCAAATGGTAGCATTTGCTAAATTGTGTGACCTTAGGCAGTTTCTTCATCTGAAAATGTCAGATGAGTGGCTTTGGGGTGGGTATCTCCCACTCATCTGGAAATCAATCTTTCTGGACTAGCATCTGTCCAGGAGACCTCAAAAGGAAGAGGCCACCCTATTATTACTGTGTCCCAATCCCAGCCATTTGTCTGTTCATTCAGCACTACTTTAGTGCCAACTGTGTATATTGCCTTGCCCAGTGCTGGGGCCAAATAAGGTCTTCTCCATTCCAAGCTGTATAGGTTTGACCTGTTTTCAATGCAAACCCCATCTTTGAGTGTACCACACATTTAGGAGAGGTCACAGGCCATGGGTGATCAGTGTCATGCGTTTTCACAAGCAAACATAACTGTGGGACCAGAACAAAGGTTAAGAAACATCTCCAGCCAGAGATCCAGGAACACTTAATTCTGGAACATCTCTGAATTCTGGCTGCATCTCCCAAGCACTGGTGAGTCATAACTTAATTCGCAGTACTTTTTTGGTCTTCCTTGGTGATACATACAATAATGGTGCATTTTATGATCAGTGGTGACTCAGGATCAACCAGTAGTAGGAAGATTAATAGCAGCAGTGGCATCTAATGTTTGTAGTCACCTTAAGGAGCCAGGAACTTTGCAGACACTTTAATTCTGCAACCTTGCAAAGTATGCATTTTTTTTGTCTCAAATTAAAGATGGGGAAAACTGAGGCCCAGAAGGGTCAAGCAACTTGCCCATGGTCAGTACTGGTTTGCCAAGCCCATGCCTGCCGTAGGCAGTGCTCCTGAGGATTCAGGGGTTGTATGATACAAGGTCTTCTCCATGACAAAGCCTGCTGAGGGGGTCCCAGCACACTGGATTTCTAGAGTTTCCTAGCAGGGAGTGGGGAGGCAGGTGAGTGATGCTGACAGGCCCTTCCTAGACTCAGCTGGCCCCTGGTGACCTGGCTGAGGTGGGGTGGGGAGTAGAGTGGAAGGTGAAGAACCATGAAAGAATTAAAAGGAACTTGAGACTCCCTCCTTCTTCAGCTTCTGTGGCTTCAGGGCAGTTCTTAAGGAGCAAAGTCAGCTCCCACTTCCCACACCTCCACCCTCACCGTGGCTCTCCTTTGCTCCTTCCCCTAGCCCACAGCCTGCACCTCTGATGTTTCAGAAATTCATCCACTGGTCTTGCAGATGAATGAAGCCTGATCTCTCCAGATTCCTCCTTACTGTTCTCTTTCTCCCCCACTCTCCTCTTCCTCCCCTAAAGCTAGGATACCTGAGATCTCCTTATCCACCAGATTTCAGAAATGAGAAGGAGGAGATACCTCTTCCAAGGCTCTGATGTGCAAGAGCGTCTATCACTCCCCCTGGAAATAGCTTTAAACACCAGGGACAGTTTTGAGTTGCTCCTTTTTTTTGGTGAGTAATTTCCTAGAAGAGGAGGGGGGAATCAGTTACATACTGTTATCTGGCCCATTGTATAAATGAAGAAACAGGCTCAGAGGTGGGGGGTCTTTCCCAGGTTCTAGAGCAGATCTATCTTATTACTAAGTCTTTGCTTCTTTGGTTGCCATTGGTCAGGACTTAGTTTGCTCTGAGAACTAGGCAGAACCAAATTTTAAAATTGAGAAAGGGATCCTGCCCATCAAGATCCTGGTGTGTGAGTTGTGTACATGGAGAGTAAGTCTGACCATCGAGTATTCTCTTGATCTAATATTGTGTTGATTAGACTTTTTTTAAATAAGTAAGTAAAGGAATAAATAACTCCTGATCATTCACCATGCTCAACCTCCAAGCTTTCCCTACCTCAAGGCTTTGCACGGGCTGTTCCCTCTGCCTGGAATGCCCTCCCCGCAAAGGTTTATTGGTTGACTCCTCTCTCTTTAGATTCTTCACAACTGTCACCTCCTCCGGGTGGCTTTCCCTAAATTTTCCATCTGAAGCTGTTCCCCCTCAGCCTATCACAGCACTTGTCATGATCTGAAACTATCTGTTGTTTCTGTTTGATTCCTGGTTTTGTATCTGTCTCCTCCAATAGAATGTTGGCCTCATTAGGTTTTCTTCCCACTGGTTTAGCTCCAACCCCTAAAGTAGTGCTGGGCAACAAATGTTTTTGGAAAGAAAGGCAGAAGGAAACAAAGAAATAAATGAGGGAACAAATGAGTGAATGTACACAGGTAAGGCTAAATAAATGAAATGGGATAGGTGAATAAAAGACACTTTGGGGGAAAAGGACCCCAAATTTCCACATTTGGAATATAAACCAATTTGAGATTAGAGAAACAAAAAGACAGTTATTTTATTTTGGTTTAAAACTCATTATGTGAGAAGCACTGAGAAATTCTGTATAAAAAGGGGCCCTGGCTACTGCTAGGGTGAATGTTTGAGGACCAGTCAGAGATAACTGCATTGGAAGGGTTGGTGGGGAAGAAACGGGACCTGAGGGCCTGGAGGCCAGGAGTGGAGGACAGCAAGCAGCAGCTGCCGGGGGAGGAGGCTCAGAACAGGTGCAGAAGGTGACTCAGTCATCCCATTCATCGTCGTCATCCTCGTCGCCGGCCTGGTCCTCCCCTTCGTCTGAGAGGGAGAGAAAAAGCGGAACTCAGGATGGGCAGAAGGGTTCAAAGGCCGTGGGTGATGTAATGTTCTTGGGGTCTGAGAGGTCAGGACTCAGGGTCTGGGGCAGGGGGCTGAGATCTCCTGCTAGGAAGTCAGATCTGGGGGCCTGTGCAGTTGGATGAGCAAGGGGCCCACCCAGAGGAGGGAGAGTTAGGGTGTAGGTTGAAGTTGGAATCAAAGTTAATACCATTGTCAGAAATGTAGTTAGGTGGGTTACTGCCCAACTATGTGGTTACTGCCACACAAGGGTTAATGTTAACAGGCTTGTTATTTACTGGGGTGAATTTTAAGTATTATAAGCAAAGGTGGAGTACATTACAATAGTGCTGTTCCATAACAGGCTAATGTTAATATTGTTGACCTATAATGGGTTATTGATATCACTGTCAAAAGAGGAAGTTTGTTATAATATTGTCATATAATGGATTCATATTAATCTGTGGGCTTACTCTGGGATTAATGTTAATACTGTCAGTAATCTGTTGAGGTTCACATTACCCTCATCTAATTGTCATATAATAGTAATATTATTGACACAATTAGGGGATGAATGTTATGATAGATTGGGTTGGTTATGATATTATTATCACATTACAAGCTAATGTTCATCTATTGACACAGAGTTCAAGTTAATATTATTGCCTATGGTGGGGTCCTTTATAATATCATCACATATGGGCTAATGTTATACACTACTGGACATACAGGATTAATATTAATATTGTGGCCATGCCTTGGCATTAATGTTAATGTTATTGTCAAAGAGTGAATTCTATTATTGTTCCATAATGACAGTGTTAATATTGTCACAAAGAAGACAAACGTGAGAGTCATGATGGGGTTAATGTTACTATGGATACAGGACACCTGGGTGGCTCAGAGGTTGAGCATTTACCTTCTGATCAGGGCAGGGATCAAGTCCCACATCAGGCTCCCTGCGAGGAGCCGGCTTCTCCCTCTGCCTATGTCTCTGCCTCTCTCTGTGTCTCTCATGAATAAATAAGTAAATCTTTAAAAGAAATGTACTATGAGGGGATCCCTGGGTGGCGCAGCGGTTTGGCGCCTGCCTTTGGCCCAGGGCGCGATCCTGGAGATCCGGGATCGAATCCCACATCGGGCTCCTGGTGCATGGAGCCTGCTTCTCCCTCTGCCTGTGTCTCTGCCTCTCTCTCTCTCTCTCTCTCTCTCTCTCTGTGACTATCATAAATAAATAAAAAAAAAAAAAAAAAAGAAATGTACTATGAATGGTAACCGGTAGAGTTGTTCTTAGGCCAACACTAGCCCTAGGAACTGGGCTCACTGTCCTGGCAAAGGGCAGGCTCTCACCTGAGGAGTGGATGGCTCTGCTTCTCTTCTGCATCACGTGCATCAGGGCTCCCACCAACCCTTCTGAGCTCTGAGTTGGAGGCTGCAGTGCTGAGCTCTCTGGGGCCCCAGGGGTCTGGAGCAAGCAGGATCCAGCATAGAGGGTTCAGGGCCCATGATAGGAGCACACCTCCCTGCCCCTTCCTCATTATTTCCCCTCCCATATTCTCAAGTCCCCTTCTAGGTTCCCAGCCTGCCTCTCCCCACCAGCCTCCCAGCCCTATCACTGAAACCCAAAAGCCTGGGACCTCCATCAGTTTGGCCCTGGCCCCCTAATATCCAGACATGCCCAGCACACCCAAGTCCCAGATCCCCAATCCTCCATCTTGCCCGTCTTCACCTTGTTCAGCTGAATTCCCTGCCGGATTTGATCCAAAAGCGCCCCCCGACCTCCACCAGGAGTCGGGCCCCCAGAAGGCCCCAGAGCAGGAGGAGGGGGAGGGACTGGCCCCTCCTCAGAGCTGGGTGGTGGTGGTGGTGGTGGTGGTGGTGGTGGTGGAGGCACAGGAGGCCCTCCAGCTCCAGGGGGTGGAGGGGGCAGTGGTCCAGAACGTCCAGTGGCTGGTGGGGGTGGTGGTGGAGGGCCCCCTCGGCCTGAGGGTGGGGGTCCCCGGGGAGTTGGCGGGGGTGGAGCATTTCCCAAAGGAACAGGGGGCAGTGGACCAGAACGACCCTTGTTGCTCCCTATAGTAGGGGGCCGGGAAGCCTGGTTTCCTCCTCTGGATGGTGGTGGGGGTGGTGGAAGCGGCTCTGAGGGGGGAAAATAACATAGCTATTGTTATAATTATCTTCAGAGCCTCAGTTTTGCTCATTTGTAAAATGGCACCCCAACTGACCAACTCCTGATTCAAGCACTATAAGGGTTTCCATGAGAACTGAATGACTAGCAGTGTATCTCTTAGAAACCAGCTACTAGGGTTGGAGAAGACGGAGGGTGGGGGGGGGGTGCTCACCCTGGCGCCTCATCTCTTGCCGCACAGCCTCCAGCCCACCCTGGTCCTCAATGAAGTCATAGATAAGTTTAGAGGTCTCGGCATCTGTGAGCTGGGCCTCACTGATTCCTGCCTTGGAGAACAGTTTCCGCAGATCCGGGTCCAGGTTGTTTACCTGCCCAGGAGGAGAAAGGCCAGGGGAGGAGTGGGGGAATAAGGTGGATAGGGGAGGGGCACTGATTATCACTGGGTCCATCTCAGAGGGAGACCTGAGAGGAGTGTAGAAAGGGTGGGGTCTGTGGGTAGGTCTGAGCCAGGGGACTTTGGATGGGTAGGTGGGTATTTAAGCAGGTCAAGGGGTCTTTGGAATTACTCACGTCAAATCCATTCTGGGGGTCCCACCCCACGTGGCTGACATGTCTGGGGGAGGTGAGGAGATCCCAGTGAAGCCCCACTGCCCTTCCTTCCCTCCTTTTCTAGTGAAGCCCACTTGCCCTCCCCTGCCCAGAGGGACTCGGAAAGGCCAGAATTAATGGATGAGTCATAAGTGAATAAATGAGTGACTGAATGAGAACAGTTCATAGCTTGTAGTGCCCATCTATCCATCCATCCCTTTTTCTACTATCCATCAACCCATCCATTTGTCCACCTAGCCATTTGCATTCACCTGTCAGACCACCAGTCTATTGTATATTTGTTTTTCCACTCATCTGCCCACATATATTTGTTTACCCAGTTGTCTGCCAATCTGTCTTCACATACCTTTGTCCATCCACTCATGTGCCCACCTTTCAATCCATCCACTCTTTTGTCTACCCATTCAACCACACTTCTATTTATCCACTGAACTGTCCATTCATCCACATATCTGGCCACCTATCCATCCCCATCCACCTTCTCTGTGAATCAACCAGATATCCATTCGTCTGTCCACATACTCATCCACTCACCCATCCATCTATCCACCTACTTCCCATTTACCCATCTATCCAACCACCTATCCATTCATTCCCCAACCAACTCATTCATTCATTCATTCATTCATTCATTCATTTATTCATTCATTCATCCAACCATTTATCTATCTACCCACCCATTCACTCACCCACCAGCCCACACAGGGCAGGACCAGCCCACACAGGGCAGTCCACACAGGGCAGGACCAAGGTGAACCAAGTGAGGTGACTAAGGTGCAAAATTTAAGGAGGTCCTTACTCTCAGAGGCATGAATTGCAGTTGTGGGACCCTTAGAGTAACTGCCTCTGTACATTTTGCAACCTTGGAACCTCACTTGCCTTTCCCTAGGCCTGGCCTTGCACCTACCCAACTCTCCACTCATCTGCCTACCCACTCACCCATCCATCTGCCCAACCTTCCATCCACCCAGCTCTCTTCCTGTCCAACTTTTCATCTGCCCCCCCACCAACAGGGACCTGTGGGACTAGTGGGGAGAGGTTCTCACTTGAATCCACTGGGTGCACCAATATCAGCCTTGCTGATCTTCTTCTTCCCTGAGCGTTTCTTATCAGTTGGGCCAGGCCCAAGTGCTGGGAGCCCACGGTACCGTGAACTCGTGATGTCCGGGTTCTGGATGTCCACTGTTACTAGCCCCAGGGACAGTGGGCCAGTTGCTGGGCCTGTGGGGATAATAGGGTGATTGAGCCATTGACCTACTTACCTACCAACCAAAGCGTAGGGGCAGAAGACAGGAAGAGTGTTGGGGGAATCTGCATGTGTGTTTGATGGTCATGGAGGGAGTAGATGAGGGGTCCAATTAGGGTTTATGGAGAAGTGGATGAGTGGGTCCCACAAACCAGTCTTAACTTCACCAATTCATTTATTTATTCATTGACTCCTGCTTATCACTTAAGTATTGATTCATTAATTCTGGCTCATTGACCAGAATTTGTTAAATTATTCAGTCAGTCATTGCTTTCTTCACTGATTGAAATGTTACATCACTTATTCATTTATTTGCTGTTCAGTCACTCATTCATTAATTTAGTCAGTCAACCATCCATCCATCCGTCCATCCGTCCTTCCATCCATATATCCACATACTCATTCACCTATACATCTGTACACTCACCTATACATCTATACATCTATGTTTCCATCTTCCCATCAATTCATCCTCCACCCATCTATCCATCCACCCACCCACCCATCCATTTGCCCACTTATCTCTGCACTCACCCAACTCACCCAACTACTCGCCCATCTCCACCCATCTATTCATTACTCCCCCATCCATCTGTCCACCCAGAGACACAGGGAAGAATCAGCACTCACCCCCTTGGTCTCCGGCTGGGTGTGGGGGCAAGGGTGGGGGCCCTCCTCTTCTCTCTGGAAAGATGGAATGGGTAGAGAACTATTACAACTCTGCCACAGGTTCCCGGACCAGCCCCTTCTTATCCTCCTTGAACTTGAGGACTCACCTTCACTGACTGGTGCTGGGGGTGAGGGTAGCTGGCGTCTGTCTGTGGAGAGACAGGTGGACTGAGAACCAGAACCATCAAGAGGGGTTTTTCCAGCTCGCTTCTCTTACATACCCTTCTGCCCCACTTCCTTTCTTCCCCCAAGGCCTCCTCACCTCCACTTTGCCTCTGATTCCTTTTTTGTATCTTCTCCTGCACCAGGGCTCGGAAGGCCTGGGCCTCGCCCTCGTCTGCAAAGTTCAGCCCTGCTTGGCAGTCCTACACACATCTTGGGCTCAGTAGCCTTCCAGCCCCCCACCACCTTTCCCATTTCATCCCCACACCCCAACTGAGGCCCAACGGTTGAGTCGTCACTCACATCTCCAGCAAAGGTGTGGAAGAAGGGGGTAGGAGTGGAATAGACCAACTGTGAGTACAGCTCCTGTTCCCAGAGCAGCCGGCCAGCCTGGAGAATTTGGGGGGAAGCACACTGGTACTGAGGCATGCCCTGGGTGGCAGGCCTCTGTATCTGGACAAGGAGAATGGTGGCCTAATTTGGGGCCCCGGGATCAGATTGGAGATTTCCAGCTTATCAGCAGAGAGTTGGGAATCCATATGTCAGATGTGGAGGGTTGGGGTCCTTAGGACTTAGGAGTATAAGGCTTAGATATTGCAGTGAGAGATTTGTATTTGGGGTTCAGAGCCCAAGATGTGGGACTTAGGCTTGAATGTGAGGATCTAGGACTCCAATCCTAGGAAACTGAGACCATACATAGACTCCATCTTACATCTTTTCTTTATGGGGGCCTTCATTTGGGCAGGTGGGGCTCCAGTACTGGGAGTTGGGGTTGAGATTTGAGATTCAGACATACAGACTTGAAAGTTGAGGGGTGGAGAATTCAGTCAAGGGATATACAGTTTGATGTTTGTGAAGCAGAACTATGGCTTAGGAGCTAGGCAAACCTTTAGTGTCCAGGAGTTTTGATGGGGGATTTCTGGGACCCAAAATGCGGAGTTTAGAACAGATTTGAGGTTCAGGTAAAAATACAGTGCACATTTTTTTTTTTTTAGTTAATGAAACAGACTAGATTTAAGAACTATACTAATATTTTTTGTAGGGGGGGGTATAGATCTTGACAAGGGGTCAGTCATCAAAGACAAAGAAAGCCAAACCAGGGATGCCTGGGTGGCTCAGAGGTTGAGCATCTGCCTTTGACTCAGGGCGTGGTCCCAGAGTCGCGGGATCAAGTCCCGCATCGGGCTCCCTGCATGGAGCCTGCTTCTCCTCCCTCTTACTATGTCTCTGCCTCTCTCTGTGTGTCTCTCATGAATAAACAAATAAAATCTTAAAAAAAAAAAGAAAGAAAGCCAAACCACAGTTTGACATCTGGATGAAGTCTTTGGTCCTGGGACTCAGGGGTTCACTGATCTGTCTAAGGCCTTGGGGCTATGGACACAGATCTGGGTTTGCAGGTTGAACACTGGTTTGCATGTCCAGTGGGGGGACGGGGGTCACCTGAAGGCCATAAAGACGGATGAAATAGGACTTCTGGGGGTTATCCTTCACGAAGCACACAGCCCCACAATGCTCCTTGGTCCAGTGCTCAGCTCCAGGAGGCAGTGCCAGGTACAGCTGAACAACAGCGGTGGCCAGTGTCTGGGAGGGAAGAGCAGGGCTCAGTGGAATCTGGTCAGCCAGAGGGTCCATGGCTGTCCTGATTTCAAAGGAAGAGCCACAGCCAGAGGGAAAGCAGACAGACACTGAAATCAAGATCTTCCTGGGACTGGTGAATGGGGGTAAGTGGATTTTCAGAGAGGAGGTGATGGAGAAGAGAAGGAAGAGGGGGAGAGGAAGAGAGAAGGACAGAAGAAGGATGGGAAAGATGAGGAGTCAGAAGAGGAGAGGAAGAGGAGGAAAAGGAGGGAGACAGGGAAGGCCAGGAGATTCTCCAGCTCACCCAGCATTTCCGACCCAGCATCTCGAAGAGTCGCTGGTTCTCGTGGTCCTGGAGGAGTGTGGAGGGTATGTTCTGCTGAACCCCTGGTCCTCCGCGACCCCCAGACCTGCCTCCCACAGGGCCCCCACTCATGGTGCCTCCTGCCCTTGTCCTCTCCGGCTAGGCTCTGGGTGCAGGGTAAGAAGAGGAACTTCCGCAGTGTGCAGGGGAACAGGAAGTACAAAAAACCACAAGGGAAACAAGTCCTCCAGGGGCCCCTGGGTGGCCCCAGCTGCCTCCTCCCTCCCTAGGACAGGCTTGGACCCTCCTCCTTCAGAATGGGGCCCTGCTCCATTTGACTAGTCAAGACCCATCTTTTGGACCAGCCCAGCTCATGTCCTCCTCCTTTTTTTTACTCCCTGAGGTCCATCTCCCTCTGACTGGCTCAGATCCTCCTCCCTCTGATTAGCTGCAAGCAAGAGGTAGGCCTCTGCTGCACTTCTGCCTGAGGACACCATGGCAGGGAGCAATCAGCGGGGTGGGGGGTCTCATTCTTCCCCAAAGCATCCAGTTGGTCTGGGCCTGAAGCCCAAGGCCCCTCATGCTGAAGGGTTACAGTGTTAAAACTTTTCCTCTGGGGTGCCTGAGTGGCTCAGCTGGTTAAGCGTCTGCCTTCACCTCAAGTCATGATCCCAGCATCCTGAGATGAGCCCACCACTCCCACCCCTCCAGTCGGATTCCTTGCTCAGCGGGTAGTCTGTTTCTTCCTTTCTCCCTCCCTCTGCTCTTGTGCTCTTCCCTCACTCATCACTCATCGGGCTCACACTCTCTCTTTCCGAGAGAAAGAAAAGAAAGAAAGAAGAAAGAAAGAAAAAGAAAGAAAGAAAGAAAGAAAAAGAAAGAAAGAAAGAAGAAAGAAAGAAAGAAAGAAAGGAAAGAAAGAAAGAAAGAAAGAAAGAAAGAAAGAAAGAAAGAAAGAAAGAAAGAAAGAAAGAAAGAAATTAATTTTCCTCTGACACTGTGAGTGCCTGGGATCCCACCCCTCTCCTGAGACTCCCAACAACTCACATAGACCCAGCTCACTTCCCCATCCCTCACCCCTGCCTCCCAGTAGTTCCCAGATCACTTTCTGTTTATCATCCCTTGATAGCATATATGTACACCTTGGCAACGTCTTGTTTAATCCTCATCACTTTTGAACTTTTAAAAATCTGTAATCTCCAGAGTCTTGCTTTTTTCCCATGCAACATCTACTTTGATCCAACATTCGTGTGTGCCAGACAGGGTTCTGACCTCTGTAAATACTGACCCATCTAAATCCCCCTAACAGCCTATGGGACATACACTCTTACCATGTCCATTTGATAGTGGGAAACAAGGAAACAGAGGCACACTGATTTTTCCAGTAGCTCTCAGTTAGCAAGTGATGGGGCCCCATGGATCCCACACCAGGTAGGCTGGGTCCAGAGTGCACACTTCCCATTACTGGGCTCCAAGGCCTTCTCTCTGGTAAAATCTGGATCTGCCTATAACAGTGGCCACTCCTTTTCGCTGCTACACGATATTCTTTTGTTTGACTGTATGATCTGTTTATTCATATTCTCCTGTTAACAGATATTTAGGCCATTTTTGGCTTTTGCTGTGAGTAGCTACACTGCTGTGGGTACTCCTGTACACATCTCCTGATCCACATGGGCGCACACATACACTTGGGAGGGGAATTGGGGGACCTATAGGGTTTGCCCATCTCCAGAATGACCAGATCATTCCAGATTGTTCCCCCAAATGGATGCTAGCTCAGTCCTCATACCTCCCTAGGCCTCAGTTGCTTTACCATTTGCAGACATGAAGCTCTCAGCTTCATACAGCAGTCCAGGGGAGCTAACATCTCCCTGGGGTGTGACTGACATTTCTGGGTACCTGAAGGGAAACAGCACTTAGAAAGATGGCACCCACAGTCCTGCCAGGAAACCTGGCTTGAAGTTTCCTTCTGGTGTGGCAATTCCCACCTCCCTCCCCTCCCCTCCCCTCCCCCCCTCCCCTCCCCTCCCCTCCTCTCCCCTCCCCTCCCCTCCTCTCCCCTCCCCTCCCTTCCCCTCCTCACAACTTACCTTTTGGCACCCACAATTCACCAGGCAATTTTGTACCTCCAAGCCTGGAGTGCCTTCCAGCCTGTTCTTGGGGCAAGACCCTGCTTTATTCCTTAAAAAGCCATTGCATTCATTTTAATACTGCTCATCGTGCTCTTGCCAAGTGCAAAGCCTATCTCCGGTATCTGGCACAAACAAGACACTCAATAAATGTTTACTGAAGGAATCAGTGAGGGCTTAGTGTCTAATTTGATTCAGTGTTTTCTGAGCTTTTTCTAAGGGCTTTATGTTTATTAACTCATTTCATATTCACAGGTGACCCCATGAGGTAAGCACTACTCTTATCCCCATTTTACTGATAGGGAAGCTGAGGCCCAGAGAAATTAGCTAACTTGCCCAAGATCACCCAGCTCGTAAATGGTGGTGCTGAGGCCAAATAAGTGACAAATGATTCCTAATCTGTCAAGTGCCACATGGGGGTAGAGAGAAAAATTCTTCTGCTCCTTCTGTGTCTTTTGTTCTCCACCTTCCTCCTCCTTCTTTCTCTGCCCCTAGATCTGTCTCCCTTAAGTCTATACCAGTGGGCCTTAAGCCTCTGCTACATTTGCTGGCTATTTATTTTTTAAAATATTTTTATTTATTTATTTGAGTGAGAGAATGAGTGAGAGAGAACAGGAGCAGGGGGGAAGGGGCAGAGGGAGAGGGAGGAGCAGACACCCCGCTGAGCAGGAGAGCCCCTTGCAGAGCTCCATTCCATGATCTGAGCCAAAGGCAGACACATAACTGGCTAAGCCACCCAGAATCCTCACTAGTTGTTTTTTAAATTAACATTTAAAAGTTCTATATTTCCAGGGCACCTCAGTTGAGCATCTGACTCTTGTTTCAGTTCAGGTCATGATCTTAGGGTCATGGAATTGAGTGGCTTCCAGCTCAGTGGGAGGTCTGCTTAAGTTTCTCTCTCCCTCTGCCCTCCCCTCAAATAAATAAAGAAATCTCTTTTAAAAAGGGCTCCTGGGACTCCTGGGTGGCTGGGTGTTTGGCGCCTGCCTTCAGCCCAGGTCATGATCCTGGGGTCCAGGGATCGAGTCCCACGTCTGTCTCCCTGCATGGAGCCTGCTTCTCCCTCTCCCTCTGTCTCTGCTTCTCTGTGTCTCTCATGAATGAATAAATAAAATCTTTAAAAAAAATAAAAAGTACAAAGGGTGCCTGGTTGGCTCAGTCAGTTAAGCATCTGCCTTCAGCTAAGGTCATGATCTCAGGGTCTTGGGATGGAGCCCCACATTGGTCTCCCCGCTCAGCTGGGAGTCTGCTTTTCCTTTCCCTCTGTCCCTCCCCCTGCTCATGCTCTCTCACTCAAATAAATAAATAAAATCTTTTAAAAAGTTATATATTTCCTGTTCTTCTAAGTATCAGACAGCTTTAAAATTTATATTTTTCTCTAAGTAAAAAAACCTAAAGTAGGGTTTTGTTGTTTTAGTCCCTAACGGAATGAGTTTCCCCACCCTGGAATATAGCGATTTTGTAATCATTTTTCATATTATCCAGATTTTTTTTCAAGATTTTATTTCTTTATTCATGACAGACACACAGAGAGAGAAGCAGAGACACAGGCAGAGGGAGAAGCAGGCTCCACGCAGGGAGCCTGATGTGGGACTTGATCCCGGGTCTCCAGGATCACGCCCCAGGCTGAAGGCGGCACTAAACCGCTGGGCCACCGGGGCTGCCCTATTATCCAGATTCTTGAATCACTTTGTTGACCTGCATAAATACTTGGGAGCTAGCTTATTTCACTTTTATGTAGCCCCATTGATTCTTGCTTTTCTGCACTGGATGACAGTATTTGCTGATGAGGTAACCTCAAAGGTAATTTGCTCTCCAGGACCTTCACAGAGATTTAAAAACAAGAACAAGGCAGCCCTGGTGGCTCAGTGGTTTAGTGCCTCCCTTGGCCCAGGGCATGATCCTGGAGACCCGGGATCAAGTCCCACATCAGGCTCCCTGCATGGAGCTTTCTTCTCCCTCTACCTGTGTCTCTGCCTCTCTCTCTCTCTCTCTCATGAATAAATAAATAAAATCTTAAAAGAAAGAACAAAAATCTTAATTTAGGGCAGCCCTGGTGGCGCAGCGGTTTGGCGCCGCCTGCAGCCTGGGGTGTGATCCTGGAGACGGGGGATCGAGTCCCATGTCGGGCTCCCTGCATGGAGCCTGCTTCTCCCTCTCCCTCTGCCTGTGTCTCTGCCTCTCTCTCTCTGTGTCTATGAATAAATAAATAAAATCTTTTAAAAAAATCTTAATTTAAAAAAAAATCTTAATTTAGCTTCTATGGTTCTCAGCAGGAGGGTGGGTCCAATATGAGTCAGTCTACCACAGCCAGGAGCAGCAGTTCAAATTTACTTCTTAGGGGGATCCCTGGGTGGCTCAGTCGTTTAGCACCTGCCTTTGGCCCAGGGCATGATCCTGGAGTCCCCAGAATCGAGTCCTGCATCAGGGTCCCTCCATGGAGCCTGCTTCTCCCTCTGCCTGTGTCTCTGTCTCCCTCCCTCTCCCTCTCTGCCTGTCTCTCATGAATAAATAAATAAAATCTTTTAAAAAACTTTCTTAGTAAGCCAGCAAATCCCCAGAAACCCCCAAGAACCAGGATATACCCAATAACTTAGACCATCCTGATGTCCCTCTGCCACCTCCTCCTGCCACTGCACTCCCCACCAGGGTTACCAGATGGAGAACCATTTCCTGTTTATATCCTGTGCTTATTTTGCTTTATTCTGAAAGGATATTGCCTACAAGATCCTGGCTGCCACACCTCAAGCCCTGAGTAGGAAATAAGACACAGCCAGTGATGAGAAATGGGGGTGGGGTGTCTTCCATGCTTTGGCCCTACCACACAACTGAGTCCATGGAGGAGATGTAGGCACAGGTAAGGTTCCTACTGTTGTCCTCTAAGACCAAACTGAGGCCAAGATGGCAAAATTTCCTTTGCCACGCCATCTTTCTCCTCCCCTTACGTCCCCGTCTCCCGTGGTCCTCTGGCCTCTGACTGAGGGTAAGGGGTCCTTCCTAGGGTCAGGCCTAAGGAAACAGCAGTTCCCAACCCTCTGACCCAATCCTTTGACCATCCTGGAATGACATTCAGATACATTATAAGACTCAGTGGTATGGGACTGTCCCCCCAGACCCCCTCCCATTCAATGCCGACGCACCCCCATCATTGTGACAACCAAAGTCTACCAACCAGAAATTCCATAAATACACCCCCAGGGCAGGAAGGAACATGACTCTTCTCTGCCTTGTTCATTGCCTTATGCCCACCATCCTGGCACAAGACCCTGCATGCAGTTCACTCACTCTTTGTGGAATAATTATCATATAGTCAAGTTATCTGTGCTGTGATTTACTGCCCTCTTTCCACACGGCTCCCCTGCCTGCTCTTCAGGGGAAAGGGGGAAGAAAACTCAGTGCAGGGGCCAGCCTCTCCCACAGAGGTGTCCAAACTGTTCATGGATGCTATGGGCAAGAGTGCTTTTATAGGGGTCCTAAGGAGAGGGGCTGATTTCTAGTTCTGGTGGGGGTGGAATGAGGATGGGGGTGCACAGAAAAGCAGAGACACCTGGAAAGATAAGAATGGTTCAGTGGTGGGGCCCCTGGCTGGCTCAGTGGGTAGAGCATGTGACTTTTGACTTCAGGGTCATGAGTTCAAGCCCCATGTTGGGCGTAGAGTTTACTTTAATAAGAAAGAAAAAATGCGGTTAGAACCACAGGTTCTAGAACCCCACAGCCTGGCTCTGGCTGTGCCACTTACGAGCTATTTTTGTTTGTTTTTAGATTTTATTTATGAGAGAGACAGAGAGAGAGAGAGAGAGAGAAAGAGAGAGAGAGAGACAGAGAGATTGAGAGAACAAGGAGGGCAGGGAGGAGCAGAGGGAAAGGGAGAAGCAGACTCCCCAGAGCAGAGAGCACCACATGGGGCGGGATCCCAGGACTCTGGGATCACGACCTGAGCTGAAAGCAGACGCTTCGCCTACTCAGCCACCCAGGTGACCCCACTTAGGAACTGTTTAAAGGTCTGGGAACCTCTCAGTGCCTCACCTCGCTCATCCATAGCAGTTGAGATTATTGGGAAGACTAAATGAGATAATTCATGCAAAGTGATTAGGACGTTATAATTATGCATTATTGTTGTTTTAACTGAAATAGCTGAGTTCAGCTATTAGATGAATGAACTATCAAGCCTCAGCCTAGCATTCTCACACCCTCGCCCCAATCCTCTCCTCACCCTCCTCCATAGCACTTTCAGGTCCCACCGCCCTTGGTGGATGGCCAGAGACCCAGAACACCTGACCACCTTCCGCTGCCCTTTCTCTACTCTCCCTCGCTGCAAAGACCATCTGAGATCCATTCCGTGGGCCCCAGCCGGACTCCTCCAGGACCCTGACACGGTCCTGGAGCCCTCCTTGCCAATCTTGGACGTACCACCCACCACTTGTTTCCTGCCCTGCTCTCCAACCTGCACAGGAAAACAGCCCTCCCCTACCCTTCTGGGTTTGTGGCTGCTAACCTCGGACCAGCCGGGAAGCCAAAGGTCCCCTTCTAGTCCTAGTCCCTCCACTGCCCACACCCTCAAATTCACCAACTCTCCCTAGATCGGTGCTCACTACCTCCCTGCACCGCAGTGTCTGTGACACCAGAACTGCGCACACCCGAGTGTGTATGACCCCCATGCGGGTCCAAAACCGGGAGTATCCACTTCCCGGTCTGTGTGTCCCAAGGGCAGCCCACATCCTTGACCGTGTAAACCCCTCTGAGTGTTAACGGTGCAGCCTGGAATGCGGGCGTGGGGAGGAACGCAAAACGGAACAGTCCGCCCCGGACCGTGCCACTAGGAAGGGGACGGCCACCTTGCAGCACACCATTTGTTTGTGGGGGAGGATCACGACAGCTGCCTCAATCCCTAATGGAGAGCGGAACGTCGCAATCTTGCTTATCCCAAGAACACGTCCCGAACTCCCGACTCCCACCCGCCTCAGGCGCGCCTCACGCTCCGATCGCGCCCCAACCTCTTTCCCATCGCCACCTTAGCCTCCCTGCCCCCCCTCGATTTCTTAGAAGCCGCTGTCATTATACCCGAGTCCCCAATTGGCTCAGGGCGCGGACGAGCGGATCGGAGACTGTCGTGGGCTCTGATTGGACGACGGCCGAATTCTTCCTGGGTGCGGGAGACTAACTTAGCCCGCCTCCGCTCGCGCGCCGGACGCCCATTGGTCACGCACTCGGGGCGTGTGCAGTGGCTGCCAGCCCCCGGCGCGCGCCGCTGAAACTAGGCTTTGGAGATTTCCGGTCTTGGGTTCGAGTACCGCCTGGCCGGGGAGTGAGAGGGGCTCAACTGTAAGAAGGGGCAGAAGGTGGTGCTTCCCGTGGGCGGTGAGGGAAATTACGTAGGGGGCCGCGGCGCCCCGTGTAAACTCCAGATTGTAAACTCTTAACAAATCCGGTAGGGTTTTCATGCCTGCACACAAGGGTTCTTGCGTTCACTCATTACCTGGTTAACACGAAATAAAGGGTGTTGAGTTTCGGTTCTAGAAAATACTCTTAGAAGTTACTATGATAAAATTAAGCCGCATTAGGATGGGCACAGGTAGGGTGTCTGGCACTCCCAATACCGTAAATTGCAGAGTGAACGTCTGATGGTCTTTGGATTCAGTGTACTAAAATTATTACTTTTACTCCTCTGAGAGCGGGTACAAAGTTTGTCATGGCGAGGGATTTGACGAAGTATGCTTAAGAGAATAAATACTTTCCCCAGTTTTTGATGCACAAAGTGATGGTTTTGGAGCTTTAGGCCTGGCCAGAGGGGACAGGATTGTTGCAATTAACATGTTATTTAATATACATCGTAGGTGTTATAGCCAGTTACCTGCTTTGAAGTTTGCGATTTTCACATTATATGTATGCAAAAAACATATAAGTATATATGGTGTGCATTGTAAAATACATATAAATAACTATAAATAGATAAGTCCTAGGGATATAGACTATGTAGATAGAGGAGTGGGGCCTCCGTTCACTGTCCTGGGTCAGTCACATGCTGAAAGCCAAATAACTTGATAATTTCACATGGTGCTCTCAATTTTAGGAAGTCTGAGTCCTGAGCCCCCTGCCTTTACCAGGTTGGGGACATTTCCCTTAATTTGCTTGGAAACTCCAAATCTATGCCCAGCACTGCCTCCACTGCTAAAAACCCATCTGGACTTTTCATCAGCTCTGATCCCAGGAAGATTGTTATTTTGAGTGTGTGCATGGGTGCTTGGGGTGTTGGGTAGAACAAATCAAAGGTTCCGTTACAGCGTGGGTACTTTGTCATCACTGAATGTTTCTGATGGTGGCTGGGTTTATAACATGCGTTAGTTTAGTATCTTCACCTAGGGGCAATTGTTAGTGAGAGGTAAATTGGTATTATTTTTTCTGGTAAATTGTTTTTGTTTGGGATCTTGCCCTAATGATTGTAGTATGGTGTAACCCAACATGCAATAGCTCTACAGTGTCTTTCCAGAAATACACCCAAAAGTGACACAATTGAAGAAGACAGAGGGAAACAAAAGAAAATGTTCAACTTATAAATAAAAGAATGAGCCTATTTGAAAAAAATAAAATGCTGAAAGAAAACATCCAATGAATGGAGCTTGCATCGTATGCTGGTAGCCCTTTCAATTACACGAATTTCTTCATCAGCAGCCCCAGGTTAGATCTAGATTACAAGCAACTTGAGAAAAGTTGTTTTGTGTTTATTTGCTAGGTTTGGCAACTATGGGAAAATACAATGCATGTGTGTTTAGAATCTTATGATCAATGGAGCTTTCAGGAAATTGGGTGATAAATATGTACAAATACATAGTATTAGCATAATTTGCATGAGTCCTCCAAGAGAGTCAGGAAGCTTTAAAAATGTCTTTATTTTTGACCAACAATGGTCCTTTAAAATCAAAGCAGGGCAGCCTGGGTGGCTCAGTGGTTTAGCGCGGACTTCAGCCCAGGGCATGATCCTGGAGACCCTGAATCGAGTCCCACATCGGGCTCCCTGCATGGAGCCTGCTTCTCCCTCCACCTGTGTCTGCCTCTCTCTTTCTCTCTCTCATGAATAAATAAATAAAATCTTTAAAAAAGAAAATCAAAGCAAAATCTCGTAAAACTATTTTTTCACTTTTGATTTTTTTAAAATTTGTGACTGAAAGATATTTTGTGAATGTTTACAAATACTCAGGAGGCTGAGCTTGGGGGCTAGCCACAGAGTGGGATGGGGGGAGTGGGGCAGGGCTGCGCAGCCAGGACATTTGGGGGGCAGGGATTAAAAAAAAAAGAAAAAAAATCCTCCTTTCAAAAAATTTTCCCGATTAATTAGTAATAGTCTTATCAAAGATAGATGAACTTCTGTGTAAAATTTGAATTATAAAATATATAAAACTGTAAAATTAAGAATTACGAATTATAGTGGTGCATGGTATTTGGCACTGGGTGAGGCCAGGTACCAAACAGAATCTCTCCTCCCTCCTTAAGGCTCTGAATATCTACTGTGAAATCCCTGAATGCCCTAGCTATTGGGATTTCAAAGACAGTAAAAGTAGGTGCCAGGATACAGTGCAGTGAGTGGCCAGGCAGCTTCTGAGCCTCACTCCAAAGATAAAGTTTTCCCAGAAGTAAGAAACCATGTGTTGAAATCAAAACAACTAACCAGAATAAAATACCTCGAAATCGATTTATAACTAAATGTATTTGGGTAGATTGTTTGTGAAGATGATGTGATAGACTGAATTGTATCCCTGGAAATCGTATGTTGAGGCCCTCACCCCTAATGTGACTGTATTGGAGATAGGGACTTTAAGGAGATAACTAAGGTCAAATGAGGTCACAAGGGTGGGGACCCTTATCCAAGAGGAGTGGTGACCTTAGAAGTAGAAGAAGAGATACCAGAAAAGGGGCACCTGGATAGCTCAGTGATCGAGCATCTGCCTTCGGCTCAGGTCGTGATCCTAGGGTCCTGAGATCGAGTCCCACATTGGGCTCCCCACAGGGAGTCTGCTTCTCCCTCTGCTTTTATCTCTGCCTCTCTCTCTGTCTGTCTCATGAATAAATAAATAAAATCTTTCAAAAAGAGAGAGAGACACCGGAGATGTGTGTGTAGAGAAAAGGCTATCTGCAAGCCAAGGAGAGAGTGCAGAAGAAACCAAACTTGCCTACACCTTGATCTTGGACTTGCAGCCTCTAGAACTGTGAAGAAAAAGAGTTCTCTTGCTTATGCCAACCGGCCTGTGGTGTTCTGTAGGGGCAGCCCTAGCTTATTCATACAGATGGCCACCAACAGTCCTCCAGATATGTAGTCATGCCTTAGCACTGTGATTTTTGTGGCTCCCATATCCAGAGGTGGAGCGTATTTCCTCAGCCTTTGAACTCAGGCTGGCATTGTGACTTGCTCTGGCCAACAGCATGTCATTATGTGAGACCCAGAGCCTAGCCCTCAAGAGGCATGCAGCTTCAGGGCACCTGGGTGGCTCGGTTAAGTGTTGGCCTTTGGCTCAGGTCACGATCCCGGAATCCTGGGATCAAGGCCCACATCCAGCAACCTGCTCTCTCAAATAAATAAATAAGATCTTTTTAAAAAATTATTTAAAAAATAATAAAATAATGCCTGGGTGGCTCAGTGGTTGAGCCATCTGCCTTCAGCTCAGGTGGTGATCCTGGGACCCTGGGATCCAGTCCCACATCAGGATCCCCACAGGGAGCCTGCTTCTCCGTCTGCCTATGTCTCTGCCTATCTCTCTGTGTGTCTCTCATGAATAAATAATAAAATCTTAAAAGAGGCATGCAACTTCTGCCTTGGCCATGGAGGAGCACAGCCCTGTGCCCTCCATGTGAGGAATCTGGAGATTGAGAGGAAGGGTGGCAGAGAACCAAGACACTCCCAATGACAGCCAGCACCAAATCGCCAGACCCTCCCACGGGACAGAGCAGAGGAAAATCTAAGAGAGGCATCACCAGCTGATCCCAGCTCCAAAATTCCCTACCTACAGGATTGGGAGCAAATCCCCTTTTGTGACACAAAGCCACGAAGTTTTGCAGTTACATTGCAACAGGAAATGAACTGGCACAGCATTCTCCTCTCCCTGAACAGGGCTGAGTGAACCTGACAATGTTCCCAAAGGGCAGATCTTGTTTTGGCAGCCAGAGGACCAGTCCTTGGCAGGCCAGCAACTAGTGCAAGCAGACAGACCGCCAGTCCCCCCAGGGCTAGGAGCCTCGGTGTGACGCTCAGCACTTGTCTGCTTCAATTCTCTTTCCCCAGATTCGGAGTCAGTAGTAGACTTTGCTGTCTCTGAAAATGTGGTGATGACCACTGGAAAGTCCAAAAACAAAGAAAGGTGTTTATTTGGGGCACCTGGGTGGCTCAGTCAGTTGAGCATCTGTTTGGGGCTCGGGTCATGATCCCGGAGTCCTGGGATTGATCCCTGCGTAGGGCTCCCTGCTCAATGGGGAGTCTGCTTCTCCCTCTCCCGCTCCCCCTGCTTGTAGGCTCACACTGCTCTCTCTCTTTCTGCCAAATAAATGATTTATTTATCATTCATCCTGAGCAAGGAGCCCAATGTGATGAGATGCTGGGGCTCGAACCCAGGACCTAGGGATCATGACCTAAGCTGAAGGCAGACACTTAACCACAGAGCCACCCAGGCTCCCCCAAAAAGGTTTCTTTTTTTATTGGAGTTCAATTTGCCAACATACAGCATAACACCCAGTGCTCATCCCACTAAGTGTCCCACTCAGTACCCATCACCCAGTCACCCCAACCCCCTGCCCACCTCCCTTTCCACCACCTCTTGTTCATTCCCAGAGTTAGGAGTCTCTCGTGTTCTGTCACCCTCACTGATATTTTCCACTCATTTTCTCTCCTTTCCCCTTTATTCCCTTTCACTATTTTTTATACTCCCCGAATGAATGAGACCATATAATGTTTGTCCTTCTCCGATTGACTTACTTCACTCAGCATAATACCCTCCAGTTCCATCCACGTTGAAGCAAATGGTGGGTATTTGTCGTTTCTAATGGCTGAGGAATATTCCATTGTATACATAGACCACAGCTTCTTTATCCATTCATCTGCCGATGGACACCGAGGCTCCTTCCACAGTTTGGCTATTATGGACATTGCTGCTAGAAACATCGGGGTGCAGGTGTCTCCGCGTTCCACTGCATCTGTATCTTTGGGGTAAATCCCCAGCAGTGCAATTGCTGGGTCGTAGGGCAGGTCTATTTTTAACTCTTTGAGGAACCTCCACACAGTTTTCCAGAGTGGCTGCACCAGTTCACATTCCCACCAACAGGGCAAGAGGGTTCCCCTTTCTCCACATCCTCTCCAACATCTGTTGTTTTCTGTCTTGTTAATTTTCCCTATTCTCACTGGTGTGAGGTGGTATCTCATTGTGGTTTTGATTTGTATTTCCCTGATGGCAAGTGATGCGGAGCATTTTCTCCTGTGCTTGTTGGCCATGTCTATGTCTTCCTCTGTGAGATCTCTGTTCAGGTCTTTTGCCCATTTCATGATTGGATTGTTTGTTTCTTTGCTGTTGAGTTGAATAAGTTCTTTATAGATCTTGGAAACTAGCCCTTTATCTGATACGTCATTTGCAAATATCTTCTCCCATTTGTAGGTTGTCTTTTAGTTATGTTGACTGTTTCTTTTGCTGTGCAGAAGCTTCTTTTCTTGATGAAGTCCCAATAGTTCATTTTGCTTTTGTTTCTCTTGCCTTCGTGGATGTATCTTGTAAGAAGTTACTGTGGCTGAGTTAAAAAAGGGTGTTGCCTGTGTTCTCCTCTAGGATTTTGATGGATTCTTGTCTCACATTTAGATCTTTCCTCCATTTTCAGTTTATCTTTGTGTATGGGGTAAGAGAATGGTCTGTTTCATTCTTCTGCACGTGGCTGTCCAATTGTCCCAGCACCATTTATTGAAGATACTGTCCTTTTTCCAGTGGATAGTCTTTCCTGCTTTGTCAAATATTAGTTGACTATAGAGTTGAGGGTCCACTTCTGGATTCTCTATTCTGTTCCATTGATCTATGTGTCTGTTTTTGGGCCAGTACCACACTGTCTTGATGACCACAGCTTTGTAGTATAACCTGAAATCTGGCATTGTGATGCCCCCAGATATGGTTTTCTTTTTCAATATTCCCCTGGCTATTCGGGGTCTTTTCTGATTCCACACAAATCTTTTTTTAATAGTTTTTTCTTTATTTATTTATGATAGTCACACAGAGAGAGAGAGAAAGGCAGAGACACAGGCAGAGGGAGAAGCAGGCTCCATGCACCGGGAGCCCGACGTGGGATTAGATCCCGGGTCTCCAGGATCGCGCCCTGGGCCAAAGGCAGGCGCCAAACCACTGCGCCACCCAGGGATCCCCCCCTGATTCTACACAAATCTTAAGATGATTTGTTCCAACTCTCTGAAGCAAAAAAAAAAATTTCTTTAAGCAATTATGAGTCTTCACCCAGGAAATGTTCACTACAAGGTATATTATTGGAAGTGATAGTATATCATTTGAATACCTAGTTATTATTCTGAATAACCAAGATGAAAGTGCTGTATAATTTTAAATGTGGAAGCAGCATTCTTCAAGATCTAGAGAGAAAAGTATTGAAATCGCCTGATTATTTGAATACATACACTCAGTGTATTACAGAGCTCTTTTTACTGCCAAAGAGTAGTCGGAATTTTTGCTTGGTTTCAAACCAAATCCATAACATTAAAATGCATCATAATTTCCATCAGCAACTTGTTAGCATTGGGCGAGGGGAAATCCCTCTTTGCACAAAGACATGTGATTTCTCTTTTTTAAGATTTTATTTATTTGGAGAGAGAGAACACAAGTGGTGCTGGGGTGGGGGGTGTGCACAGAGGGAGAAGCAGACTCCCCGGTGAGCAGGGAGAATGATGCAGGGCTTGATCCTGGGCTCCAGGATCATGACCTGAGCCAGAGGCAGAATCTTAACCAACTGAGCCACCCAGGTGCCCCCAAAGACATGTGATTTCTGCTGAAGACTTTCAAAGACATTCTCTAATGCAATGTTATAAAAAGATCTTTTAGGGACGCCTGGGTGGCTCAGTGGTTGAGTGTCTGCCTCCAGCTCAGGACGTGATCCTGAGGTCCTGGAATCGAATCCCACATTGGGCTCCCTGCAGGGGGCCTGCTTTTCCCTCTGCCTGTGTCTCAAGCAGACTCTGCACGGAGCATGGAGCCCAATGTGGGGCTCCATCTCATTACTCTGCGATAATGACCTGAGCTGAAATCAAGAGCTGGATGCTCAGCTGACTAAGCCACCCAGGCACTCCAACATTCAACAAGTATTTGTGAGTGCCAGCTCTATCCCAGGCACTGTGTTCAGCCCAATGGTAAACAACCTGGGCAGAGCTGCTGCCCTCACAAAGCCGCCATTTAGAGAGGAAGATAGGTCACCAGACAATTATTGATTGTTTGGCTCTAAATGAGGAATTCATGATTAGTTAAGTGAATAAATGATCTCTCATTCTTTTTTTTCCAGCTTTACTGAGATAGAATTGATAAACAGGGGCATCTAGAAGGCTTAGTGATTGAGTGTCTGCCTTTGGCTCAAGTCGTGATCCCAGGGTCCTTGGATCGAGTCCCACATTGGGCTCCCCGCGGGGAGCCTGCTTCTCCCTCTGCCTATGTCTCTGCCTCGCTTTCTGTGTCTCTCGTGAATAAATAAATAAAATCTTAAAAAAAAGAATTGACAAATGAAAAACATTCCACAATGTATTGTATATCAAATCATCCCATTGTATGCCCTAAATGTATATGATTTTTATTTGTCAAATGTTGACCACAATCAAGTTACTAATACATCAGCCCCGGTGGCTCAGCGGTTTAACGCCACCTTCAGCCCAGGGCATAATCCTGGAGACCAGGGATTGAGTCCCACATCAGGTTCCCTGCATGGAGCCTGCTTCTCCCTCTGCTTGTGCCTGTCTCTCATGAATAAATAAAAATAATAATTAAAAATCTTTTTTAAAAAGTTACTAACACATCCTATCACCTCATAAAGCTACTTTGAGCGTGTGTGTGTAGAAAACAGTTCTATTCTCTTAGCAAATGTCAAGTATGCAATGCAGTATTGTTAGCTAGAGTCACCTTGCTGTACATTGGATTTCCAGAACTCACTCATCTTATAATTGGAAGTTTGTACCCTTTGACCATCATCTTCCCATTTCCTCCACCTCTCCCCTCCTGCTAGCTCCTGGCAACTACAATCTCATTCTCAAGACATCATTACAGGGGCGTCCAGCTGGCTCAGTGGGTGGACCATGTGACTCTTGATCTCATGGTTGTGGGCCCAAGGTCCATGCTGGGTGTAGAGATTACTGTAAAATCTTTCAGGGGGATTCCTGGGTGGCTCAGTGGTTCAGCGCCTGCCTTCAGCCCAGGGCATGATCCTGGAGACCCAGGATCGAGTCCCACGTCGGGCTCTCTGCATGGAGCCTGCTTCTCCCTCTGCCTGTGTCTCTGCCTCTCTCTCTCTCCATGTCTATCATGAATAAATAAAATCTTTAAAAATAAATAAAATCTTTTAAAAAGGCATCATTACAGCATTGTCTTTTTAAAAAAATATTTATCTATTTATGTAAAGTCTACACCCAATGTGGAGCTTGAACTCATGACCTGGAGATCAAGAGTTGCATGCTCCTCCACCTGAACCAGCCAGGCACCCCAGAATTGTGTCTTTTTTTTAAGATGAGATCATGATCCTGGGGTCCTGATATCAAGCCCTGTGCTTTGGCTCCCTGCTCAGTGAGGAGTCGGCTTCTCCCTCTCCCTCTGCCCCTCCCCCTACTCATGGATGCTCTCTCTCAAATAAATAAATAAATAAATAAATTTTATTTTTTTTAAAGATTTATTTATTTATTTATTTATTTATTTATTTATTTATTTATTATAGACAGAGAGAGAGAGAGAGAGAGAGAGGCAGAGACACAGGCAGAGGGAGAAGCAGGCTCCATGCCGTGAGCCCGATGTGGGACTCGATCCCGGGACTTCAGGATCGTGCCCTGGGCCAAAGGCAGGTGCTAAACCGCTGAGCCACCCAGGGATCCCCTAAATAAATTTATTTTTTTTTTAATTTTTATTTATTTATGATGGTCACAGAGAGAGAGAGAGAGAGAGAGAGGCAGAGACACAGGCAGAGGGAGAAGCAGGCCCCATGCACCGGGAGCCCGACGTGGGATTTGATCCCGGGTCTCCAGGATCGCGCCCCGGGCCAAAGGCAGGCGCCAAACCGCTGCGCCACCCAGGGATCCCCTAAATAAATTTATTTTAAAAAAGATTTTATTTATTTATTCATGAGAGGCACAGAGAGAGGCAGAGACACAGGCAGAGGGAGAAGCAGGCTCCATGCAGGGAGCCCGATATGGGACTCAATCCCGGGTCTCCAGGATCACGCCCTGGGCAGAAGGCAGGCGTTCAACTGCTGAACCACCCAGGGATCCCGTGGTGGAGATTTCTTTAGTGCATCTCTGCATCCATGAATTGAAACTTTCAGGATTGGGATACCTGGGTGGCTTAGTGGTTGGGCATCTGCCTTTGGCTCAGGTTGTGATCCCAGGGTCCCCACAGGGAGCCTGTTTCTCCCCTCTGCCTATGTCTCTGCCTCTCTCTGTGTGTCTCTCATGAATAAATAAAATCTTAAAAAGAAAAGAAACTTTCAGGATTGATTTCCCTTTTGGTGGAATATATAACTTGTGAAACATGGCCTGATGGCCCGCAACTGTAGTAACCAGCTGCTGGTTTGGTCAACTCTCATCGATGCCTTCCCCAACAAGAGCTCTATCCCTGCTAAGGATGGGTGGGGGTTGACCTGATGAATCATTGCAGTACCTCTACTCTATCAGATGTCTATTGAACATGCCAGGCACTCTGTCAGGTGCTCCATCTATATTCTCTCCTTTCACCTTCATGACAACCCCACGAAGTGGCTATTTTGTCCCCATTTTACTAATGAGGAAACTGAGATTCAGAGAATTTAGGTGACCTGTTTGCTTAAGGTCACAAAGGCAGCACAAATAAGGCTGGGCCCTATCCTCTAAAACCTGGCTCCTAGTACCTGCCTCTCACCTCATTCATCTAGCAAACTCCTATTCATCCTACAGATCTTAGCTGAGATCCCACTCTCCCGGGAACTCCTTTCATGGCATTCTGAATTCTGTTGCCTCCCCTGTGTGCTCCCCAGCTTCCTGGACTTGCCCCAACTCATTTACTACAAACTTAAGTATTCCTACTCTGTAATCAGTAAATAGGCAAGGGACTTTGGCCTTATTTCAGTTTCAGGTGTATGGGAGACATTAAAGAACTAGCTATTAGAGGGGCCAGGCTGGCTTGGTCGGTAGACCATGTGACTCTTGTCCTCAGGGTTGTAAGTTCAAGCCCCACATTGGGCATGGAGTCTACTTAAAATTTTTTTAAAAGTAGCTATGGGTGGGGAGTGCCTGGGTGGCTCAGTCAGTTAAGCCTCTGCCTTCAGCTAGGGTCATGATCTCGGAGTCTTAGGATCAAGCCCTGCATGAGGCTCCCTGTTCAGCAGGGAAGTCTGCTTCTTCTGTCCCCCTCCCAGCGAGCTCCCTCTCTCTCTCAAATAAATAAATAAAATCATATTTTAAAAAATAGCTGTCAGATGAGTAGCTAAATGAAGGTATGAATGATGCACTCCAAAGATTTTCCACAACCCCCCTCCAGTCTCCTGTACCACACAGTACCCTTCCTTACATAGGACTAGGTCAGTGCTGAGCCCTTTGGGGTGGGGGACAGAGTACAGACACGAAGGACCCCCACCCTTGTGGGTACACTGCGAGTTAGGGAGACATTATATTTCTTTTTCTTGGCTTGAAATCAGACTTTTCCAGGCTTCCACAAATAGACCATGGTTTCTATGCTATCTCCCCATTTCTCCCCAAATCATTATTGATGACAAGTGGGATACGGCCACACCAATTTCTTAAACCAAGAAGGGATCACAGGTACTGCTGGGCCTTAACACCACCAAAAAGACCCTTCATTTGCCTTTGGCAAGAAATTCCCATTTCTCCCAAAAGGTCTTCTGAAGTTTTACCAGTACCCCCAAATTTCCTTAGCCCCTCAGCATATGTCCCATTTTATGTTATGGAAAGGTGGAAGTTACCTTCTCTCCTTCCTGCTCAGTCTGTAATATTTTCACACCCATTTTTTTTTAACTAGAAGTTTGTTCCTCTTTATCTTTTTCACCTATACTACCCATCCCTCCACCCTCCTCTCCTCTGGCAACCACCAGTTTGTTTTCTTTATTTATGAGTCTGTTTTGTTTTGTTTTGTTTTTCTTTTGTTCCTTTTTGTTTTTTAGATTCCACATGTAAATGAAATCATATGGTATCTGCCTTTTTCTTTTTTTTTTTAATTTTTTTTTTTTTTTTTTTTTTTTATTTATGATAGGCACACAGTGAGAGAGAGAGAGGCAGAGACACAGGCAGAGGGAGAAGCAGGCTCCATGCACCGGGAGCCCGACGTGGGATTCGATCCCGGGTCTCCAGGATCGCGCCCTGGGCCAAAGGCAGGCGCCAAACTGCTGCGCCACCCAGGGATCCCGGTATCTGCCTTTTTCTATTTAATTTCACTTAGCATTATATCCTGTAGGCCCATCTATGTTTCGCAAATGGCAAGATCTCATTCTTTTTTTTTAATTAAAGATTTTTATGTATTTATTCATGAGGGACACAGAGAGAGAGAGAGAGAGAGAGAGAGAGAGAGAGAGAGGCAGAGACATAGAGGGAGACACAGGTTCCCTGCGGGAAGACCAAGGTGGGACTCAGTCCCGGGACTCCGGAATCACGACCAGAGCCAAAGGCCAGACGCTCAACCACTGAGCCACCTAGGCGTCCCAATAAATAAAATCTTAAAAAAAAAAAAAGAGCTGTTCTGACAGGTGTGAAGTGAGATCTCATTGTGGGTTTGATTTGCACTTCCCTTATGATGAGTGATGCTGAGCATCTTTCCATGTCTGTTCTTCTCACCCATTCCTGCTTCCTTCTCTGGATCTCTGGAGCCCCAGAGGATGACATGGCTATATTCTGAGATTTTGGCCTTCCTACTTTTTTTATGTGAAAAGAAAAAGTGTTCTTTCATTCATAAAATGATGGTGAAAATAGTTAGAAGTTGAGGCTTTGTTAGTTTTTTTTTTTTTTTTGAAGATTGTATTTATTTATTCCTGAGACACACATACACACAGACAGAGAGAAGCAGAAACACAGGTGAGGGAGAAGCAGGCTCCACGCAGGGAGCCCGATGCGGGACTCGATTCCGGGTCTCCAGGATCCCGCCCTGGGCTGAAGGGGGCGCTAAACCGCTGCGCCACCCGGGCTGCCCCCAAAGCAATTTCTTTCTTTTTCTTTTTCTTTCTTTCTTTCTTTCTTTCTTTCTTTCTTTCTTTCTTTCTTTCTTTCTTTCTTTCTTTCTTTCTTTCTTCTTTCTTTCTTTCTTTCTTTCTTCTTTCTTTCTTTCTTCTTTCTTTCTTCCTTCTTTCTTTCTTTCTTTCTTTCTTCTTTTCTTTCTTCTTTCTTTTCTTTTTAAATATTTTACTTATTTATTTATGAGATGCAGAGACACAGGCAGAGGGAGAAGCAGTCTCCACGCAGGGAGCCCGACGTGGGACTCGATCCCTGGTCTCCAGGATCAGGCCGTGGGCTGAAGGGGGCGCTTAACCGCTGAGCCACCAGGGCTGCCCCCCAAAGCAATTTCTAACCTCTTTGGAAACACTGGAGAATGGCAACCGAGCAAAGGTGGTAGGACTCGGGTGATTTTTACGGGGAAGATTTCAGACACGCGTCAACTGATTAGTAAAGGCATTAATTAAAGGGACTAGTCTTCGGCAAGATCCCAATGTCTTTTCCCCTTTGATTCCAATCAAACATCGACTTTGGTTACTCAGTTTTTCCAGAGGGTGGCAGCGGGAATGTCTTCTTTGCTGTGGCATTGCCAAGAGGCGGCCCTCAGGAGGTCACTCTGTGACCGGGGGGTAGTAGGTGCAGTTTCGCCATTAAAGAACCCAAGCCTGGGGACGCCTGGGTGGCTCAGTGGTTGAGCTTCTGCCTTTGGCTTAGGTCTGATCTTGGGGTCCTGGGATCGAGTCCCGGTATGGGGCTCCCAGTAGGGAGCTTGCTTCCTCTTCTGCCTGTGTCTCTGCCTCTCTCTCTATGTCTCTCATGAATAAATAAATAAAATACTAAAAACAAAACAACCCAAGCCTGGGCCTCAGCTCCAAGGCACTGATTTCTTCTTTCTTATAGGAGTGTGAAGGGTGGCGCCTGGGGGAGCCGTGGGGAGAAGGGCGAGCAGGAGGCACTAGGGGAGCAGGGGGAGCTGGGATCTCCTTCCAGCTGTCACCCAGTTAGAAAGCCAGCGATTTATCAGAAGGCGAGAAGGCTCTCTTTGTTCCACCTGTTTTCCCATGCCAGAACCAAAAGGGGAAAAAAAAACCCATCTCGGAGGACAAGAATTAATGGTGTCAAACAAATACCATTAGAGACAGAGGCTTCTCAGTCTGTGATAAGAGCTGTGCTGCTTGGCCTGAGGCTGAAGTTCATGATGCCTTGGGCAGAGACAAACCCCTGCCGCCTACTGGAGTGAGACCCCCCAACTGCCAGAGCAGGAAAATCTGAATTAGGGTCTACGTGCGAGACACACGCGGAGCACTCCACATTTATAGGAAAGCAAGACATTATCCATCAGGCACCTATCCTACACCTTCCTCCATCTTTTGGTCTGACCGTGGAAGGAAGACAAATGGTCCTTTAAAATCAGAGCTGGGCAGCCCGGGTGGCGCAGCGGTTTAGCGCCCCCTTCAGCCCAGGGCGGGATCCTGGAGACCCGGAATCGAGTCCCGCATCGGGCTCCCTGCGTGGAGCCTGCTTCTCCCTCACCTGTGTTTCTGCTTCTCTCTGTCTGTGTGTATGTGTGTCTCAGGAATAAATAAATACAATCTTCAAAAAAAAAAAAAAACTAACAAAGCCTCAACTTCTAACTATTTTCACCATCATTTTATGAATGAAAGAACACTTTTTCTTTTCACATAAAAAAAGTAGGAAGGCCAAAATCTCAGAATATAGCCATGTCATCCTCTGGGGCTCCAGAGATCCAGAGAAGGAAGCAGGAATGGGTGAGAAGAACAGACATGGAAAGATGCTCAGCATCACTCATCATAAGGGAAGTGCAAATCAAACCCACAATGAGATCTCACTTCACACCTGTCAGAACAGCTCTTTTTTTTTTTTAAGATTTTATTTATTGGGACGCCTAGGTGGCTCAGTGGTTGAGCGTCTGGCCTTTGGCTCTGGTCGTGATTCCGGAGTCCCGGGACTGAGTCCCACCTTGGTCTTCCCGCAGGGAACCTGTGTCTCCCTCTGACTATGTCTCTGCCTCTCTCTCTCTCTCTCTCTCTCTCTCTCTGTGTGTGTGTTCCCTCATGAATAAATACATAAAAATCTTTAATTAAAAAAAAAGAATGAGATCTTGCCATTTGCGAAACATAGATGGGCCTACAGGATATAATGCTAAGTGAAATTAAATAGAAAAAGGCAGATACCATATGATTTCATTTACATGTGGAATCTAAAAAACAAAAAGGAACAAAAGAAAAACAAAACAAAACAAAACAAAACAGACTCATAAATAAAGAAAACAAACTGGTGGTTGCCAGAGGAGAGGAGGGTGGAGGGATGGGTAGTATAGGTGAAAAAGATAAAGAGGAACAAACTTCTAGTTAAAAAAAAATGGGTGTGAAAATATTACAGACTGAGCAGGAAGGAGAGAAGGTAACTTCCACCTTTCCATAACATAAAATGGGACATATGCTGAGGGGCTAAGGAAATTTGGGGGTACTGGTAAAACTTCAGAAGACCTTTTGGGAGAAATGGGAATTTCTTGCCAAAGGCAAATGAAGGGTCTTTTTGGTGGTGTTAAGGCCCAGCAGTACCTGTGATCCCTTCTTGGTTTAAGAAATTGGTGTGGCCGTATCCCACTTGTCATCAATAATGATTTGGGGAGAAATGGGGAGATAGCATAGAAACCATGGTCTATTTGTGGAAGCCTGGAAAAGTCTGATTTCAAGCCAAGAAAAAGAAATATTTTGTTGCAAAGACTTCTGGAAAAGCTTCTCACATTTCTTTCTTCCTTTTTTTTTTTTAAATGGGAAGCCTTGGGATCCCTGGGTGGCGCAGCGGTTTAGCGCCTGCCTTTGGCCCAGGGCGCGATCCTGGAGACCCGGGATCGAATCCCACGTCGGGCTCCCGGTGCATGGAGCCTGCTTCTCCCTCTGCCTATGTCTCTGCCTCTCTCTCTCTCTCTGTGACTATCATAAATAAAAAAAAATAAATGGGAAGTCTTTTTAAAAGATTTTGTTTATCTGTTTAAGAGAGAGCACAGGGCAGCTCCGGTGGCGCAGCGGTTTAGCGCCGCCTGCAGCCCAAGGTGTGATCCTGGAGACCCGGGATCGAGTCCCACGTCGGGCTCCCCGCATGGAGCCTGCTTCTCCCTCTCCCTCTGCCTGTGTCTCTGCCTCTCTCTCTGTGTGTGTCTCTCATGAATAAATAAATAAAATCTTTTTTTTTTTTTTAAAAGAGAGAGCACAGAGGGAGAGGGAGAAGCAGACTCCCCACTGAGCACGGAGCCTGACATGGGACTCCCAGGACCCTGAGGTCATGACCTGAGCTGAAGGCAGACGCTTAACTGACTGAGCCACCCGGGTCCCCTGCTTCTCACATTTCTAATGGCAGGTCTTTGGGGGAAGTTGGCAGTCTCTGGTCAGGAGAACAGTGGTGGCTACAGCATTCCCCAGCTCCCTCTCTCATCTGTGGCGCAAGGGTGAACCCTGGTCTTGGTTTCCGGGCACACACAGTGGGCTGGCGTTGCTGTGACTGCTGGAGCAAGATAAAACCTGTGCGTTTTTCCTGGTGCTGGGCACATTTTTACAGTTTTATCAAGGTAGAGTTTACATATCATAAAGTTCACCCGTTGTCAGTGTACATTTCAATGATTAGTGGACATTTACAGCTGCATGCAAACATCATCACAAGCCAGTTTCAGAACTTTTCCATCACCTCCACAATTTTCCGAGAGCCCACTTGCAGTCACTGTGTGCTCCCGACCCCCGGTCCTGGGCAACCACTGACCATTCTGTCTCTATGGATTTGCCTTTTATGGACATTGCACAGAAATGGAATCATACAACATATGGAACTTTGTATCTAGCTTCTTTCACTTAGTGTAATGTTTTTGAGGTTCATCCATGTTGTCAGTATTCTGTTTCTTTTTATTGCTGATAGTATCCATTGTGTATTGGATACACCACATTTTTAAAAAAGATTTTATTTATTTATTTGACAGAGAGAGAGCACAAGCAGGGGGAGCGGCAGGCAGAGGGAGATGCTTAATTGACTGAGCCACCCAGGAGCCCCTGCATACACCATATTTTGTTTATCCATTCATCAGTAATGGACATATGGACAGTTTCTGGATTTTTGTTCTTATGAATAACACTCCTATGAATATAGGCATATGAGTTTTTCTGTGCACATGCTTTTATTCTCTTGAATAGATTCCTAAGAGTGAAATTGCTGGGTCACATGATTAGGTTATGAATACATTTTCAAGAAACCTGTCAAACTCCTTTCCAAAATGGCTATGCCATTTTTAATTTCTAACAATAATGTATAAGTGTTCTAGCTTTTCCACATCCTTTTTTAAAAGATTTTATTTATTTATTCATGAGCGATGCAAAGAGAGAGGCAGTGACACAGGCAGAGGGAGAAGCGGGCTCCCTGCAAGGAGCCCAACGTGGGATTCGATCCCAGATCAGGGGATCATGCCCTGAGCCGAAGGCAGATGTTCAACCACTGAGCCACCCAAGTGCCCCTCTTAGTGGTATCTTTTGAAGTTCAAAGACTTTTAATTCTAATGAAGTTCAACTTATCAACTTTTATTCTTTTAGAGATTCCTTTTGGTGTCTTTAAATTTTTTTTCTGTTTTTTTTTTCACCGATCTCTACACCCAACATGGTTCAAACTCACAACTCTGAGATCAAGAGTTACATGCTCTTCCGAATAAGTCAGCCAGGTGCTCCTCTTTTGGATGTCTTTTTTTAAAGATTTTATTTATTTATGTATTCATGAGAGACACAAAGAGAGAGAGGCAGAGACATAGGCAGAGAGAGAAGCAGGCTCCCCATAGGGAGCCAGATGTGGGACTCCATCACAGGACTCCAGGATCATGGCCTGAGCCGAAGGCAGATGCTCAATTGCCGAGCCATCCAGGCGTCCCTTTTTGATGTCTTTTTAAAGAACTCTTTGCCTCAAGATAGCAAAGATTTTCTCCTATGTTTTCTTCTAAACATTTTATAGGTTTATATATAGGTATATGATCCATTTGATTTAATTTTTCTGTATGGTGTAAATTAACAGTCTAAATTGACTTTTTGCATAAGGATAGCCAATTGTTCTGGTACCATTTGTTGAAAAGACTCTCTTTTCCCTCACTGAATTCTCACAGCAACTTGTCAAAATCAGCCATAAACATAGGGGTTATTTCTAGACTCTCAGTTCTATTCTATACCAATCTGTATGCCTATCTACCAGTACACTGACTTGATTACTGCAGGTTTCTGAAAAGTTTTGAAATTGGGTAGTAGAAGTTGTCCAGTTTTGTTCTTTTTCAAAATTGTTTTGGCTATTCCTTTGTACTTATGTATAAATTTAAGACATAGTTTGTCAATTTCTTTTTTAAAAGATTTTATTTATTTATTCATGAGAGAGAGAGAAAGAGAGAGAGAGAGAGAGAGAGACAGGCAGAGGGAGAAGCAGGCTCCATGCAGGGAGCCTGACGTGGGACTCGATCCCAGGTCTTGAAGATCACACCCTGGGCCAAAGATGGCGCTAAACTGCTGAGCCCCCCGGGCTGCCCTAGCTTGTCAATTTCTACAACAAAGTCTTCTCGAATTTTCCTAGAGATTTCTTTGGATCTATAGATTAATTTTGGGAGAATTGCATCTTCACAATTTTGAGTCTTTCCCATTAACATAAATAGTTTCTCCATTTATTAAGATCCTTAATTTCTATCTGTGATGTTTTAGTTTTTAGTGCACAAATCATGGGTTTCCTTAGTTAAATTTATTCCAAAGTATTTTATTCTTTTGGATACAATTGTCAATGCAATTGTTTTTTTAATTTTACTTTTGGACTGTTCACTGCTAGTATATAGAACTGCAATTGATTTCATTTGTTGATCTTGTATCCTGAAACCTTGCTAAACTAGTGATTTTTTTAACAGATTCTTTAGGACAGGATTTTTTACATATAGGATCATGTTGTTTGTGAATAAAGACAAGTTTTGCTTCTTCCTTTCCAATGTGCATGCTTTTAATCCCCACTTCATTTTTTTTTTTTTTTTGGCTGATTGCACTGGCTAGAACCTCCATTACAGTGTTGAATAGAAATGTCAAGAACAGACACCCTTGCCTTGTTACTGAAACCGATGAAATAAACTTTTCCTTTACTTCCAATAAGAAACTCTATGCAAAGAAATTTTTTGATAATGCTCAAATTACATCAAGGAGTTACTTAAAATTTAAATATCTTTTTCCATTTTTATGTTGGTGTTATATAAATCATTCTAAGAATTGTCTATTAGTTGGCTTTTGCTGTATAATAAACAGTCCCCAAACGTAGTGACTTAAAACAATAAACATTAAAATTTTTCTTATGATTCTGTGGGTTAGCTGGGTAGTTTGGATATGGGCCAACTCAGTTGGGGCTAGAGAGTAAAGAGTGGCCTTGCTCACATATCTGCCAGATGGCAAGCTGATGAATCTAAGAGGGGCCTCTACTGGCTTGGCTCAACCCTGCTCCAGCCGACTAGCCTAGGCTTGCTTAGAGTTCCCAAGAGCAGCACATGTAAGCATGTCTCAAGCCTCTGCTTAGATCACATTGCTATTGTCATATAGGCCGAAGCAAGTCCAAGGCCAGCTTAGATTCAAAGGTTGAAGAAGGAGAGCCTGGGTGACTCAGTGGATGAGTGTCTGCCTTTGGCTCCAGTCGTGATCCTGGGTTCCTGGAATGGAGTCCTGCATCAGGATCTCCTCTGCCTATGTCTCTGACTCTCTCTCTGTCTCTCACATGAATAAATAAATAAAATCTTTTTAAAAAAAGGTTGAAGAAGTAGACTCTACATTTGATGGGAGAAACTGTGAAGTCACAGTGTACAGGGTCATGGATACAGGGAAGAGTGGAGAATTAGGGCCAGTTCTACAATCTACCACAAATAGGTTTGATCTCTAATCATTAAATACTTAGAGGCCTCTGGATGGTACTTGCATTGCTTATGAATTTTATGCTTGTCAACCAAGAGTGCAGAAATAAAGCCTATAGAGACACCTGAGTGGTGCAGTCAATTGGGTTTCTGACTCTTAGTTTTGGCATAGGTTGTGATCTTGGGGTCATGGGATCGAGCCCTGTGTTGGGCTCTGCACTCAGCTCGGAGTCTGCTTGAGATTCTCTTTTCTTCTCCTTCTGCCCCTCTAGCTTGCGCGCTCTCTCAAATTAATAGATTTTTTTTTTTTTTTACAAAAAGAAAGCCTATAATTTAACTAAACTTCCCTTGGTTATGTTTTGCACAAATTAATTTTTCTCCAAATCATCTGATCTTTAGTATGATTGAATTGGAGCACAAAAAAGAAACTGCTTGGTAAAGTCTTGTTTCCTTCTAAAGTCATATTCAGGAATGCCTGGGTGGCTCAGCAGTTGAGTGTCTGCCTTTGGCTCAGGGCGTGATCATGGAGTCCCAGGATGGAGTCCAGCATGGAGCTCCCTGCAAGGAGCCTGCTTCTCCCTCTGCCTATATCTCTGCCTCTCTCTCTCTCTCTCTCTCTCTCTCATGAATAAATAAATAAATAAAATATTTTTAAAAAGGCATATTCAGATCAGAAGCAATCAAGGACCACTCAGGAACTTCTTGGGAAAACAAAGACCTTGGGTCACCTGAGTGGCTCAGGCAATTAAGTATCCTACTCTTGATTTCAGCTCAGGTCATGATCTCAGCGTTGTGAGATTGAGCCCCATGGCTGGGCATGCAGCCTTCTTAAGTTTATCCCTCTCCCTCTGCTTCTCCCTACCGTCTCTTAAAAAAAAAAAAGGTAAATAGGGACGCCTGGGTGGCTAATGAGCGTCTGCCTTTGGCTCAGGGCATGATCTTCGAGTCCTGGGATAGAGTCCCACATCGGGCTGTGTGCATGGAGCCTGCATCTCCCTCTGCCTGTGTCTCTGCCTCTCTCTCTCTCTGTCTCTCTCTCTCTGTCTCTCGTGAATAAATAAATAAAATCTTTAAAAAAAGGTAAGGGGTGCCTGGTATTCAGTGGAGCATGTGACTCCTGATTTGGGAGTTCTGAGTGTTCCAGCCCCACATTGGGCATAGAACTTACAAAAAAAGATAAAAGACATACAGACTGGAAAAGAAGAAATTAAACTACTTCTATTCACAGGCAAGATTGTCTATGTAGAAAGTCTCAAGGAATCTACAAAAGAAAAACAAGCAAAAAACCCCTCCTGGAACTAATGAGTAAGCTTATTAGCATGGTCACAGTGTACAAGGTCAACAAAGGAAATTCAATCACATTGGAAACCAAAGAAATGAACAATGGCTTCAATAAAAATGAAATAGTTATAAACCTAATAAAGCACGTACTGGGACTGGGTACTATAAACCACAAAATGTTGGCAAAGAAATCAACTATAGCTCAATAAATGAAGAGGCATGTTGTGTTTAGTGACTAGAAGACTCTACACAAGAAAGATGCCAGTTTTCCCCAAAATTGGTCTAAATATTTAATGCAATACCAATCAAAATCCCAGCAGGAGTTTGTGTAAAGATAGACAAATAGATTCCAAAATTTATACTGAAGGATAAAGGAACTAGAGTAGCTAAAGTAATTTTGAGAAGCAAGAATAAAGTTGGAGGAATCACACTACTCAATTTTTTAAATTATGGTAAAGTGATGGTAACCAAGGGGCACCTCCCTGGCTCAGTTGGCAGAGCATGTAGTTCTTGATCTCAGGATCATGAGTTCAAGCCCCATGTTGGGTGTGGAGCCTACTTAAAACAAAACAAAACAAAACAAAACAAAACTACAGTACCCAAGACAATGTGGTATTGGCAAAGAACAGACATGTAGATCAATGGAGCAGAAGAACCCAGAAATAGATTCACACAAATACTGACATTTGATTTTTGACAAAGATGCAAAAGAAATTCAATGGAGCCAGGAGAGTCTTTTCAACAAAGTGTTGAAACCATTGCTTCTGCATAGCAAAGGAAACAATCAACAAAACTAAAAGGCAGCCTATGGAATGGGAGAAGACATTTGCAAATGATATACCCAATAAAGGGTTCATATCTAAATATATAAAGAACTTATACAACTCAACACTAAAAACCAAATAATCCAATTTAAAAAGTGGGCAGAAGACATGAACAGACATTTCTCCAAAGAAGACATCCAGATGGCCAATAGACACATGAAAAGATGTTCAACGTCACTTATTATCAGGGAATTGCAAATCAAAACTACAATGAGATATCACCCCACACCTGTCAGAATGACTAAAACCAAAAACACAAGAAACAACAAGTATTGGCGAGGATGTGGAGAAAAAGGAACCCTCTTACCCAGTCAGTGGGAATGAAAACTGGTGAAGCCATCAGGGAAATGCAGATTCCCAACATGATGAGATATGTGCAAGTTTAAAATAACTAAAATGAATAACACTGACAACACCTAATGTGGGCAAGGATGTGGAGAAACTAGATTGCTGGTACATTGCTGGTAGGAAAGCAAAATGGCACAGCCCCTCTGGAAAGTGGTTTGCAATTTCTTGTAAAGTTAAACACGGGATCCCTGGGTGGCTCAGCAGTTTGGTGCCTGCCTTCGGCCCAGGGTGTGATCCTGGAGCCCCAGGATCGAGTCCTGCATCGGGCTCCCTGCATGGAGCCTGCTTCTCCCTCTGCCTGTGCCTCTCATGAATAAATAAAATCTTTAAAAAAATAAATAAATAAAAATAAAGTTAAACATATACTTACCTTGTGACTCAGCAATCTCACTCCTGGGTATTTACCCTAGAGAAATGAAATCTTTTCATACAAAAACCTGTACATGAACGTTTATAGCAGCTCTAACCATAGTTTCCCAAAGCTGGAAATAATCTGAATAACCATGGATATATAACTGGATAGACACATTGTGGTTGTACTATATTCATATAATGGAGTATTACTCCAAACTATTGATATATAGCATGACTTGGATAAATCTCAGTGTCATTATGGGGAATGAAAGAAATCTGTCTGAAAATGTCACAAACTTTATGATTCCACTTATGTGACATTCTTGAATGGACAAAAGGAATGATAGAAGCAGATCAGTGGTTTATAGCGAGTAGGGGAGGGGGCATGATGAAAAAAGGGGTAGTATGAAGGAGTTTCTTGAGGTGATGGAGATGTCTATATCCTGATTGTGGTGGTGCTCACATGAATATCTCTATGTAGTAAAATTCATAGAACTGTACAGTAAAAGACAAAGTGTCAATTCTGTGGTATGGTAACTAAAATAAAAGACACAACCCTTGCCCTAAACAGTATTCAGATCAGTCAGGAAGTGGGAGGTAAAGACATATACAATACATAAGTCAGCTATGTGTAGAGTACTGTGAGAGCACAGAGTAAGGAAGAGATTATCAGTTGGGGGAGGGTGAATCAAGGAAGGCATCACAGAGAAGTAACAGGTCTTTGATTATTAGGCCGCTGTTGAATATATCTTCATGTGTGTTTTGGCCACTTGTGTTTTTTAAAAAATAATTTGTCATCCAATGCCCATTTAAAAATTTTGAATGAAAAAATTTTTTTTGAATGTTTTTGTTTGTTTGTAAGAACTCTTTATGTATTAAGGATACTGACCCTTTGGCTTTTATTTCTGTACACTTTTCCAGTTATTTCCCTTTTATTTTTTTTTAATTTTTATTTTTTAAATTTATTTATGATAGTCACAGAGAGAGAGAGAGAGAGGCAGAGACATAGGCAGAGGGAGAAGCAGGCTCCATGCACCGGGAGCCGGATGTGGGATTCGATCCCGGATCTCCAGGATCGCGCCCTGGGCCAAAGGCAGGCGCCAAACCGCTGCGCCACCCAGGGATCCCTCCCTTTTATTTTTGTGTGTAATAAATTTTGTGATAAAAATAATTTTAGGGGGCTCCTGGGCAGCTCAGCTGGTTAAGCACCTGCCTTCAGCTCATGTCATGATTCCAGGGTCGGGGGATTGAGACCCATGTCAGGCTCCCTGCTCAGTGGGAAGCCTGCTTTTCCCTCCCTCCCACTGCTCATGCTCTCTCTTGCTATCTCTCTTTCTTTCAAATAAATAAACAAGATCTTTTTTTGAAGAGCCAAACAAATGTATTTTTAAAAATATTTATTTATTCATTAGAGACACAGAGAGAGGCAGAGACACAGGCAGAGGGAGAAGCAGGCTTCATGCAGGGAGCTCGATGCGGGACTCGATCTGGGGATTCGATCCGCGGACTCCAGGATCATGCCCAGGGCCGAAGGCAGGCGCTAAACCGCTGAGGGATCCCCCTTTAAAAAAATGTATTTTTGAGAAAGAAAAAGAGTAGACATTTTTGTTGATCTTAAACCTCTCATGGGGGGCAGCCCTGGTGGCTCAGCGGTTTAGCGCCACCTTCAGCCCAGGGTGTGATCCTAGAGACCTGGGATCGAGTCCCACGTCGGGCTCCCTGCATGGAGCCTGTTTCTCCCTCTGCCTGTGTCTCTGCCTCTTTCTCTCTCTATGTGTCTCTCATGAATAAATAAATAAAATCTTAAAAAAATAGTTTTAGGGGTACCTGGGTGGCTCTGTGGTTGAGCATCTGCCTTTGGCTCAGGTCGTGATCCCGGGATCCTGGGATCAAGTCCTGCATTGGACTTCCCACAGAGAGCCTGCTTCTCCCTGTGCCTGTGTCTCTGCCTCTCTGTGTGTCTCTCACAAATAAATAAAAAAATAATAATTAAATAAATACATAAAAAATAAAAAGCAGGAAATAGGGGCACCTGGCTGACTCAGTTGTTGGGGCATGTGACTCTTGATCAGGGATCCTGAATTTGGACCCCATGTTGGGTGTAGAGATTACTTAAATAAATGAATAAATACTTAAAAAATAATAATAATAACTTCATGTAGTAATGCCTGGTGATTATACTTACTGTGGTGAGCATTTCATGGTGTATATAGTTGTTGAATCACTATGTTGTACACCTGAAGCAAATATGTCAACTATAGTCCAATTAAAAAGAAAAAAGAGGAGCACCTGGCTGGCTCAGTTGGAAGTACATGTGACTCTTGATTTCAGGGTCATGAGTTCAAGCCCTATGTTTGGTGTAGAGATTTTTTTTTTTTTCATAGTCTTGAGATTTTTGTTTTGTTTTTAAATATTTATCCTGCCATGAATTCATAGGAACTGGGTTCCAGCAGCTCAGGCTCCTTTCCATTGGTTCACACAAAGTGTGCTTCTCTGGGTGGGGCAGGCTGGAGCTTCAGTTCAACTGAAGCCCCTTTCTCTTTGGCTTCCTTCTTTTTTTTAAAGATTTTATTTATTTATTCATGAGACAGAGATAAGCAGAGACACAGGCAGAGGGAGAAGCAGGCTCCTGTGGGGAACCTCATTCAGGACTCGATTCCAGGATCCAGGGATCACGACCTGTGCCAAAGGCAGATGCTCAACCACTGAGCCACTGAGGTGTCCCAGCTTCCTTCTTTCTCTGGTCATTTTCCTTCCCGTGCTGCAGAAAGCTATCTCGGCTCTTTGGGTGCTTAATATGCTCATTACGTACATTAATTTCCTTGGCAAGAATCTGGCTCTTGTCTGTTGATAACCATGCCAACAGCATGCTGAGTAGCCCTGTAGACTCTTCCAGCTTTGCCCTAGTAACATTTGCAGGGCATTCCTGTTGGAACACTGCCCATTCCCTTGATGTCCACAATATCACCTTTATTGTACATTCACGTGTAAGTGGCCAAAGGAACAATTCCATGTTTTCAAAAAGGCCTAGAGAACATGTAGCCGGTACCTCTCCCCTTTCCCCTTGTGTTGATCATTTTGGCGAATTACTGAAAGATGGTGATTGGGGCAGAAAATCAGGTGTAGAGATTACCTTTTTTAAAAAAGGAGATAGGGGATGCCTGGGTGGCTCAGTGGTTGAGTGCCCGCCTTCAGCCCAGGGAGTGATCCTGGAGACCTGGGGTAGAGTCCCATGTCGGGCTCCCTGCATGGAGTCTGCTTCTCCCTCTGCCTGTGTCTCTGCCTGTCTCTCTGTGTGTCTCTCATGATTAAATAAACAAAATCTTTTTTTAAAAAAAAAGTAAAAAACAAAAAAAGCAGATGGGGTGCCTGGGTGGCTCAGTCAATTGAGTATCTGCCTTGGGTTCAGGTGATGATCTCAGGGTCCTGGGATCCAGCCCTGAGTCAGGCTCCCTGCTCAGCTTAGAATCGGCTTCTCCCTCTGTCCCTCCCCACCATTCTCGTGCTCACTCTCTTTCTCAAATAAATAAAATCTCTTTAAAAAATAAAGATAAAAAATATAAAAAGCAAACAATAGGGGCACCTGGGCGGCTCAGTGGTTGAGCATCTGTCTTTGGCTCAGTTTGATATCCTGGTGTCCTGGGATCCAGTCTTGCATCGGGCTCCCTGCAGGGAGCCTGTTTCTTCTTCTGCCTGTGTCTCTGCCTCTCTTTCTCTGTGTCTCATGAATAAATAAATAAAATCTTTTTAAAAAAAGATTAAAATAATAGGAATAGAAAATATAACTTCCAAGCCATTGGGAGAAAAAAGGGAATAAAAACCCCTAAATCAATCCAGGAAGTGAAACAAATGTACAAATAGATGGATATTTTATTGTAAAAATATTTATAGCTATATATGGATATATTAAAATTAGGGGTTGTACTACTAATTAAATTAAATCATGCTGCTGATTAACTTAAAAAGTCATTAGGTGTGAAGAATAGGATTAGCTTGTTTTGGCTTTATTTTTTTTTATTTTTTTAAAGATTTTATTTATTTATTCATGAGAGACACACATACAGAGAGAGAGAGAGGCAGAGACACAGGCAGAGGGAGAAGCAGGCTCCATGCAGGGAGCCCGATGTGGGACTTGATCCTGGGACCCCAGGATCACGTCCTAGGTCAAAGGCAGGCTCTAAACCACTGAGCCACCCAGGGATCCCATCGGCTTTATTTTTTGGATAATTTTGGGAATACAAACTTATAAGTAATGATCATAACATGATAGAGAAATATTCTATAAAACAGTAGAAAATAATTCCACTTTTATGTGAAATACATATATAAAAGCCTATAATGAAAGGAACTTATAATTTTATTTATTTATTATTTTATTTTATTTTTTAAAGTAGTCTCCACACCCAATATGGGGCTTGAACTCACAACCCTGAGATCAAGAGTTGCATATTCCACCGACTGAGCCAGCCAGGTGTCCCTGTGTATTTATTTTTTAAAGATTTTATTTTAAGGATTTGTTTATTTTATTTTATTTTATTTTTTTTAATTTTTTTATTTATTTGTGATAGTCACAGAGAGAGAGAGAGGCAGAGACACAGGCAGAGGGAGAAGCAGGCTCCATGCCGGGAGCCTGACGTGGGATTCGATCCCGGGTCTCCAGGATCGCGCCCTGGGCCAAAGGCAGGCGCCAAACTGCTGCGCCACCCAGGGATCCCGGATTTGTTTATTTTAGAGAGAAAGTGAGGAAGGAGGGGTAGGGGGAAAGAATCTCAAGCCTGAGCTCAGAGCCAGACTTGAGCTGGATCTTTCAACCCTGAGATCTGCTACTGAGCCACTCCAGCACCCCTCGAGATTTTATTTTTAAGTAACATCTACACCCAACTGGGAGCTCAAACTCACAACCCTGAGATCAAGAGTGGAGTGGATCTCTCCACTGACTGAGCCAGCCAGGTGCCCCTTGAGCCTAAATTTTTTTATTTTTTTATTATTTTTTATTTTTTTAAAGGTGTTCTAATGTTTTTTTTTTTTTAAGATTAATTTATTTTTTTAAGAGAGAGATTGAGAGGCAGAGACATAGGCAGAGAGAGAAGCAGGCTCCATGCCGGGAGCCCGACGTGGGACTCGATCCCGGGACTCCAGGATCGCGCCCTGGGCCAAAGGCAGGTGCTAAACTGCTGAGCCACCCAGGGATCCCCGAGCCTAAATTTTTTTTTAAGATTTTATTTATTTATTCATGAGAGACACAGAGAGAGAGAGAGGTGGAGACACAGGCAGAGGGAAAAGCAGGGTCCATGCAGGGACTCAATCCTGGGACCCCAGGATCACACCCTGGGTGGAAGGTAGGTGCTAAACCACTGAGCCCCCCAGGGATTCCCTAGCCTAAAATTTTTAAATGTGTAATTTTATATGGGGGATAAAAGTAAACAATTTGCTTATGAAATCATTTCTAACTTTTCTAAACTTCGCCAATGGAGGTGTTGAATTTCCAGTTAGAATAAACACTACTTTTTAATCTATAGAAAATAAATTGCAGGCACTTTGACAATAGCTATAAGGGACATTGTCATAATGTGGGGGTAAATGATGAATTCAGGGCATGAACACTGTATGTGACATGGTCTTAACTGTAGAAAAGAAAAAATGTGTATTGTTTATAAGCATGCTTACATACATACTTAAATATATCTTACAAGCTGAGTGATGATTATATAGATTGTACAAATGAACCCTGTGTATTTTGTAATCCTGCTCATATATAGCAGATGTAATTGAATGCTTGCATATAAGTAGATTCTGAAATTATGCAAACCAAGACAACAATACTGGATATAGTTCTAGAAAGTTGAGATTTGAAATACTTGCTTTTAGGGCACCTGAGTGGCTCAATGGTTGAGTGTCTGCCTTTGGCTCAGGTCATGATCCCAGGGTCCTGGGATTGAGTCCTGCATCTCTCTCTGCCCATGTCTCTACCTCTGTCTCTGTATCTCTCATTAAGTAAATAAATAAAATATTTTTTTTTTAAATGAAATACATTGTTTCTCATTTTTTTACTATGATTAATACATTTTTATTTTAAAATTGTAAAATATCTCTTCACAAGTTATTGTTAGTGGAAAACTGTGTATTATGTAACAATACAAACAGAAGTGAAAAAGTAGTATCCAAAATGATACATACAGGAATACCGGGTGGCTCAGTGGTTGAGTGTCTACCTTTGGCTCAGGCCGTGGTCCTGGGATCAAGTCCCACGTCGGGCTCCCTGCATGGAGCCTGCTTCTCCCTCTGCCTGTGTTTCTGCCTCTCTCTCTGTGTGTCTGTCATGAATAAGTAAAATGTTTTTTAAAAATGATATGTATAAATAGATAAGGGGGATTAAGAGGTACAAACTTCCAGTTACAAAATAAATAAGAGACGAAAAGTACAGCATAGGGAATAAAGTCAATATTACTGTAACAATGTGGTTTGGTGACAGATGGTGATTACACTTACCCTGATGAACACGGAGTAATGTATAGAATTATTGATGACTCTATTGTACAGCTGAAAAAATACTTCAATGATAAACACGAATTTAAAATAATATGGAGACGCAAATCCAATTTTATAAAAACATATTTATGTAAATATAAACATAGAAATGTAGAAATAAGTAAACATTAAAGTTTGCACGAACATGTAAAGAAACGAGAAATTCCTAGGATTCCTGGGATGTTGGGTTCATGTTTGCCATTTATTTCTACAATATAGTCCTTTCTTTTCTGAAAAGCTTTTGAGTAGCATGGACTTTCTTTTCTTTTTAAGATCTTATTTATTTATTCATGAGAGACACAGAGAGGCAGAGACAAAGGCAGGGGGAGAAGCAGGGTCCCTGCTGGGAACCTGATGCAAGACTCAATTCCAGGGACGCCTGGGTGGCTCAGCGGTTGAGCGTCTGCCTTTGGCTCAGGGCGTGATCCCGGGATTGGTCCCGGATGGGGCTCCCCACGTGGAGCCTGCTTCTCCTGTCTCTGCCTCTCTCTGTGTCTTTCATGAATAAGTAAATAAAATCTTTAAAAAAAAAAAAAAAAGACTCAATCCCGGGACCCCGGGATCACGCCCTGAACCAAAGGCAGACGCTCAACCACTGAGCCACCCAGGTGCCCTAACTTTCCTTTTTTTTTTTTTTTCCTAACTTTCCTTTTTTAAAGCAATCTCTATCCCCCAAGGTGGGGCTCGAACTGGGGGCGAGATGAAAATCCCAGGCTCCACCGGCTGAGATAGCCAGGCTCTACGGGCGTGCGCTTTTCTAACGATGCTATTAAACGCTCTTCCTGAAATGAAAGTAAAGGAAATGGGATCCAATAGAAGGCTATTTAAGGGCATGAGAAAGGGTTCGGGTTCCAACATCAGCGATAAAAGCACCAGGCAAAACTGTCCTTCTCCTCCGCGTGGAGCGCCCGGTGCCCACAGCCTAGGCGATCGGGACCGTCTGAGCGGTCCTCCGAAGGCTTGTCCCAGATAGCTACTCCCCACTGAGCACACCTGGCCTGGTGCACGGACTCCGAATCTCCTGGAGGGTTTGCTTAAGCACAGGCTCCCTAGTTTCCCATTCAACGGATCTGGGGGGTTGGGGTCGGGGAATTTGCATTTCTACTAAGCTCCCAGAGACGCAGACGCTGCTCTCCACCCAACGCACTGTGAGACCCCGGGCCTGGGTGTCTGGATCCGCACCTGGAGGCGGACGCCCGGGGCCTGGAAGGTTTGTGAGGCCCCGACCTCCGGGCGAGGTGGCCAGGGAGGCTTTCTTTCCTCCAAGCCTTTAGCTTCCAGCCCTCCTTGGCAACACCACTACCTTGCGGGCGATCCTAGGTGGAGCCTACCAAGGCGGGCTTCCAGAGCCTAGGACGAGCAGAAATGGAATCCTAGAAATGATGTGTGATGAGTTTGCCATTTAGACCTCCGACTGATTTCAGCGTCAAAGAAGAAAGGCAAGCCCCGCAGCTGCCTGCAGGTTTCCGGCAAATCAGGCAGCAGGTAGCCTCCTCTCCCGAGGTTTTCAGGATCCTTGGCTTTTTTTTTTTTTTTTCAGACCCAAGGGCGGGAGCAGAGACCCCGTGGAGATGGGGGTGGGGTGAGGGATGGCGGGCTTCCCGGCATTTGTGGAGCAACACTGTCACCAAGAGGAAACTGACAAAGCCTCAAGCCGCGTGGGCAAGCCGGATGAGCCAGCAACACCAGAAAGAAAGGAATGCTTTGTTAGAGCAGAAAATTCGCCGGTTCTGAGAAGGATCTCACTGACTGTAGATGGACAATTGGAGCGTCCACGGGGATTAGGATTGCGATGGTTGAAACACCTTAAATACAAACGTGTTTAAAATTCACAAGCTAGGGCAGCCCCGGTGGCGCAGCGGTTTAGCGCCGCCTGCAGCTCAGGGTGTGATCCTGGAGGCTGGGGATCGAGTCCCACATCAGGCTCCCTGCGTGGAGCCTGTTTCTCCCTCTGCCTGTGTCTCTGTCTCTCTGTATCTCTCTGTGTGTGTGTGTTTCTCATGAATAAATAAATAAATAAATCTTAAAAAAAAAAAAAAAAGAAATTCACAAGCTAGGGGCGCCTTTGCTGGCTCCGCCCCAGAGAGCTGCAGTTGTCGTTAAGTTCGAGCCTGACGTTTGGGTGTAGAGATGATTAAAAATAAACTCCAAAGAAAAATAAATAAAGTAAAATTCACAAGTTAGACTTAAAAATAAAAAAAGATTGGGCAGCCCAGGTGGCTCAGCGGTTTAGCACCGCCTTCAGCCCAGGGTGTGATCCTGGAGACCTGGGATCGAGTCCCACGACGGGCTCCTTCTCCCTCTGCCTGTGTTTCTGCCTCTCTCTCTCTCTGCGTGTCTCTCATGAATAAATGAAATCTTTAAAAAATGATTTATTTATTCATGAGAGACATAGAGAGGCAGAGACACAGGCAGAGGGAGAAGCAGGCTCCTCACAAGGACCCTGATGTGGGACTCAATCCCTAAACTGGGATCACACCCTGAGTGGAAGACAGACGCTCAACCACTGAGCCACCCAGGCGTCCCACAAGTTAGACTCTTAATTAACTATGGAGAACAAACAAATAGCTACAAAAGGGGACGTGGGTGGAGGGGTGAGTGAAATAGGTGAAGGAGATTAAAAGAAATATATAGAATTATTAAATCACTATATTGTACACCTGAAACTAATATAACACTGTAGATTAACTATACTGGAATTAAAATTAAAAAGTTAATATGGAATCCACAAGTTTACGAATTAGTAATAGCTCATTAAGTAAAAACAGCTCACTGTTTATCTTGAGAGGATGCTCAGGGAAACAACTCTGGATATTGAAAACTGGTAAATATCAGGCAAGAATCAGCAACTATCCTGTTTTTCTTATATATGCCAGAGTTGGCCAGGGGAAGTTCTCCTTTATAGATATATTTGGGCTAATAAATGAAGAAGGAAGGAGGGAATCAGAACATTCCCTTTTGTCACCCCTTGTGAATAAATGATACAGGCACTGCTCATCAGTGATTGACAATATCACAGAAAAACAATAACCAACAGTTACATGCCTAATTATGGAGGTACACAGCATCCTTATGAAGCCTTCCTTAATATATATACAAAATTAGGGGAATGTGAAAGCTGGGTATTTGATGATATTTATAAATCATTTTTTAAGATTTTATTTATTTGAGAGAGCAAGGGAGTGAGAGAGAGAGAGCACAAGCAGGAGAGGGACAAAGGGAGAAGCAGACTCCATGCTGAGCAGGGAGTCAAAGTGGGGGGGGAATGGATCCCAGAACCCATTAGATCATGACTTGAGCCAAAGTTAGACCCTTAACTAACTAAGCCACCCACGTGCCCCAAATTATTATTAATTTTTTACTTGTTTTTTTAAGTTTCTTTTTTTAACATTTTATTTATTAATTTAACAGAAAAAGAGAGCACAAGCAAGGGGAGCAGCCAGGCAAAGGAGAGGGGGAAGCAGGCTCCCCACTGAGTAGGACCCCGGGATCTTGACCTGAGCTGAAGGCATACACTTAACTGACTGTGCCACCCAGGTGCCCCTATTATTAATTTTTTAGATGAGAAAATGATACTGAGGTTAGATTTTCTAAAGAGTCCTTATCTTTCAAAAACACTGACATTCTAGATGAAATAATATGATGTCTGGAATTTGCTTCAAAATAATCTGAGGGGTGGGGATTCCTGGATGGTTCAGCGGTTTAGCGCCTTTATCTTTATTTTTTTTTCTTTATTTTTTAAATATTTTATTTATTTATTCATGAGAGACACACAGAGAGAGGCAGAGACATGGGCAGAGGGAGAAGCAGGCTCCCTGCAAGGAGCCCAATGTGGGACTCGATCCCAGGACCCCGGGATCACGCCCTGAGCCGTAGGCAGATGCTCAAGCTGAGCCACCCAGGCGTCCCCAAATAAAATCTTTAAAAAAAATAATAAAGATTCCTTATTTAAAAAATGTCTGGAATTTGCTTCAAATAATCTGAGGGGTGCATAGTAGGTGAGATATAGATGACATAAGATTGGCCATGAGTACAGAAGGGTCCAAGTTGTGTGATGAGTATAGAATGTCCATTTTTGCTGTTCTCTAGACTTGTAGAATGTTTCTTTTTCTTCTTTTTTTTTCTTTTTAAAGTTATTTATTTAAGTAATCTCTGCACCCAATCTGGGGCTTGAACTCATGACCTCGAAATCAAGAGTCACCTGTTCCACTGACAGCCAGCCAGGCACCCCTGGAATCATGCCATTTATTTATTTAACTTTTTAAAGATTTTATTTATTTATTCATGAGAGAGAGAGAGGCAGAGACACAGGCAGAGGGAGAAGCAGGCTCTATGCAGGGAGCCTGATGTGGGACTCGATCCTGGGACTCCAGGATCACACCCTGAACTGAAGGCAGACACTCAACTGCTGAGCCAGCCTGGCACCCCTGGAATTATTCCTTTTAGAAGCACAGTGTCCTTCATCAGAGCTAGCTTTGAACACATTCTTAGAGCATACTTTAGTTATATAATCAATATACATACTGCTTGCACCAAATGTGACTTAATGAAGTTTTACATGTCCCAGTTTCATAGGATCCTGAGTCATGTCACCCCTTATGAGTCATTTCCCAAGTCCCTGGCACCTCCTTCCTGTTAAGGAAATAGCAACTCGGCCCACGTCTAGCTCTCTTTTTTCTAGCAGAGACAGACTAGGATTTGTGCAGTACTGCATTTTGTATGTTATGTGGAATTATTAGGGTTCTAATAAACACAGTTGCAGGTTCTCAATTTGCCCTGAAGCATTTGGCAGTTGTTAATTGCACATATAGGAAATTCATGTTTCAACCACTTGTGAAACATGAAGGTTCTTTTTTTTAGAAAAAGATTTTATTTATTTATTCATGACAGACACACAGAGAGAGGCAGAGACCTAAGCAGAGGGAGAACCAGGCTCCTCATGCAGAAGCCTGATGCAGGACTCGATCCCAGGACCCCAGGATCATGACCTGAACCAAAGGCAGACATTCAACCACCAAGCCCCCCAGGTGCCCCAAGACATGAAGCTTCTGTCCTCAAGTCCCAGTGTTAGCTGGGAGTGTAGCATTGAAGGGTTTTAACCTTTAATGACTGCTGCCAAATAAAAGCCACACTCCTTCCCTTAGCCTACAATCCTATCCACTTCTCCTGCCTAATCCATTGTTATGTCTTCCTTGTAGGATACACCCCAACAACAACTACAATCACAATAACCAACACTTAGCAAGTGCCTACTATGTGCCAGGCACTCATTGCTGTAAATACTTTGCCCATGTTAATTCATTAATCCTCACAACAACCCATGAAGTAGGTATTATTATTCTCATCTTACAGATGAAGAAACTGAAGCACCAAGAGGTTGAGTAACTTGCTCAGAGCCACACAGTAAGTGGCAAAATCAAGATTTGAACCCAGGCTATCTGGCTTCAGAAACTCCTTTCAGTTCTTCGAGAAATGACATAGAATTATAGGTCACCATGCTGGGGTCTCTGGGTGGCTCAGTCGGTTGAAAGTGTCCAACACTTGATTTTGGCTCACGTCGTGATTTCAGGGCTGTGAGATTGAGCCCCACATCAGGCTCCATGTGCAGCACATAGTTTGCTTGTCCCTCTCCCTCTGCTCCTCCTTCTCTCTCAAATAAACAAATAGATAAATAAATAAATAAATAAATAAAATTTTAAAAGAAAAGGATTCTAGGTCACCATGCATTTGCTCACACTCCACCTTTCACTAGGAACTGTAGGCAAAAACTTACTCATTTTTTCAAGATTTTATTTATTTGACAGAGAGAGAGAGAGAGCACAAGCAGGGGGAATGGCAGATAGACACAGAGGGAGAAGCAGGCTACCTGCTGAGTAAGGAGCCTGATGCGAGACTCGAATTCAGGGTCCTGGAATCATGACCTGAGCCAAAGGCAGACACTTAATTTACTGAGCCACCCAAATGCCCCCTTAGTCATTTTTTTTTGAAAGATATTACTTAAATGTCCCCTTCTCTCTGTAGCAGTCCTGGTTCTGTCCCTAGGCAGACAAAAACTTCATGACTTTCCTCTCTTTCTTGTTTTTTATAACAAAACAAAACAAATGATTTAAGACATCATAGTTAGCTATGTGGGCCCAAGTCAGGCTCTCAATATAGGTGTAGACCACTGATTACACCTTTGTTTCCTTATAGAATTATATTTACTTTGAAACAAACCCAGATATCATTTCATCTTATCCATAGATATTTCAAGATGTTGCTATAAGTGATAACTCTTTTGGACAAGTTAGCTGTACATTATTGTCCTATCTCAACAATTAAACAATAATAATTCTTCAATATCATCAATTACCTAGTCAGATACTTTCTCTCTGTGTCTTTATTTATCAGTTTTCACAATACTGCAGTGGTTCACTAGCATCTTCCAAAGGTGGCCAATGACAATTAGCACCATTATGATCTCGTGGCCAGTTCATGTATTTAAATTCATTGCAGTTACTTTTCTTCTTGGTGTTCAGATTGACCCATCTTTGGCCAGTGGGAGCCTTTTATTACTTCTATTTTTTAAAAGATTTTAATTATTTATTCATGAGAGACAGACAGACAGAGAGAGAGAGAGAGAGAGAGTGGCAGAGCCACAGGCAGAGGGAGAAGTAGGCTCCCCACAAGGAGCCTGATGCAGGACTCAATCTCGGATCCCGGGATCAGGAACTGAGCCAAAGGCAGATGCTCAACCACTGAGCTATCCAGGCGTCCCATACTTCTATTTTTTAAAAAAGATTTTTATTTATTTATTTGAGAGAGAGAGAGAGAGAGAAAGAGAGAGAGTTAGCTAGGGGAGGGGCAGAGGAAGAGGGAGGGAGAGAATCTCAAACAGACTCTGTGTGGAGCCTAAGGCAAACCCATGACCCTATGATCATGCCCCTGAGATCATGATCTGAGCTGAAATCAAGAGATGGAGGCTTAATGGACTGAGCCACCCAGGCACCCCTAGTGGGGAACCTTTTAAACTTGGTTGATATGACCGCAGAAGTCTTTGATAACTTCCTCACTTTGGAGTATGATAAATCTTTTTTTTTTCCATTTTTTAAAAAAGATTTTATTTATTTATTAATGAGAGACACAGAGAGAGAGGCAGAGACATAGGCAGAGGGAGAAGCAGGGTCCCCGTGGGGAGCCTGATGTGGGACTCCATCCCAGAACCCTGGGATCAGGCTCTGAGCCGAAGGCAGACACTCAACCACTGAGCTGCCCAGCTGCCCCAAGGGAAATGTTTTTAAAGGCAGAAAGGGAACGGAGAAAAATAAATTATTAGCAAAGAATCTACTGTTTTAGGAAAGGTCACCCTCCTTAGGGGAATGGAAGAGGTCTATCAGTAAATTTCCTATCACTGACCAAGAAATTCCCATATTGACTGGTTAAAAGTGTAATTTCTGGAGAGGGGTGGTTGAAACTGCAGTTGATTAGATATGAAGTCTTGGTTTACTGGTGGCGCCTTAACATAAGTGACACCATTTTGGGCCTGTGGTTTTCTTTTCAACAATACATATGGAATGCTTCATGGATTCGTGTGTCTTCATTGCACAGGGGCCATGCTGATTTCTGTATCATTCCAATTTTAGTATGTGTGCTGCCGTAGTGAGCACTCTATTGAATTTTTTAAAAAACAGCTATTTATATATTTTTGGTTAACCCTATTAAAAATATAGAGACAGCTACTTTTTAAAAAGTAAGTTTAAAAAGTAATTCCTGGGGCACCTGAGTGGTTTAGTGGTTTAAGTATCTGCCTTCTGCTCAGGTCTTGATCCCAGGGTCCTGGGATTAAGCCTGCCTGGAGCTCCCTGCTCAGCGGGGAGTCTGCTTCTTCCTCTCCCTCTGCCCCTTCTCCCAGTTTGTGCTTTCTCTCTCTCTCTCTCTCTCTCTGTCAAATAAAGAAAAAAATTAAAAATAAAAATAAAAAGTAACTTTCTAGCAATGGAATTCTTGGATCATAATGTACACAAATTGAAAACTTTGATAAATATTGCCAAACTTCCTCCAAAACACTTGTTCAAGTCTATACTTCTGCCTACTATGCTTGTCACATTTCCTCATACCCTTGTCCATGCTGAATATTATGAAACATATATATTTTTATCAATCTGATACATGAAAACAACATGGTTGGCGTTTCTTCACTTACGAATGAAATTGAGCATATTTTCACATGTTTTTGGTTATTCCTTTTTATTTTTTTTGTGAACTTTCCATTTATGGGATCCCTGGGTGGCGCAGCGGTTTGGCGCCTGCCTTTGGCCCAGGGCGCGATCCTGGAGGCCCGGGATCGAATCCCACATCGGGCTCCCGGTGCATGGAGCCTGCTTCTCCCTCTGCCTGTGTCTCTGCCTCTCTCTCTCTCTCTGTGAGACTATCATAAATAAATAAAAATTTAAAAAAAACTTTCCATTCATATCTTTTGTCCATTTTTATTCACGTTTTGTCTTCTCTTATTGATTTATAAATTAACAAAGGCAGTTCATTCTTTTGGGTGCTGCTGGACCCAAATCCACTGTAGGAAGAAGGGTGTTTCACACACCCAACAGGCAATTCTCCGGAAACCAGCTGAGTGTCCCACAATTTCTCTCTCTCTTTTTTTTTAAGATTCTATTTATTCATGAGAGACACACAGAGAGAGGCAGAGACATAGGCAGAGGGAGAAGCAGGCTCCATGCAGGGAGCCCAATGCGAGACTCCATCCAAGGACCCTTGGGACCACGACCAGAGCCAAAGGCAGACACTCAACCACTGAGCCACCCAGGTGCCCCGTCCCACAATTTCAACTCAATTTTGACACTACCCAGAGATAGCATCAGATTCCACAGGTTCAGGCCTCAGTGCCAGGAGACCACACCCCACCCCCAACTTCAATACCAGTCAGAAGTCCAGAATCACCTGTGCTTCGACCAACTGGCTACAAATTGGACGTTCCCACCACTTCCTCCTTGGGTTCCGTTACTTTGCTAGAGTGGCTCACAGAACTCAGAAACATTTTACTCACTAGATCACTGGTTTATTACAGAAGCATATAATTTGGGAATAGCTAGATGGAGGACATATATAGGGCGAGGTATGAAGCAAAGGCTCACAGCTTCCTAAGCCTTCTCTGAGCATGCCACTCTCCCCAAATTCCTACATATTCACCAACCCAGAAGCTCTCTAAACCCCGTTCTTTTAAGTTTTTATGGAGGTTTCATCACATAGGTAGGATGGATTAAATATCTGATATCTGGTGTTGGGGCAGGAAATCTCCAGCCCCTCCCCACCCCGGAAGCTGTGGGGAGAGGGGAAAGAGGCTGAAATTTCCAACCCTCAAAATACAGGTTTAGTTCCCCTGGCAACCACCCCCCATCCTAAGGTGTTTTCCAAAGTCCCCCCATTAACGTAACAAAAGACATCTTGATCACTTCCTCCCCTTAGGAAATTCCAAGGCTCTGGGGAGCTGTGAGCCAGGGACCATGGACAAAGACCAAATGCATGTGAGAAATGAATGACCAAGGGACGCCTGTGTGGCTCAGCGGTTTAGCGCCCACCTTTGGCCCAGGGCGTGATCCTGGAGTCCCGGGATGGAGTCCCACATCGGGCTCCCTGCAAGGAGCATACTTCCCCACTCTGACTGTGTCTCTGCTTCTGCCTCTCTCTCTGTTTCTCATGAATAAATAAATAAAATATTAAAAAAAAGAAATGAATGACCAAATCCCTTATAAATCACAATATCACACCCTTTGTCATCTTTCCTGTACTGCAAGGGTTTCTCCCAGCTTATCACTTGTCAATTGACTTGGAGTTTGGTATATTTAGTGTTTTAGGAACCTTTCAACAATATCTGATATAGTATATCTTAATCTGCGAATTTTGCTCTGAGATCACATTTAGCTATACCCTGTACATTTTGATATGTAATTTTCTCATTTCAGAGACATTTAAATTTTTATTATTCTAAATTTCTTGCAAATTTTGATTTATTGATACATTGGTGCAAGAGTTAATATATATACATATATATATACATATATATGTATACATACATATGTATATATATATATTTTTAAAGATTTCATTCTTTAAAATCCCAGGACCCTGAGATCATGACCCAAGCCAAAAGCAGACCCTTAACTGACTGAGCCACCCAGCGGCCCCAAGAGAGATATTTTTTAAAGCTTTTCCCAAGCTACTAAAAAAGAATCAAGTCCCATGTTGGGCTCCCTGCATGGAGCCTGCTTCTCCCTCTGCCTGTATCTGTGCCTCTCTCTCTCTCTCTCTCTCTGTGTGTCTCTCATGAATAAATAAATAAAATCTTAAAATAAATAAATAAAAAAGAATCGAAGTCGATTGCATTATGATCAGAGAATGTGGTGTGTATCCATTCCATTTTTTGGAATTTACCGAAATTTTCTTTGTGGCCTAATAAGAGAGTCAATAATTATTAATGTTTCACGGTCACTGACCAAAAGACATAATTATAAGAGAATAAACTTGATATAGCTTTATTAATTATATATATATAGCAATCTCTACCTCCAACGTGGGGCTCAAACTCACAACCCTGAGATCAAGAGTCGCACATTCTTCCAACTGAGCCAGCCAACTGTCCCTGATTATACTATTTTTGCTCTGTCTACTACATTTATCCTAGGTTGATAAATATAAAGTCTTCTGCTGCTGTTGTGGTTCTATCATTTATTTCTTGCATTTCCTGGAAGTTATAAATTTTATACATCTTTCCATCCTGCTATTTATACATACAGATTTGTGACAGAGAATTATTGTGAACTATCCCATTTAGTATTGTAAGTGCTTCTGGAGTCACTCTGCTTTCCAGTGCTAAATTCTGAATTATGTCATTTTTTTGCTTTCTGGCCATTCGATATGTTGTCAGTTAGTATTTATTTGTGCACTCCTTAAAAAAAAAATTATTGGGATACCTGGGTGGCTCAGGGTTTAAGCGTCTGCCTTCAGCCCAGGGCGTGATCCTGGAGACCTGGGATCAAGTCCCATTGAGCCACCCAGGTGCCCCTATGCGCTCCTTTTCTTTGGGCTTCCAAGAATCCAACTACTACAAATCTAAACATGTGGTTAGTGCTGGAGATTTTTTACAAGGATTCATGAGAACATATGGTAAGGTCGGGAACATTCTTACTGTCTCATCACCACCCTTCCATCACCTCCAAACCAATGGCTTAGTGCACTCCAGAACAGCTCAGCATCATTGGGAAATCACCAGCATTCATCTGACCCATGGTTCATGGTTCTTTGTCCCCTGATTATATTTAATACTAGTTGTCTTTTTTTTCAAAACTTACTCTGAGTCAGGAATCAGAAGTGCTTTTAATCCTTGAACGTACTGAACAGTTTTGTAAGAATATTATCATCATAAGTTTTACAGATGATGAAACTGAGACTTGACAAATTAACTTCACCAAGGATAAACATTCATTTAAAGCATTCTTCAGGGGGATCCCCGGGTGGGTGGCTCAGCGGTTTAGCGCCTGCTTTTGGCCCAGGGCGCGATCCCAGAGTCCCGGGATCGAGTCCTGCGTCAGGCTTCCGGTAAGGAGCCTGCTTCTTCCTCCTCCTGTGTCTCTGCCTCTCTCTCTCTCTCTCTCTCTCTCTCTCTCTCTATGTCTATCATGAATAAATAAATAAAAATCTTTAAAAAAATAAAGCATTCTTCAAATATTGGGTGTAGGGGTTACTTAAAAATAAAATATTAGGGATGCCTGGGTGGCTCTGCGGTTGAGCGTCTGCCTTTGGCTCAGGTCCCGAGATGGAGTCCTACATTGGGCTCCCTGGGGGGAACCTACTTCTCCCTCTGTCTGTGTCTCTGCCTCTCTCTGTCTCCCATGAATAAATAAATAAAATCTTTAAAAATAAAATAACATAACATATACACATTTATTTATTTTTTTTTTTTATGATAGTCATACACAGAGAGAGAGAGGCAGAGACACAGGCAGAGGGAGAAGCAGGCTCCATGCATCGGGAGCCCGACGTGGGATTCGATCCCGGGTCTCCAGGATCGCGCCCTGGGCCAAAGGCAGGCGCCAAACTGCTGCGCCACCCAGGGATCCCCACATTTATTTTTTTAACGTAACATATTTTTTAAAATAAAGCTTTCTGGGGCACCTGGGTGGCTCAGTCGGTTAAGCATCTGCCTTTGGCTCAGGTCATAATCTCAGAGTCCCAAGATCAAGCCCCACATGGCATCTGGGTCCCTGTGGAGCCGGGAGTCTGCTTCTCCCTCTGCCTGCCACTCCCCCTGCTTGTGCTCTATCAAACTAAATAAATAAAATCTTAAAGCATATATAAATCTTTCTTCAAATACTTGTTAAATAGCAGCATGGGTCATGTCAAAAGAGCCAGAAGTCCAATCCAGCTTGAACTTCACTGTCTTACTCCAAAGTTCACGTCACCAACTGCTGTCTACCATGCCTTCCTCTCCTGTCACTTCTCCAAGGGAGGTTTTGATCACTGCCACCTCAATACGCACGTCCCTATTGGGGTGAATTGTTAGGTTGTGTCCATGTAGGGCTGCCTTCTGCTCACACATCCAGGCCACATGTGGCCAAGATGGCAGAAAGGTTCCCAACATACAGGGAAAGAGCTGTTATAATGTAGATTACAAGCACCAGGATGCCTAGCTGGCTCAGTTGGTGGAGCATGAGACTCTTGATCTTGGGGTTGTGAGTTTGGGCCCCACATGGGATGTAGAGATTACTTTAAAAGACATCTTTAAAAAAAAAAAAAGACATCTTTATTGGGTGCCTGGATGGCTCAGTCAGTTAAGCATCTGCCTTTGGCTCAGATCTTAATGTCTGGGTCCTGGGATCAAACCCCACATCAGGATTCTTGCTCAGTGAGGTGTCTGCTTCCCTCTCTCTCTGCTCCTCCCCTGCTCATTCTCTCTCTCAAATAAATAAATAACAAATCTTTTAAAAAAATCTTGAGGTTGGGATGCCTGGGTGGCTCAGTGGTTGAGCAACTGCCTTTGGCTCAGGGTGTGATCCTAGGATCCAGGATCAAGTCACACATCGGGCTCCCTGTGGGGATCCAGCTTCTCACTCTGCCTGTGTCTCTGCCTCTGTGTGTGTGTGTCTCTCTCTCATGAATAAATAATAAATTAAAAAAAATCTTAGGGCACTTGGGTGGCTCAGTAGTTGAGTGTCTGCCTTTGGCTCAGGTCATGATCCCAGGGTCCTGGGATCGAGTCCTGCACCAGGCTCCCTGCAGAGAGCCTGCTTCTCCCTCTTCCTGTGTCTCTGCCTCTCTCTGTGTCTCTCATGAATAAATGAATAACATCTTTTTAAAAAAACTTTTATTTTTTGTTAAAAAAAACTTTTTAAAAGATCTCTCCCAGAGATCTCTCTCTTCCATACACACACAGAAGAAAGATCACATGAGAACATAGCAAGAAGATGGTTGTTTATAAGCCAAGAAGAGAGTCTGCCCCAGAAACCAACTTTGATGACACCTTGGTCTTGGACTTCTAGCCTCCAGAACTGTGATGAAATAAATTTCTGTTGGGGCACCTGGGTGGCTCAGTCAGTTAAGTGTTCGCCTTCGTGTCAGGTCGTGATCCCTGGGCCCTGGGATTGAGTCCCTCATGGAGCTCCCTACTCTTTGGGGAATCTGCTTTTCCCTCTCTCTCTGCCCCTCACCTCTGCTCGTTCTCTCTCTCTCTCTCAAATAAATAAAATCTTAAAAAAATATTCTGTTGCTTAAGTTATTTCCAGTCCCTGTATTGCAGTGTGAGCTAACACAGGTGGCATCTGGGAACTCAGATTTCAGGAGGGTTCCCATCATTGTCGAAATGATGAGTGGCTCCCCATGCCTAAACTATACAAACACTGTGGTTTATGCTGAACACCTGCTTTCCTTCTTGGGACCTGGGATTTTTGTACATGCTAGCCGAGGGTGCCTACCTAACTGGCTCCTTTTTTTTTAATTTTTTAAAAATTTATTTATGATAGTTACAGAGAGAGAGAGAGAGAGAGAGAGAGGCAGAGACATAGGCAGAGGGAGAGGGAGAAGCAGGCTCCATGCACCGGGAGCCCGATGTGGGATTCGATCCCGGGTCTCCAGGATCGTGCCCTGGGCCAAAGGCAAGTGCTAAACCGCTGCGCCACCCAGGGATCCCCCTAACTGGCTCCTGATAAAAATCTTGGACTATTAGGCTCAGGTGAGTTTCCCTACAAACAATATATCAGATTTGTTGTCACAATTCATTGCTGGAAGAATTTTTTTTTTTTTTATTTGACACAGAGTGAGTATGAGCAGGGGGAGCAGCAGGGAGGGAGCCTGACATGGGGCTCGGTCCCAGGACCCTGGGATCATGATGTGAGCTGAAGGCAGATGCTTAACCGACTGAGTCCCCCAGGCGCCCCCATTGCTGGAAGAATTAAGCATGTCTCGTGTGACTCCAATGGGAGAGGGATCTTAGAAGCTGTTCCTGGCTCCCTCTAGACCAGGCCCCATGCGCCCTTTCTTTGCTGATTGTGCTTTGTGTCCTTTTGCTGTAGCCATGAGTACAAATACATGGAGTCGCTCAGAGTGAATCATCGGACCTGGGGGTGGTCTTGGGGTCCCTGGACACAAAGCATCTTCTACATAGTACCACACCATCATTCTCAAAACCCCTCCCTTTATTGCTTTGCTGCCTGTATTGCTGTCAGCTCCTCAGGGGCAGTGTCCTTACCCTAGTTTACCATCTTATTTCCAGTGCCTGGCACAGAGAAGGCTCCCAGTAAATGTCTGCTGAGTCTTTTTTTTTCTTCAAAAGACAGAAATGTATTATTTAATGGTTCTGAAAGTTAGAAGTCTGAAATCAAGGTGTTGGAAAGGCGAAGCTCTCTCTGAATGCTCTAAGAGGGGATTCTTTCTTGCCTCTTCCAGCTTCTGGTAACTCCCAGCAATCTTTGGTGCTTCCTAGCAGTGCTGATTTCTGCCTCCATCATCATGTGACACTCTTTCCATGTATGTCTCCATGTCTCTCTCTCTTTTTTTTTAAGATTTTATTTATTCATTCATGAAAGACACAGAGAGAGAGGCAGAGGGAGAAGCAGGCTCCATGCAGGGAGCCCAATGTGAGACTCGATCCCAGGTCTCCAGGATCAGGCCCTGGGCCGAAGGCAGACGCTCAACCACTGTGCCACCCAGGCAGCCCTTAAAAAATAATTTTATTTTTATTTTTGAAAAGATTTTATTTATCTATTCATAAGACACACACAAGAGAGGCAGAGACACAGACAGAGGGAGAAGCAGGCTCCCCGTAGGGAGCCTGATGGGGGACTCGATCCTAGGACCCCAGCATCACAACCTGAGCCAAAGGCAGACACTCAACCACTGAGTCACTCAAGTGCCCCCCTAAAATGAGGATTCTTTTTTTTTTAAATTTTTTTTTATTTATTTGTGATAGTCACAGAGAGAGAGAGAGAGAGAGGCAGAGACACAGAGACACAGGCAGAGGGAGAAGCAGGCTCCATGCACCGGGAGCCCGATGTGGGACTCGATCCTGGGTCTCCAGGATCGCGCCCTGGGCCAAAGGCAGGCGCCAAACCGCTGCGCCACCCAGGGATCCTAAAATGAGGATTCTTAATGGGGAAGTGGCTCTCCTCCAATCCTTGACTCAGGGATCCTAGCTCCTGACATCTCATAGCTCTGCCTTATCCACCAAGCTGCGTGGTAACTCTGCTACATCATTAAGTGTGTCTATGGAAAGCAACCTCGGGCAGCCCCAGTGGCTCAGTGGTTTAGCGCCGCCTTTAGCCCAGGGCATGATCCTGTCTCGAATCGGGCTCCCTGCATGGAGCCTGCTTCTCCCTCTGCCTGTGTCTCTGCCTCTCTCTCTGTGTGTCTATGAATAAATAAATAAAATCTTAAAAAAAAATAAAAGCTCTGGGTTTTGGGATGCCTAGGTGACTCAGTGGTTGAATGTCTGCCTTCAGCTCAGGGCGTAATCCTCGAATTCCGGGATTGAGTCCCACATCAGGCTCCTAGCAGGGAGCCTAAATTTCCCCTCTGCCTATGTTTCTGGCTTCTCTCTGTGTCTCTCATGAATAAATAAAATCTTTAAAAAAAAAAACCTCTGGGTTTTGGTTGATTGAGAGGCCTTTCATGTTGGATTAGTTAAGAGACACCCATGTGAGAATTTATTTTATTTTATTTTCCATGTGAGAATTTAGATCAAATGTGGTCTTGGGGCACCTGTCTGGCTCAGTCAGTAGAGCAAGCAACTCTTGATCTCGGGGTTGTTAAGTTTGAGCCCCATGATGGATGTAAAGATTACTTTATTTTAAAAGATTTTATTCACTCATGAGAGACACACAGAAAGAGGCAGAGACACAGGCAGAGGGAGAAGCAGGCTCCCCGTGGGGAGCCCGATGCCGGACTTGGGAATTTCAGGATCACACCCTGAGCTGGAGGTAGACACTCAACCACTGAGCCACCCAGGTGCCCCATAAAGATTACTTTAAATAAATAAAATCTTAGTCTGCTTCTCCTTCTGTGTCTCTGCCTCTCTCTGTGTGTCTGTCGTGAATAAATAAATAAAAATCTTTAAAAAACAGAAATAAAATCTTTAAAAAAGATGGAGGTCTTGATGGAGTAAAAGCTAAGAGTCTGGATTTGAAGTCAGATCGGAGATGCCTTGATGGTTCTAGAGTTCAAAAAGGCCCAGTCATGAGACGCCTGGATGGCTCAGCAGTTAAGTGTCTGCCTTCAGCTCAGGGCATGATCCTGGAGTCCTGGCATCAAGTCTCACATTGGGCTCCCTGCATGGAACCTGTTTCTCCTCCCTCTGACTATGTCTCTGCCTCTCTGTGTGTCTCTTATGAATAAATAAATAAAAATATTTTTTTAAAAAAAGGCCCAGTCAGAGCAAAAAACCAGCAACAGTGGGTATTAATCAGAGGCCCAGACTCAGTTGGACCAAAGAATATTCAGCAGAATTTCAATTCCAAATAGGATTGGAGGGGTACTGATAGTGGAATAGTTTGCGGCAGCTCAGGTTCAAAATGAGATTAGAAGAGGAATGATAATGGAATAGTTCGCAGGCACACAGGTTCTGAGGTCTGTGTACTACAAGTCTTACCAGTGTCCTAAGTTCAAGGTCAGATCAAAGAAGCAATCATAGAAAAATAGTAAATAGAGGCTACGGTTTGAAGTGAGATCATAGCAGTAGAGAATGGAATAGTTTCTTGGGGTCAAGCCAGAGGAGCACTGAGTGTGGAAAAGTTTGCAGACACTCAGGTTTCAGGCCCAAGGTGCATTGGTAATGAGTTACCTGAAGCTTGGATTCAAGGGCAAAGACTTCTTGATGGTGGAATTATAAATAGAGTCTCAGGCTGGAGTTTAAACTGCTACAGCCCTGATGGTGGAAGAGTTAAAAAGACTCGAGTTCAAAGGAAAACCAGGGGTCTTGATGGTGCAAACATTAACAGAAGCCCAGGTCTGAGGGTACACCAGGAGGATGCCAATGGTGGTAAAGTTAAAAGTAGCCAGGTATGGGTCACACCAGTGAGGCACTGGTGGAGGAAACGTTAAGAGATGCCCAGACTTGAGGTCAGATCAGAGACAGTGACGGTAGAATAGTTAGTTAGCCGAGGCCTGGATGGAAGTTTGGGCCACACAGGGATTCATGGTGCAATAACTAACAGAGGCCCAGACTCAAGGTCAGGACCAAGGGTCCTCAAAGGTTGGTCGGAATTCTTGCTGAAGCAAAGGGGCACTGATCACAAATTAACAGAATCCGGGATCCCTGGGTGGCGCAGCAGTTTGGCGCCTGCCTTTGGCCCAGGGCGCGATCCTGGAGACCCGGAGATCGGGTCCCACATCGGGCTCCCGGTGCATGGAGCCTGCTTCTCCCTCTGCCTGTGTCTCTGCCTCTCTCTCTCTCACTGTGTGCCTATCATGGATAAAAACAAAAAAAAACAAAAAAAAAAACAAAAAACAAAAAAACAAATTAACAGAATCCCAAATTCAAGGTCAGATCAGGAGACAACAGCTGGTGGAACATTATACAGGAACCCTGGTTTGATAGTGAACCGGTGGTACACTGATGAGGTAATAACTAACAAAGGCTCCGCTTCAAGCTCAGACTGGAGAGGCTCTCGGAGCAAACACAGGGGTTCAAAGTTAAACCCCACTAACAGAATAGTTAGTGGAGGCCTGGATTTGAGGCAAGGCTAGTGCGGCACTGATGGCAGAATGGTAAGAGTTCCAGTAGATGTCAAACTGGAGGCACAGTGATGATGGACAAGTTAACAGAGGCCCAAATCTGACCAATAGGATTATCTTTTCATTGTTTGCTCATTACTTATTTCCTCGTAGTTATAAGTCAAGAAAAGGTATCATGAAAATGAATTTAAAGCAGAATGCTGGAGTGCCTGGCTGGCTCAGTCACATGTGACTCTTGATCTGGGAGTCCTGAGTTCAAGCCCGACACTGGGCACAGAGTTACTTCAAAAAAATAAAGCAAAGCAGAATGTCAACTCTGCCACCTCAAAATCTCCTGAGAAGGAAACCCCCAGATGACATGACATCCACAATTAGCCCTCGTGAATCCAGATTCAATAAACAACATGAAGAATGTGAAGAAATGAAGGTGCTAGAGAAAAACGAGGTTCCTCCAAGCGATCTTGCCCATCCGCTGACCTTGGTTGAAACCGAGCACCTTTTCGGTATTGCATTGTGCACAGAAAGAGTTAACCCAGCAGGCCTGAACTTCTCTCCTTGGAAAGGCCTGCTTCAAGGATGGTCCTTGGCTGGCATCTGGACACTTAAGAGTTCATGAGGGTTCTCACCATCCTCTAAATCAGGAGTGTCTCACTGCGCCTCAGCAGTTCACACAAGCACTCTGGTTTATGCTGAACATCTGTTCTCCTTCCTGGACAGTCTGGAAGCTGAGTATGCACCAGGTTGGGGGTGGGGGGCTATGTGACCACCCCCTAGTGAAAACCCTAGGCATTTAACCTCTGATAATGAGCTACTCTGGGCTGTCAGGAGCCATGATGGGGGAATTAAGCATGTCCTGTGACTTCACTGGGAGAGAATCCTTAGAAGCTTGTACCTGGTCTCCCCGGGACTTTGCCCCGGGTACCATATCCCTTTGCCGATTGTGTTCTGTATCTTTTTGCTGGAAAAAATCATAACTACGTATACAACTGTATGTTGAGACCAAGAGTCCTCCCAGCAAATCATGGAGTTTGGGTGGTCTGTGAAACCTCTGAAGCATGAACTGCATCATGAACGTCCAGCTCTCTGGTATTTACATTAAGGTCAGATGGAAGTATAGTTTAGAAATGCTTCTGTCTGTAAGTAACCACACTGTCAAAATAACAGTGGCTTGAACAAACCAGTTATTTTTCCTCCTCCAACAAGACTGCTAGTGTTCGTTTGGTAGCTCAATAATACTGGGCCAGGGTGCAATGCCTGTGGCTCTGTGGACTGACCTCGAGGTCTCAAACTGGTAGCCACAGTTCCCACTAATGCATCTGGATATGGCAGCCTATGCAGCTGGAGGGGAGAGAGGGAGGAGCTGGAGGGGAAGGAGGAGCAAGAGCATCCTTGCCATTTCTGGCAACTTTGACGCTTCCTAGTGACTCAGGTCATCGACAAGGGATTTTGGTTCTCTAGCTCCCTGGCTATATCCCATGCTTTCTCTCCTCACTTGGGGCTCCCCTCAAATTTGAACATCACTTTACAGACTCTGAGCTATTCCAGGCCTTGAATTTGGGCCCTAAGGGGATATGGAAGGAGCTAGGGGTGGTCTGGGGTTTCCCTTGGGATGGAGAATCTATCTTCCTTCCCCACCCCCACCAGCAGGAGCTGCTAGCTCAACCTTGGGGTCCATGGTTGTTGGGGTCCATGGTTGTTTCTGCATGGGCTTCATACTCCACGTCCTCAACATGTCTGCACCCTGTTTGTGGGGAAGAGCCTTGGAGCGTGGGGTTGGGGGGAGCTGGGACCTCAGCCTTCCTGAGGAAGCCAGCAGAGCACTGCAGACTAGCAGCATGAAACCCCTGTGGTAGAAGCCAACATTCCCCTTCAACTCTCCGACTGCCACTACCCTGGCACAAGTCCGCATCACTGCTCACTTTGACTACTGCAGGGCCTCCTGATGGCCCCACCCCCAAGTCTGTTCTCTTCACAGCACCCAGAGGGGTCCTCTTACAACCAAACTGGATTGTGTCTTTCCTCCTTTGCTCAATTAGGCAACTCACAGCTCACTCAGAAAAGTCCAAGTCCTCGCTGTGGCCACGAATCCCTCCAGGATCAGGCCTCTCCAACCTCCCACCACACTCTGGTCCAGCCACACTGGCCTCTTCAACACTTTTGGCACACTCCAGCCTCAGTGCCTTTGCACTGCCTTTCCTCTCTACCTAGAACGTTCTCTCCCATACACCACGACTCCCTCTCACTTCATTCAGGTCTTTGTTTAAATTTCACCATGAGGAATGTCTTCCCTGATTGTAGTACCAAAAAGTGTGCAACTGCCCACTCTTGCACCTCTACCTCCTGTCCTCGCCTTATTTTTCCTCACAACGCTGATCTCTGGCTGACCTAAGATATGTTTTTGTCTGCTGTCTACCTGCATAGAATGCAAGCCCTAGGAAGGCAGGCTCTTCTGTCAGTGCCTAGAACAGTTCTTGGCACACAGTGGGCACTCAATCACATTTGTCCAATGCATGAATGAGTAAAACACCTATAGGGGGCCTACGATGCGGTAAACACTCAACCAATGATTGCTAAGTGAAGCGATCAATGGCTGTATGCATCAATGAGGAAGTGAACCCCATTCCAACTCGGATCCTAGAGCTGCCCTCTCCCTGATCCCACCCCCAGCAGACCTGGGAGCCAGCCACGGGCACAACCACAGGAACTTTATTTACAAACACAAGGCTGGAGCAGGAGGTGGGTGGGAAGATGGACACGGCAGGACCTACTTCTGCTCCCGCCTCCAGACGATGACCATGCCGCTGGCGTCACTGGAAGCCAGCAGGCTCTCATCACAGTTGAAGCTGACATCCAGCACAGGCGCACTGTGGCCCTGCAGCTTGTTGACGGCAGCCTTGGCTGCTCGCTCCACATCGAAGAAATGCACGCACATGTCCTCGCTGCCGGTCACTGCCCGGATGACAGAGACAGAGAGAGAAAGAGAGAGGCCCTTGGGAGGTGTTGCCAGAGGAAGCCAGGGGCCCTGGCTGTGAAGTCCTGGCATGGTTTGGGGAGGTCTTAGGGGGTGGTGGTCCCTAGGCATTTTAAGGCTCACCTTAGCTATTTTAGCCCTGTGTCCCGGGTGTGAGGCCTCTGAACTGTCTGGGGGGTGGGGTTGTGTCTCACATTGTGAGGTTTCTGGACTCTTCGGGGCCTTTGTTCAAAGTGGGAGGCTGTTGGAACGTGGGAGTTCTCGAGGCCCTTAAAGTCTGGGCATCATGGGGTCGTGGTGTCTGGGCTGGATCAGCACCCGCCCTGGGCCCTGCCCCTCTCGAGCCACCCAGACACCCCAACTCTGTGGGACTCACCCACACAGGCCCCTTGGCGGAAGGACATGAGGGGGCAGAAGATGCTGCGCACAGGGTGTGAGCTCTGCTCAATGGGGAAGCTTCTCTTCAGCTGCAGGGTCCCCTCGTTGTCCACCACCCTGAGGGGAGGATGAAAGTGGGTCAGGGCGGCGCCTCAGCTCCAGACGATGATGGACGGGGGGTGGCTCTGTGTCCTGACCCTTGCACCTAGGTTCATTTGAAGGTTCACAGAATCCAGTTTTGAGACAGCTGCATATTCCTATAAAGCATAGGCTGACACGTGAGTTCGTGACAGTCTGGAAACTGCCCACTGGTGGAAATTGGAAGGCTCGGCAGTGGGATTCACTAGTTTCTCTTTCTAGGGCTCTTCAAGAGATCTTGGTGTGAAGACAGGGCACAAGGAGAGGAAAGGGATGACCAAACTGGACTCCTCTGTGCTGTGGAATATGATAAGTCCACTCAAAAGAAAAAACAGAGTGGGGGCCCTGAGTGGCTCAGTTGGTTGGGCATCTGCCTTAGGCTCAGGTCCTGATCCCAGGGTTATGGGATTGAGTCCTGCATCCTGGCTCCCTACTCAGCAGAGTCTGCTTCTCCATCTCCCTCTCCCCCTCCCCCTGCTCGCGCATGCACTTTTTCTCATGCTCTCTTTCTCTCAAATAAATAAATAAAATCTAAATAAAACCCCACAAAAGAACCAATGAACCAATAGCACTGCAGGGGACTTGGGGGCACTTCCGCGGGCATCATCTGGTAAAGAAAGCGAGATGTGAAGGATGTAGAAGGAGCCCACCTCTGTAAAACAATGATCCTCCCTCCAAAAGGGGAGGGGTGGGTATTCACGCTTAGGGTTACAGGGTAGAGAACAAGATACAGGAAGGTAGTACAGAGTAGTTAACAGGTTTTACTGCGGCAGGGGGGCGGCCAAGGTGGTAGGAAGAGGAAGGTGGGGAAGGGGGAGGATGGGGAAATGAGTCCCAAATGTGGGGCTACATCTAAATTTAGAATTACAGATACATGTATGTGTGTACATGATTTTCTTTTTTTTAAAGAGTCAAAAAACAAAATAGTAAAACAGAAATCATCCTGCCAGGCAGTGGTTTTCAGGCCCAGCTAGACAGTGCTTAAGGGAACCTTTCAATAGACCAGTGCGCCCAGTCCTGCCGCAGAGCTTCCAAAATCACTGGCTTACAGTGGGGCCTGGTCATGATTCTGCGAAGCCCTTCAGGTCATTCCGGCATGCAGCCCAGGCTGAGAACTGCACTTGGGTAACATGTCATATGTGAGCAAGGACAGTAAACTCTCCCGCTCCAAAAAAAAAAAAAAAAAAAAAACGAAAACGAAAGGAAGGAAGGAAGGAAGGGGTACAGACCACTGCTCTCAGGGGACCCTAGTATATTTTCTGGCTCAGGTTGCTCATCTGTAAAATGGGCATGGTAAGAGCACCCTCCTCACAGGGCTGTCTCGAGGAGAAAATGGAGTGCTATGTATGAGGCACCTCAACAGGGCCTGGGGCCGGCAACTGCTATGCTAGCACTAGCACTTCTGCTACTCCTCTTCCCACTGCTACTGTCATTATCATATGAAGACTCAACTTCCTCGTTCACTCCAACTAACCCGATGCCTGTTTTCCTCTGCCGAGCAGACAGTGCTCCCATCCCAGTCTGATGGAGGTGGCCTGGACAGGGAAGACCCACCTGTAGAGCAGCAGCTTGTTGAGGCAAGCATTGATGAGCAGCGAGGGGTCCCGGGCCTCGCGGCTGACCCAGGAGCGGGCAGAGATGCTGGTCACAGGGCTACCCTCATGCACCACCAGACGCTTGGCTTTAGTCAGTTTTCCTGCAACAATGGAGGGAGAGGAGGCAAAAGTCAAGGCGGGGGGACACAGCTGTGTGCTGGGATGGTGGCAATGTGAACACCCAGATGCAGGCCTCAGGCCTGCCTACCTGTGGCCATGTCGAAGAGGAAGGAGAAAACACTGCCACGGTCATCGCCTGCCCAGAGCAGCCGGCCAGGGGCGTCAAAGGACAGAGCAAGGACCCGGCCTGTCAGCTTGCTGGAGCCACCCTTCACTTTCTTGCCTGTGGAGATGTTCATGACATGCACGTTCTGCTTGGCATTCCCCACCTGTGGAGGAGACCCGCACATACCATTATCCTGCTCTCAGCCAGTCTCTCCTTGAGTCTGACCATAATGGAGCTGCTGTCGAAGGAACTGGCTGGTTCCTACAGGAGTCTAATCCCAGTAGGCCTGTGGCAGGTAGACTGGGAGGTGACCAGGGCCTGCAATCCTTCAGAGCCAGCCCCTTGCAATCTAACCAGGACAGCCAGCCCACTGCTCCTTAGCCAGCATTCCCACCACCACCACCGCGACAGGCAAACTACAGGGCCATAGTGACCTGCTTCCAGATTGGCCCTTGCTGGAAACCTGACTACACTGGGGCTGGTGCTGCAGCTGAAGGGATCCCAGTGCACAGGCTCACTCAGCCGGTCCCCTCTCTGCCCCTCGAGGCCAGGCCAAATTTTCACTTCCTTCCCCTGCCCTCTCATTCTCAATCCTGGGTTTGGATCATAGTGGAGCTGTGCCACTAGGAGGAAACAAGCCTTCTGACTAGTAAGCCTGCCCCACAGCCAGCAGCCCTGGTGGTTGTAAAGTGGCTGCACTGCTGTTGATAAGACTGAAGGGGTACCAGGGCTGGGACTCTGCCTCCTGACCGGTACCCCCTTGGAGTCTGTCACAGCAAGGTTACCCCACACCAACACCTGTGTCATTTTTCTGCCCAGACCTGTCCCTCTGAGTCTGACCACAGGAGGACTGTGGTGATGGACTAGAGGGGACACCCCCTTGCCACCCACACTGACTCCCGAGGACAGCTCTCCTGGCCCAGCAGCCCCACCCTTGGCGAGCGGGCACCCTGAAGCCTGACCACAGTGAGGTTGTTGTTGACTGGCTGGAAGGTGCAGCAGAGCAATTCGGCACTGTCTGGGTCAGGAATCTCCCGGATGCAGCGGCCATCCTCAGAGGCCCAGATGCGCATGGTAGCATCAAGCGAGGTGGACACGAGGATGTCATTGGAGAGGGACCAGGCGAAGTCGGAGACACCGCGGGTATGGCCCCGCAGGACACGGAGAACGGTGGGCGGGGCAGGCACCAGCTGGCACAGAGAGATGCTGCCGTCGAGTGAGCAGCAGGCCAGGCGGTGCCGGTCATCATTGGCGAAGCGCACCCTTGGGACTGCAATGCCAAGAAGCTATTTGTGGGACTCGGCACACTCCCCAGGTGCTTTCGTTTATAAAAGGTTCTGACACAGGGCTGGGGGCTGGGACCCACTGCACCAAGCACAATGGCTTCAGCAAAGGGCTTTGCTTGGCTGAGAAAGGGAGCTGGAACCCTAGAAGGCCCTCTGCCAAAAGTTTCCACCAAAGGCTTTGAACTCTTCCAAGCAACTCATAACCTCAGAGGCCTTCTGCAAAGTCCTCTTTTAAGTTACTGAGCCCTTTTAAAACAGACAAAGTGCTTGAGATTTTGCAGACCACTTTACTTTGCAGAAGGCTTGTAGGTTTGTGGAAAGGTTTATGGATGGTAACTTCTTCAGAGGTGGGCCAGAGACTCTGTGTTCCAGAGAAAGATATGCTGAGTAGTGGTCACAGTTTAGGCAAATGAGTGGTGATGGGACCCGCTACCTGTTGGCTTACCTGCCTCATCCACGTGCTGGTCGAAAACATGGTACATGCCTGCAAAGGCATAGTTCTCGCTCAGCGATGTGTCCCCAGCCATGGCTCGACTTGCTTCTGCTACTGATGTGGGTACCACGCTGCCAGGTGGCCTGGGCCCCAACAAGAGCAGGGGATAACAGGAGGTAGGTGCTAGCATTCAGTCTGCTATTGCCCAATGGTCCCTCTTCCCCTCACAAACCCCCAGCTTGCAGCTGCCCCCGCTGCATACCTGTCCTCGTAGACAGCACGGTTCATCTGTGCCTGTAGTTGGTAGGAGCCTCGGCTGACAGAACGGCGGTGCCCACGGGCCCCCAGGGCCCGAGGATCATCCTCAAAGTCCTGCAAACAGAGAGCCAGGATGGGCACATCTTGAAACCAGCCTTCAAGAATCTATGAAGTCTGGAGTCTTAGAAATATACCCAGAACCAGATCCCTTCTCACCCTACCCACCGCAGCTGCCACCAAGGCCTGGGCTACTGCGGTTGCCTCTGCACTAGCTCCCCTGCTTGTTCCCTTGCCCCACTTAGTGGATAATCAGTAAATGTTCTGTGAAGAAAGAATGGACACTTTCCCCCAGAAAACCACTCAGCAGAGTCTCTTGCTTCATTCAAGTTTCAGCTCAACTGTCACCTCCTCCAAGAGACCTTTCTTGATCGTCCCCATTAGAAAGAGCATCCCTCTGTCCCCCATCTGAGTCTCACTTTATCCCCCAAGTCAGCTTTACTTTTCCATCTTAGCCATCCTCACTATAAGCCATGTTAACTATTGACTTGTCTGTCTGGTTTCGTATGTCTACTTACCTATTTTGTTTATTGCCTGTTTACATGCGTTTATCTTGCTTGTTGTCCATTTATTGACTTATCATGTGTTATCTCTTTTTACCCTCTGATCATCCTAAGAGCCTGGATCAGTACCTTGCACACAGCAGGTGCCTGACAAGTCTGCTAAGGGAATGCATATGGAGGCAGGTGGTGTGCATGGCAGGCAATGTGGGGAGGAGCTCACCTCCATGCGGTCTAGGGTAGTGCGGCTGCTGCGAACGATGCTGTTGCTATAGGCGCGGGCACTGCCTGGTTCGGAGAGGGGCCCGTATCGCTGGCCCAAAAGCTGCCCACGCAGCCTCAGGTACTGCCGCCGCAGTGCTGGGGGGTGCCCAGCCTTGGCATTCTCCCGTAGTAGCTGGCTGCGCCGACGGATATACTGTGTCCGAAACTGTGGAAACGTTGGCGTGCGGTACGCGTTGTACCTATGATGGCAGGAGGCAGGGCAGGCAGCAGGCACAGGATAGAGGGAATCAATCAGCTCAGGGGACAGGGAAAGAGAATGAGGGGTGTGGCTGTGAGGGGTCAGGATGGCAAGTGATCAGCAGTGATGATGGGGGTCCCTCTGACGCTGTGATGAGGGTGGGTCTACAGTAATAAAGGGCATGGCGGATGAGGTCACTGTGGGGACAATGGAGGCCGTCTGCAGCTTTGCTGGAGTTGGTATAGGGTGACTAAATCAGTGTTGACAACAATAAGTCAGCGTGACATGGTGATGGGGGTTAGTGTGGGGCAATGCTGGAAGTCAGTACGGGATGGTGATGGGGTCAGATTGGGGAAGTGATGATGGTTAAGAGAAGTCTGCGGGATGGGGTGGGGGCAATGGTGGGGAATAGGAAGTCACCAGCCTGAGCTCCATCACCCCTTCCCAAAGGCTCTGGCAGCACAGCCTCTTTACGCATGCCCAAACCTGACTGCATTTTCCAAGCATGCTCTTTCTGACCATCTGGCCAGCCCTTCTCTGCGGGTAAGCCACCACACCCTGCTACAGCGCATGCTCACTTCCAGTATGCTCACGCAGCCGCATAAGGCAAGTTCTCCGCCCAGTCTCACTTAACGCCATTGCGCATGCACCGCAGTAACCCGCTCCCAAGGGCTTCGACCCCATTCCTCACCTCGCGTCTACTGCTAAGACCTGCTGCCACACCGCGGCCATTCCCCGACCTCCTCTTCTGGCGTGTCCGCCCGCGGGAGCCTGCAGGATAAGGGCCTGGAATGTCAGCGTTTCAAGTGAAGGGATTTAGTTCCGCCCCTTCCGCCAGATGATCGTTGCCGTAGACACCGAGTCCCTCGACGCCCGGATGTCGCGAAATACCCAGCAGTTAGCATGGTCATCACCCCAGCCCTGCCCTTCCCGGGCAGCTCCCGGAAGACTGACAACAGCGATTCAGATCTCATCCCACCCCACCCCCCGGTCACCATAGCGACGCCCCTCCTCCCGCCTAGCAATCTTTCTAGGCATTTCCCATCCATCTTCTTTCCCCCCGCCCCCCGCCTTCCCTTCTCCGGTTCAAGAGCAGGGCCCGGGATCAGAGACCACCTCCGGGGCTGCCTCCGGCTCTTGAGGCCCCCGGGGCGGCCCTGAGACCAGTGTCGCCCTTTCCTTCTGCCTGTCTTCCTCTCTCAGGCTCCAGGCAAGATGGCCGCCTGCTGTCAGGAAGAGTTGCCAAGCGCAGAGCGAATGGATAGGAATCCTTCCCAGGGCGTGGGAAAACCACGCAAGCGCTCTAAGGGACAGTAGCTTCCGGCACAGGATGGAGGCTCCACCCCTTAAATTCTACTCACTCCAGTCCCTAATGGCACTTTATGTATACACAAGAATAACGTACAAGGCCCAGAGAGACAGGGGCGACTATGTGAATCACTCACTAAAAATTAGGAATACTTTCTTTTAAAAGCGTGGAATAGGGCAGCCCGGGTGGTTCAGCGGCTTAGCGCCGCCTTCAGCCCAGGGCGTGATCCCGGAGACCCATGATTGAGTCCCACGTTGGGCCTCTCTCTCTCTCTCTTTCATGAATAAATAAATAAAATCTTAAAAAAAAAGATAAAAGCGTGGAATAAGCTGATTTTTTAAAAAGATCTTATTTATTCGTGAGAGACAGACACAGGCAGAGGGAGCAGGCTCCACGCAGGGAGCCTGACTCGGGACTCGACCCCGGGTCTCCAGGACCACACCCTGGGCTGAAGGCGGCGCTAAACCGCTGAGCCACCTGGGCTGCCCAATAGAAAAAATCTTTTTAAAAAACCCAACAAATTCTACTCAAACAGGATCTGGGGCTATTTTACTGTCAGATTGATGGTTAAGGTCCTAGCCAAATGAACAGATTGGAACGGAAAAAACAGTAAGCCAGAACTGTTTGAAGATAACACCATGTCAAACAGCAACTCCAGTGGTAGAAACAGGGGCGATGTCTTTTCTGGACTCCTCTCCCCTTCATGTACCTCCTGCCCAGTAGGTCCCCACCTAGTTTAAAAATACAAAGGCAAGGGATGCCTGCGTGGCTCAGTGGTTGAGTGTCTGCCTTTGGCTCAGGGCGTGATCCCAGGGTTCTGGGATCGAGTCCCTCATCGGGCTCCCCACAGGGAACCTGCTTCTCCCTCTACCTACGTCTCTGCCTCTGTGTGTGTCTCATGAATAAATAAGATCTTTTTTTAAAAAAAGCAAAGGCGGGGGATCCCTGGGTGGCGCAGCGGTTTGGCGCCTGCCTTTGGCCCAGGGCGTGATCCTGGAGACCCGGGATCGAATCCCACATCAGGTTCCCGGTGCATGGAGCCTGCTTCTCCCTCTGCCTGTGTCTCTGCCTCTCTCTCTCTGTGACTATCATAAATAAAAAATTAAAAAAAAAATTAAAAAAAGCAAAGGCAAGCAATGGACACACTGGCTGTGCCCACTTTTCATTACTAAGATAGGCTAACACAAAACCTGAAGTTGTCCTCATCCTCAGGAACAAAAAGCAGCGTAATTTGAGGGAAAGCCTGAGTGGCTTGGGGTGACAAGGGTATGCTGAGAATCAAGACCAAAGAGCAAAATGAGAGATGTGGAGCTGAGGTGTAACCGGAGTTCTTATTCACATATTTGTAGATGCTGAGTTCTTATTCACTTATTTTATCCCTGAAGTTTCTTCCTAAATGAGACAAGTGAGGATTCGGACATGAGGTCATAACTTAAATTTTACCGTTTCCTGTTGGGAAAATATTTGGCTCTGAAGCCAAAGTTCTCCTAATCTCCAAAGTCTTAATGGTAATAATTCTCCATGGTCTGAGTCAGAAACAAGATTCCTGCAGCTGGGAGAAGACTCACAGACCACTTGAGCAGCGCCCAGAAAACTGAAACAGAGAGCCAGCCTTTCAACCAGCATTCGTCAAGCCCCTACTAGGTGCCAGGCACTGGGAAAATAGTAGTTATTGAGACAAACAGCTCCTGCTTTCATGGAGCTGCCATTGTAATGGGAAAGATAAACAGTAAAAAACTGGTACTTACAATCATTAAAACAGAAGTTGGGTTAGTGTTGCTGAGCTGTGAGAAGGCAGGAGGGAGAAACAAATTTAAGGCGGAACCTGAATGAAAAGGAGCCAGCTACACACAGCTCTGGACACTAAATGTGTGACTAAGCCAGTGAAGCTGATCAGTGCCTGAGTCAGAGAAAGGGAGAAATCCCTTTACAGCACTAGAACTGGGGTAGCTCTGCTCTTAAGATCTCAATTCCATTTGCTTGGTGAACAATTAGGGCCAGATTGTGGGCCTGGGAAAGACTGGACCCTGGGTTTGGTACCTCAGACCCTAGCAATTTAGATAAATGGGCACAGTCCTTGATCCTTCCCAATTTTTTCTGCCAATACACTGGACTGTATCTCACTGCTTTTCAAATGTTAAGGCACCAATCCTTTCCTGAGATCAGCCTCGCCTGCTTTCGGTGACAACCTGAATTTACCAAGCTCTCACTACATCCATCTTCTGTGAATGGTCACAAACCACCCTAATGAGGTAGGTGTCACACGTAGCCCTGCTGTGAAGATGAGGAAACTGAGCCCTGGAGGGGTTTACCGCCTATGGTCACAGAAGTAGAAGACCTAAGAACTAGCATTTGGACTCAGAGAAGGAATTGGACTAGACTCATTTTATCATCCTAGACGCCAGAAACCACCAACTCCTGGTATCCAGCCAGCAGTGTTGACAACAGTGCTCCATCTCTCTTCTCTGTACATCGCCAGCATCAAATGTCAAATCAATTCCACTTCTCTTTGGCCTCTAGCACTGGCAGGTCCACCCAGAAATCCAAAATGGCTCCCAGCTACTGTGAGGAGAAGCTCTCTGGCCTCCTCTCCAATTTTGCCCCTTGTTGCTCTTACTCAATCAGGTTAGGTTCCAGCCATGCTGGCTTTCTCACACATCCTTCAAAACTGCACAAACTATTTTTGGGCTCGAATGTTCTCTCCTGTGCGCTCTCAGCAAATACTTCTATTCATTCAATGGTGATATTAATAAGTGCTCTGTGCCAGGTACTGTCCTAAGCACTTTACAGACCTAGAAAACCTTTAATGCTCACAGCAACCCTGTGAAATTGGTACTGTTATGCCATGTTAGAGATGGGGAAATGGGAAAGAGCTGAAGTGACCTGCCCAAAGTCAGTCAATAAGTGCTGGGGCTGGGTTTGCACCAAGGCCACGCGGCTCTGGGAATCCTTGCTCTTAACCACTACATTGTTTAACACTGACTCCCAAATTACCTTGTGTAAGTTCCTCCAGTGTATATTCATAACTTCATTAGTACTTTCATCCCACAACTCGTTTGACCTGTCAGCAAATTCCGTTAGTTCCACCTTCAGAATTTATCCAAAATGCAACCTCTCCTGTTCCTGTCCACTGCTACCACCACCATTGCTGGCTTCAACTCCTGCAGTGGCCTTCTCACAGCTTCTGCCCCCAGGCCTCCCTGTCTGCTCTCATAGCAGCCAGAGGATCCTGTCACAACCCAAGTCAACTCTCAGAACTCCTCTGCTCACAACCCTGTCCAGCCTCCATCTCTCAGAGAAAAGGCCAAAGTCCTCCCTGTGGCCAGTGAGGCCTTCTAGGACCAGGCCCCTGTGACTTCTCCAACCTTGCCTCCTGCCACTGGCACCCTTGCTCACCCTGCTCCTGCCACACTGACCTTCTTGCCATTCCTCACACACACACACCAAACAAGCTCCCACCTCGGGGCCTTTGCACTTGCTTGCTTTTCCTTCTGCCTATAATTCTCTCCCAGATATCAAGGCAAGGCTATACTGACAGATATGGCCAGTAAGGAAACAAGCCCTCATTTGATTGAGAGGTTACGTATAGACAGCAAAAGCAGGACTAGCCACAGATGCTAGCCCATGTCCCACATGCTGGGTAACACCAAAACAAAAAGGACCAGACCACTGCAGCACAGATGGTAGGACACCCTGTAGCCAAGGAACTAATGCCATGCTAGGCAGTTCTATAGCCATAAGTCAGGGGAGGAAAGGGACAGAAAGCCTCATACCTGACCAGATCCATTGGTGATGCAAAACCGCCTCATGATGGCCTCCTTGGTAGACAAGGAATGAGGAATGGCCTCACAAGCCTCTTGTGCTCTGAGGATCACAGGGCGTTCTGCCAATACTTAGGTCAGCCTGTCTACATGGCCTATGTAGAGCCGTGCAAGGCCGTTGGAGTGCTATGGCGGAACCATTCTTCCGCATCAAGTCTTCCTTGCTAGCTCTCCCCCGCTATCTTCGTCTTTGTTAAGAGGCCACCTCCCAAGTAGCCTTCCCTGACTACCTTGAAGTAGCAAATCCCATCTCTCTCCACATCCCCAGCTTTAATTCTCGCCACTCCCTAACACTACATTACACACTGATTTATTACTATACTGTCTTTAAATCCCACCATGATGTGATTCCTGAGGGAAAGAAATGTTGTATCCATTGCTGTATCCCTACAATTATCTGTCACATGTAACAAATGCTAAATTTTGGGCGCTTGGGTGGCTTAGTTCGTTGAGCATCTGACCTTGGCTCAAGTCATGGTCTCAGGGTCCTGGGACAGGAGGCATTTGGCTCCTTGCTCAGTGAAGAGTCTACTTCTCCTTCTCCCTCTGCCCCTTCCTCCTGCCCCCCTCCCCACTTGTGCTGAGTCTTTCTTCTTTAAAAAAACAAATGCCAAAAAAAAAATGCCAACATTTATTGACCACATGTAACTACCACTGATCTAGCTGCTTCCTAGGTCTCAGCTCATATAATGGGCTACCTTTATTATCTCTCTTTTCTAAGCCAAGAGAAAGGTTTTAAGAGGTTGTGGCTATGGAGGTTGGAAGGCAGGACCTCCGGTACTGGGCAAAGGAAGAGCCCTTTTGTCTGGAAAAGCCAGAAGGATCCTGAGATCCGTGACTGGAGAGGGGAAGCAGGATGGGGTTTCAGGGCCAGTATCTGGAAAACAACATCAGACACCAACAAAGAGAGGTTAGTATTTATAGAATGGAATTTTTTGAGGCTTTTGAGTTGAAACACCTGTAACTACGGAGAAGTCTTTAGGGAACAGGCCAGGCCAGCAGAAAAGAGCTGACAGCTACCCAACCTCCCGTGCCAACACTGAGGTCTAACAAGCCACACCCATAACAGCTGAGTTTTTGTTATGGAAAATTTCAAGCTTACAGCAGTGTTGATATAATGAACTTTCACGTATCTATCACAGAGATTCAAAAATTACAGACACAGCGTTTTTTTTGTTTGTTTTTTTTAAGCTGCGGGCTTCACAAGCATTGGAGTGGTTTGGGCCAGCTGTTAAGACACAACGAAGTGGGAAACACCAGGGCACTTGGCACATTTCTTTCATTAAGCCTTTCTTCCCTTATGGAGACAAGTGGGTAGACTGGACTCCAATGAATAAAAACATACCTGTTACTATGGATTACAATCATAAGGGTTAAAACCCAGACCACAAATCATGTGTCCAGATAATTACTAAAAACTAGAAAAAACAAAGGAAAATTCCAAAGAAGAGTTTCACTTAGGCTTAAAATTGAGTCCAAAAATTTGACTCAACGTTGTACTAGGAATGTTTATACAGAATGCCATGGACGGTTTTGGACAATTTATAAGGCTGAACTTCCTTGGTACATTCACTGTTAAGACTGCTCAACAGGCTCCGGGGCAGCGCTCTATAACCGAACATTTTCTGTAGTATGTTATATGCATATTCATACTAAGAGGAAAAAAAAGAGATTATGAAAAGCTTTGGGGTGTTTGGCTCGAAGAGCATAGGACTCCATCTTGGGGTTGAGTTTGAGCCCATTAGGTGTAGATGACTTAAAAACAAGCAAAAAATTATGAAAAGCTCCGTGTCAGGTCTCGTATCAAATTTGAAAAAAAAACCCACTTCTAGTTTCTCAGGTCTTTGTGCACTCTGAATTAGAAAAATGATCATGGCCTCTATCTCAGTCTGAGGAAAGGTGGGGGAGGTGGAAGAATGCAGCTGGAGGACAGATTTCATCCTGAGAAGCAAAGTGGTAGAACACTGGCTACTGATCATTACCCAATATGCCTTCTTCCAATACCTTAAATATTTTTTTAAAGATCTTATTTGTTCATGAGACACAGAGAGGCAGACATAGGCAGAGGCAGATGCAAGTAGGGAGCCTGATGTGGAACTCGACCCCGGTACTCCAGGATCATGCTCTGAGCTGAAGGCAGGTGCGCCTAACTGCTGAGCTACCCAAGTGTCCCAATACCTTAAATATTCACAGCAACTTATTTTGAAAAGCCTTTTGAAAGTTTCATATAACCCCAAATCCAGGAGTGCATGGGACAAGGGTGTGGGTGCACTATCAGTAATTTGCCATGTCCTAAGATGCCCATCTTGAGGGCACTGTTATTTACATCTTACACTTGTTGAACCTGAGGCAGAGGAATTAGGCTGTGAAGCAGCCCACATGAGGTGGGAAGGGCAGGGCCTTGGATTTATTCTTGAAATGGACAGAGGTAAGGGGTCTAAAAAAGGTTTGCATCAAAGTTTTTGGTCTAGGAAAGATACAGGGCTTGAAAATACAAGTATTTGCAGACCAAGGACCTGGTCTATTTTTTTAAAAAATATTTTATTTATTCATGAGATCCCAAGACCGAGACCGAGAGAGAGGCAGAGATACAGGCAGAGGGAGAAGCAGGCTCCATGCAGGGAGCCTGATGTGGGACATGATCTCTGGTCTCCAGAATCACGCTCCGGTCCAGAGGTGGCGCTAAACAGCTGAGCCACCCAGGCTGCCCCAAGGGTCTTCACAGGCCTTGGGACAGAGGTTTTCAAGGAACCTCTGCACAGGAGTTTCTGATCTCCGTGGGTTCTTGAGGAACATGCACACTAATGAAATTCTGGTCAAATGGAAGCAGAAAACTAATAAGCATTTTAAGGGAGTTTTAAAAGTCCTGTATCTGGGGCAGCCTGGGTGGCTCAGTGGTTTAGCACCTGCCTTCAGTCCAGGGTGTGATCCTGGAGACCTGGGATCTAGTCCCACGTCAGGCTCCCTGCAGGGAGCCTGCTTCCCCCTCTGTCTCTCATGAATAAATAAATTTTAAAAATGTCCTAGATCTGGAAATTTTATTGATCAGCAATCACACTGAGAAAACCGAATCCTCTAAGCCCTTTTCCTTAGAGAAAATAAACAGCAAGAGACTGAGCCTTCCTGGGCTGGATAACATGGGGCTTGAACACACAACCCTAAGAATCAAGGATCACATACTCTGCCAACTGAGCCAGCCAGGCGCCCCTACAGGAAACTTTTTAAAGATTTTTTTATTCATTTATTCATGAGAGACAGAGAGAGGCAGAGACACAGGCAGAGGGGGAAGCAGGCTCCATGCAGGGAGCCCGATGTGGGACTCGATCCGGGGATCCCAGGATCACACTCTGAGCCAGTCAGATGCTCAACTGCTGAGCCACCCAGGTGTCCCTACAAGAAACTTTCTACATCAGGAGAGCAGAACAGGTGTAAGAGGCTGTAGTCTTTGTTGATGTCACTTAGGAATCACTTTGTTGCAGGAATTTCACAGTTGATTATGCAATCTTGCCTAAAGCCAGGATGACATTTCACTTCCTGACAGGCAGGCAGCAGATGCCCCCTCACTGTGGCCTACCTGCAAGGCAGGAATGGCGTTCTTCCTGCCAGCTCCCACTGCCTTGGGTCCCCAAAGGCTCAGAATGCTTCCTCATACCAAGTACCCAACATCAACCAGTGGTGGCAGCCACAAGGCCTATTTTCCTGGTTCAGTGAGCCAATCAAGAGGTGTGAGAAGTTCCCTAGCCTCCATCCACTTGCCAAAGTAGATTCATGACTGGTTGGGTAGAAGGGTCTATGGGGCCTTTCCAACTAACTGGAGCCAGGGAGGCAGACCTCCAATACTGGAACTCTTCCAACAGACCTATAATCTCAGTTCAGGGAACTAAAAATACCAGAGTGGGCAGCTTATCAACTTCTCAGTTCTGGAGCCTGGAAGTCCATCAAGGTGCCAGCAGGGCTGAGCTCTAGGGAGATCCCTTTTCCAAACTACCAATTTCTTGTATCCTCATGTGGCTGAGAACAGAGGAAAGCCTTCTTGGGACTTGTGAGGGCACTACCCACTCTTCATCACCTTATCTAATGAAAATCACCCAAGACCATCATATTGGGGAAAGGAGGGTTTCCATAGGACTTTTGAGGGAACACACTGAATTCATTCACTCCATGAATGAGGAAATGAGGCGTTAACGATGTCCTGGAACTGGTGATCAAGTGGTACCGACTTTGCATCAACTAGGTGGAAGCCATGGACACAACTGATTTAGAAATTCCAAAGGAAGGGATAAAAGCCAACAGGACTCCCAATGTAGCCACTCAAACCAGGACTGAAGGGACTGGCAGTAGGACTGAGGAACTAAGATTAGCTCTAAGTGCAAAACCATTGCCACCACCTCACCACCAGACTCATACCACCGAAGACTGAATCCCTATGACAAAGAGCTGTCTCAAGGACTGTACATGCCTATTAAACGTACTTAACCCTCATGAAGAAATGTGACATGCTCATGAGGTTGAGGCCCACAGGTTAAGTGTCCTACCCAAGGTCAAATAGCTGGAAGGCAGCAGACACTGCATTTGTGTCCTGGAATCTGAGTCCAGTCTGAGCCCTTAGAAACTGGTTTTCAAATCAGGATTTTTCCACGTTCCTCAGACAAGGTTGAGTTTAATAGATTTCTTCCACCTCCCAACATTTCAAAGAAAATGGAAATGCTTTTTATAACATGGTTTAACTCCCACCAGGTGCTTACATTCTCAGAACAATCCTGTGAGGACACCCACTGATGCTCAGAGAAGCTAAGGAGACTCAAATCCTAGCAGTCTGATTCTCAAGCTGACAAAAAAAAAAAAAAAAAAAAAGACCAAGAGGCCATCTCAGAAAACCTAATTCCAACAAGAATATTTCCTCTGTAACTCCCACCACCCCCACACTTGTACTCAAACTCAACTTTAAACTGGAGAGTTCTACTCTTTTGCCTACCCACTCCCCTCCAACTAAATTCTTTCCTAAAACCCTCCCTTCCTGATCTTCCATTTTTAGTTTGAAAACTGGGTTCAAGGGATCTCTGGGTGGCTCAGTGGTCTAGCGCCTGCCTTTGGCCCAGGGCGTGACCCTGGGGTCCCGGAATCGAGTTCCACATCAGGCTCCCTGCATGGAACCTACTTCTCCCTCTGCCTGTGTCTTTGCTTTGCTTCTGTCTCTCTCATGAATAAATGAATCAAATCTTTAATAAGAAAAACTGGGTTAACGAGGAAAACAACACGTATCAGTTTTTCATGTTTCAACTTTTTAATCAGCTCCGTGAAGAACATCCTAAAATGCTAAATGAGACAACAGAATATTTTTTCTTCCAGTACTAAAAAATACATTCACAAATATTTTTAATAAACTGCTGTATACTCAGGGTGGTAACCTTGAATAATAATAAAAAAAAAACCCCACCTCTAATCATATCAATGATTTCTTGTATTTGCATTTGGAAATTGCTTCCTAATCTTGATAAACATTGCAGATAGGCTTTTAAATGTCCCTAAATGCACAGTTTTTAAAGCAGTCTAAACACTTTTTTGCCACAATCAGTAATCCTGAGAGCCCAAACTGAAAAACTGGAAAATACCCAGCATCTGCAATGTCCCAGGATTAGTATTTAAATGGGAGAAAATTTTGGAAATCACATGGAGCTTTCTCTAAAAGGTCTCTGTAACAAACTACCTCTGGAGCTCAGTTAAAAAATAGAACTTGATGTACTAGAACAGATGTGTCAGTGCAGCTCCAAAAATCTTTATAAATACAGCCATTTGGAAGGATGATCCTGGATCAGAAGTTTTATTCCTTGTGTATCTGAGAACGGTAAGAAGGGGGAGAATTATAATGTTGGGAAGGCACAGGCACACATGCTCACCTCCCTGGGTTGATAAAGATTGCTGAAGGCTGGATGACAGCAATGCCGCTTCATCTCCTCCATGCCCAGCAAGAGATTACAAGGGAGACAGACTTTTAGATACCGCCCCCCCCACCCCACAGCAGACTAGTCCTGACAGGCACCTGGAGAACGAAGGAGGGGTCATGTGGACCTGGTGAATTAAGTGTAGGCAGGAGGAAAAGTTGAGTCAAACATGACAGGGCTGGTGGACAGAGGTCCACTCAGTGGCAACATATAAACCTCACCTACTTTAGGTGCACATGCCTCATCTCAGTTGTCATAATTGTCTCTGTAATTTCCTCCTGAGTAGCGGTCATAACCACCCTGGCTTCTGAGAAAAAACATACATGGCAGTTAATGAGAATGTATCATATGCATACCTTGGTATTAAAAACCACACATATTTACACATCCTGTTTTACATATACCATCATATGCAATTTAGAATGCAAATCAAACATATACTGTACAGAAATCATATTATGTGACATGTAACTTGCACACAGCATAATAAACATTAACAATATAAACTTACAACTAACGTGACATGATAAACGTGTTAACACCATCTATCATATTACATCATAATTAGTGCATCATGTAGAACTCAAAAACATGTTAAGTACCATACTTACAGTTTCACTATAATTTGTAAAAGCAAACACTAGTAACACCAAAATGAAGTTATGTATGAACCCTCAGGCAGCTGAGCTCTTAAGATGTAGGCAACCCCACCAGAGTACTCCAATCCCTTGGCTACCCACCTGCCACCATAGTCTCTGGACCTTCCATATCCATATCCATATCCATATCCATATCCATATCCTCCAGGTCGACTGTCATATCTGCCACTCCCATAGCCCTGGTCCCCACCACCTACAGCAGATCAAGAAAAAGTCAGGTAGCCATCCAGACGTAGGTCACTTAAGCAGCTCTCCCCCATATTCAAACTTACCTCTAGAGTAGCTGCGACCACGCCCATGGGCCCCAAAGGCACCCCCTCTAGTTCCCCTGGCCGACTTGCCCGCGTGATCCACACGGATCTGGCGACCATCCAGAGACTAGGTGTGGGGAGACATAAGGAGGATGGGTTGGTGGTCAAATAGGGCAGTGGTGAGGAAAAATGGGTAGGGCAGGTGGGCAAAAGTGCCCAGAAACTCTTGGTGGGCACCAGGTTCTGGGTGCCATGTTCCAGAACAAGCTCCTTTAACCAGAATGGCTTTTATCAGGAGCCGTAGAATCCCACAAAATGACCTGAATCCACCGTGTTCCCCCTGCTACTACTTACATCTTGACTGAACTCAGGCTGAGTTCTCCTCCCCACTCCTATAAGCTGCCCCACTATTAGGGGCTAGATAGACACCTCTCTTGGTTTGAGACTTCAGAGTCCATCCCAGAAGACTCACGAGGTCCTCTCCGGGCCAGGCCCGCAGGTCTGCAGACTCTACTACCTAAGCCCAGGGCAGGTCAACCATCCACAGGTGGCTTCTCGGCCTCATGCAGGACCAGTCGTCGCCTCCCAGGCAGCCCGGCTCTGTCTGCCGCTGCCCTCCACCCCCTAGAACAGAAGGCAGTCACGCTCCTGTGAGTGGGCACGGCGGGGTTTGTTGGCCGCGCTGCCCCTAGCAGACACAGAGGGAAAAACAGAAAGAATGGTGGAAGTGGCAGATGGGGGCAGGGCCCCTATGCAGGTAGGAGACCTCACCTCTCCATTCATGGCTCTCATGGCATCTGAGGCATGCTCTGGATCGGTGAAGGTGATGAAACCAAAACCCCGGGATCGCTGAGTCTCCCGGTCCTTGACAACAACCACTGGGGATAAAAGAGAATGCATGTAAGAAGAAACATAAGCAACAAAAGGTGTCAGGTAGAGGATGGACCCCTCCTACCAATCATCAATTGGAAGTTATGGGGTTCTCATAAGACTATGCCTTAGGCCTAAAAAAAGAGAAAGGAGTATGTGTAAGCCTAGGTTCCTAATTTCTCTAGTTATGTTTTTTTTTAAATACAGGTTAAAAAAACTTTTGACAAAGAAAATACAAGGGATTTTCTTGTATTTTACTGGGATCAAGTCCTGAGCCGAAGGCAGAAGCTTATTAGCCAAGTAAGCCAACCAGGTGTCCCTCTCCTTATCTTTCTTGAAACGCAAGGGCCCCGGACTTTCACAAACACTCCGCTCATCATTCATCTGGCCCATGTCTCACCCTCAGAGATAGGACCGAAGCTTCTGAAGTGGTCTTCCAGAGCCTGCTCATCGGTGTTGAAGTTCAGCCCTCCCACGAAAAGCTTCCCTTCTTCAGAAGACATGGCAGTGAACTCGAGTACTACGGAGAGAGTATGAAAAAGGGTGGGAGAAACCATGGAGATGAGAAAGGAAAAAAGATTAAAAAAGGACGAAAAAAGAGAAACCACAGAAAACGAAAAGGCGACTAAAGACAGACCAGAAACAAAAGCCGAAAAGGCTGGATTCGGCGGTGCTCCATCAGGGAGACAGCCACTTGGGGGCGGCCTTCACGCATGCCCGTATCGTCCTCCACCAACCACCACGCCCGTCATTTTGTGGCGCTGCACAGGTCCAGTACACGCTCCCGTTCTCTCCGCGCCCGCAGAACAAGATGGCGGCGGTCACGTGGGGGCGCGGGGTGGGGGAAGGGCGCCCGCACAACTCGGCTGTCGCGCTGTCACTGCCGCCACCGACGTCGCCAGTCCCTCCCAGCATTCCTCGCACTTAGATAGAACGCGCCAGCCTCCCACCAACCGAAAAGTTTCACCTCTGAGCACGGGGCCCGCCCACTTGAGAAAAGCCCAAGCGTACGTGTCAGGAGCCGCTGCTCTCCCCACTCGCGCACCTAGCTCCAGGCTGGCGCAGCGCACATCAGTGAAGCGAGGAGCAGCCGGCCCACAAAACCTGTGCTGCTTACCTGCAAATCAAACAAAAAGCTCAATGCAACAGCAACCGCCGAGAAGCAGAGAGACTGGGAAGATTACAGCGCGGGAAGTCGCTTGATAAAGCTTACGCAGCGTGTACGTCACGGAGCGTCCCTCGCATGTGCCAGCGTTCATGTTCATTGGCTGAAGCCCGCAAGGGCGTGGTAGGAAGGGACGGTACTGCAAACGGACCTATAAGCTCAGCACGCTTCCGGAAATGGAGGCGAGTTTAGTGCGATTAGCGTACCCTGGGGTCTGTATCCGTTCACTGGTCCTACGGTCTTTATTTTTTTTTTTAAGATTTTATTTATTTATTCATGAGAGACACATAGAGAAAGAGGCAGAAACACAGGCAGAGGGAGAAGCAGGCTCCATGCAGGGAGCCCGATGTGGGACTCGATCCCGGGTCTCCAGGATCACGCCCTGGGCTGAAGCTGGTGCTAAACCGCTGAGCCACCTGGGCTGCCCTGTTAATCTTAAATCTGATGGTAATATTGTTAATATTATTCTGAGACTGCTGTCTATAGAGGTTTGAACCAATTGAGGTAATCACGTTGGTATCATTGATAATCAAGACTTCATGGTTGGAAATGGTTTAGAAATACAGATGATATACTATTATTGTGGAATACTTTTATTTATTTATTTTGTTTTTAATTTTTATTTATTTATGATAGTCACACAGAGAGAGAGAGAGGCAGAGACACAGGCAGAGGGAGAAGCAGGCTCCATGCACCGGGAGCCCGACGTGGGATTCGATCCTGGGTCTCCAGGATCGCGCCCTGGGCCAAAGGCAGGCACTAAACCGCAGCGCCACCCAGGGATCCCTGTGGAATACTTTTAAATTCAGTTTTGCTTTATGATTATATAAAATACTTGGTTCCAAAGTCGAGTCTAGAAAACAAGGTGTATTTGAAGCAGTTCAGCTTCTTTCCCTTCGTTTCATTCTTTTCCTTCCTTCTGTAGGTAATCATTCATTAAAATTGAAAGGTATATTCTTCCATTGTTTCCATGATGAGTGTATATAAACATATATTTCTTTCCTTAGAAAAATGGTAGCCTGCTATGTACAGTTTTTTAAAAGATTTTATGTATTTGTTTTTAAGGATTTATTTATTTATTCATGAGAGACACAGGCAGAGGGAGAAGCAGGCTCCATGCAGGGAGCCCAACGTGGGACTCGATCCTGGGTCTCCAGGATCATGCCCTGGGCTGAAGGCAGCGCCAAACCGCTGAGCCATCCGGGCTGCCCGGCCCTATGGTCTTCATCACTTATGCACATGAAACTTCGTTCTCACACCCCTTTCTGTCCCTGACATCACCCTCGCCGTCCTTGACGTCTATCCCCCATTGGTTTTGACGTCTTCTTCACCATCTCAGTTGTCTTCCATGGGTCTCAGACGTAATTACTGTAACCTCCTTCACCTCCCGGTCCTCTCATATCCCTCAAGGGCCCGATGTTTTATTCCCCACTTTCCCTGTTATCCTAACCCTTCGCAATCCATAATGTCAGATTCTGCGTTTTCTCCGTGTCTGATGCTGATCCCTACGTTTTTGTTTTTGTTTTTGTTTTTCCGTGCTCAACACCTAGCCGCCTGTCATGGGATCCTTTTTTCCTGGTGTCATTCCTCTCATTTCTGACTTCAGCCCTCCTCCTTATCTACAGCCTCCTAAAGTGTCTCTTGATTTTCCTGCCAGTAGACTGCCTGAGGTGCTTTCTACAAAAACAGGATGCTCCAATTTTTAGACGGAGTATATCCCGATCCATAGAACAATTTTTGTTGTCACTCAGAGTTCCTGAGCCTTTGATCCACAGAAAGTACTTTCACAGCACACAATGTGGACTTATCCAGAGCAAGGAGTGGCTGAACTCACTGCCCACGATTTGGTCTTGTCCAGCTTTCAGGGTGTCTGTGTTTCCGGTCAAGGAAGACTGGGTTAGTCTGATCTCAAAAACTCTACATTTCTTATCCATAGAATGGACCTGTCTAGCCTTTTTCTGAGGGTCAGCCCTCCAAATAGATACTAGATTTGTTAATTTTCAGAGTACAGAATGATATGCATCCACAAAATGGACTTGTCTGGCTTTTGCCATATCCAGACCTCCTATGCCCAGGATGGACATGAATAGATTTCACATTGTGCATATACATAATGGTCTTAGGTAGCCCTCAAATAATCAGCCCCCATGCAAAAAAGTACCCGTTTGCCTTTCAAGGTGTCTGAGCTCTGATCATATTCTACAGTTCATGACACATCTTCATTGTTCCATGAAAAGCTCCTCATTTTATTCTCTTTTAATCCTGCACCCAACTATTGTTCTCTTCCTCCCACAGTTAACCACTGTTTTTGGATTTAAAGTGTATCTTTTCAATCTTTTTTTCCTGATAAATGTATTTAAGGCTATAGGTTTCTTATATTAGCTGATTTGGCTGTGTCCTACAAATGTTGCATGTAGTGTTTTTATATTTAGTTGTAAATATTTTTTTAGCATTTTATTTTTTAAAGATTTTTATTGGGGCAGCCCAGGTAGCTCAGCGGTTTAGTGCCGCCTTCCGCCCAGGGTGTAATCCCGGAGACAAGTCCCATGTCTGTCTCCCTGCGTGGAGCCTGCTTCTCCCTCTGCCTCTCTCTCTCTCTCTCTGTGTATGTCTCATAAGTGAATAAATAAAATCTTAAAAAAAGATATTTATTTATTTATTTGAGGGAGAAAGCGTGGGGAGGGGAGGGGCAGAGGAAAAGGGAGAGAGAGAATTCCAAGGAGAGTCCCCACTGAGCATGGAGCCTAATGCGGGACTAGATCCTGGACCTTGAGATCATGACCAGAGTTGAAATCTGTTCAGATGCTTAACTGACTGAGCCACCCAGGCGACTCACTCTCTCCCTCTCTCTCTCTGTGTGTGGTGTGTGTATGTATATATATATATATATATATATATATATATATATATATATATATATACCACCCAGCTAAGTGGCTCCCGAATTCCTGACACTCAGAAACAGAGAAAAAAAATATATATATGATTTTATTTATTTATTCATGATAGAGAGGCAGAGACACAGGCAGAGGGAGAAGCAGGCCCCATGCCGGGAGCCCAATGCGGGACTGGATCCTGGCACTCCAGGATCAGGCCCTGGGCCGAAGGCAGGCACTAAACCTCTGAGCCACCCAGGGATCCCCTATATATTTTTAAGTAAGCTCTATGCCCAACGTGGGGCTTGAACTCTTGACTGCAAAATCAAGACTCACATGCTCTACCAAATGAGCCAGCCAGGTGCTCCTAGTTATAAATATTTCTAAAGTTCCTTTATGATTTCTTCTTTCATCTAAGGGTTATTTAGTAATGTTAGTTTCCTTTTTTTTTACAAGATTTTATTTATTTATTCATGGGAGACACAGAGAGAGAGAGGCAGAGACATAGGCAGAGAGAGAAGCAGGCTCCATGCAGGGAGGGAGCCTGATGTGGAACTCGATCCCGGGACTCCAGGATCACGCTCTGAGCTGAAGGCAGACACTTAACTGCTGAGCCACCCAGGTGTCCCTAGTAATATTAGTTTCCAAAAATGGGGTGTTTTTTTAGCTTTTTTGCTGTTGCTAAATTTATTGTATTATGGTCAGAGATAATGCTTAATAGTGATACTTTTGAATTCATCGAGGCTTTGTGCCCTAATGTGGTCTATTTTTGTAATTGTTAAATGTAAGCAAAAAAGGAGCCTTCTTCATTTTATATGTATATATGTGTATAAACACACACACACATATCAAGCTTAAAAATGTATTGTTCAGGGGTGCCTGGGTGGCTGTTGGTTAAGTGTCTGCCTTGGGCTCAAGTCATGATCCCAGGGTCCTGGGATTGAGCCCACGTCAGGCTCAGTGCTCAGCAGGGAGTCTGCTTCTCCCTCTCTCTGCCCCACCCCCTTGTGGCACACTGATAAAATCTTTAAAAAAATGTATTGTTCAGCGCTCCTTTGGTGTATATGTGTTTATGGTAGATATAACTTGTCTTTTGTGATCTTAAATTTTATTAACAACTATTGGGATGGCTATCCCAGCTTTCTTTGGACTTTGATTAGTGTGCTATATATCCTCTCTTCATCCTTCATTTCCAATATTTCTCAATGTGTGTGTGTGTATTGTTGGACCTTTTTTTTAATCCAATGAAGGTCTGTGTTTTAGATATTTTTGTGACTGCTATTATAGTAAAATCTCTGACATCCCATTTCCTGTTCTCTATTTATAGTACTTTTCTATTCCTTTTTTTCTATCATCCTCACACCTACTATTTTCTTTGGGTTCTTTTACATCACTTGTTCTGGTTTTATATTCTACTTTTATCTCTTATTTATTGCAGTTACTTAAAATTCTTCATGCCTGTCCCAATACTTCTTTTTTTAAGATTTTATTTATTCATGAAAGACACAGAGAGAGAGGCAGACACAGGCAGAGGGAGAAGCAGGCTCCATGCAGGGAGCCTGATGTAGGACTCGATCCTGGGACTCCAGGATCACGCCCTGGGTTGAAGGCAGGTGCTAAACCGCTGAGCCACCTGGGGATCCCGTCTCAATACTTCTGCTTTGGATATTTATGTCATGCAGTATGGTAGCCAGCCTTCAATATAGCCCTTAATAATCCCTGCCTGCTGGTATTTACATCCTGTGTAGTTCCCTCCTATGCTGCACTAGGGTTGGTCTGTGTGACCAAGAAAATATAGCAGAAGTGATGATATGTCATTTCTGAGGTTAAGTGATAATAGATACTCCAGTTCTGTCTTGCTCATGGTTTCTCACCTGCTTGTTGGGACCACGTGTTGCAAGGAGCTCTGTGGAGAGGCTCGGATGGTGAAAAACTGAAGCCTCCTCCCAACGGCCTCATGAGTGGGCCGTGTTGGAAGTGGGTCATTCATCTAAGTCATAGCTTCGGTCCTGACAACTTGACTGAAACCTCAGATGAGACCGAGTCAAAACCACCCAGCTAAGTGGCTCCCGGATTCCTGACACTCAGAAACAGAGAAAATCAACGTTTGTTGTTTTAAGCTGCTAAGTTTGGGGGTAATTTATTATACAGCAATAGATTACTAATACTTCCACCTTTTTTTTTTTTTTTTTTTGGTCTGGAGGCAGTTATGGGGCCCCAGTGTCTAGTTGTTTTGGTGGTGAGCTCATGTTCCCCTGATGGGAGCAGCTGTTCTGGCATATACAATGTATTGCGGGAAGGCTGAAGGCCAGATATGACTCTGCTTAATCACCCGGAGTTCAAAGGGTAAAAAGACATGTGGGGAGATGAGCCAGAGGGCGGGCAGCCCCAGGCACAAGAGTAGAGCTATCACGCCCTCTGCTAGCACACCACATGACAATTCCTCTGATAGAGGTTTCATCTTTAAACCATAGAGGAGGCCATCTCCCTAGGTGTCACCACCAGCTCTGGTGTCTGGAGGGGGATGGGTGGAGGAAATGATTGCCTCTGGCTGCTCATTTCCTCCCCTCAACAGGGTTCTTGATGCCCTGATACTATCAGCCCCCTCCCCCAACAACTTCAAGTGGTTTGGATGATGTCTGCATTGAGGGGCAGACAAGAACCTTCCCAAAACAACACAGGGGAGAGGTAAGAGCTAGAATTTAAACCTATCCTGTATTTGCTGCCTTCAGCCATTGCTACTCAAAACATAGGCCTTCCTTTTTGCCATAGGTCTTCATAGCTGTGCCGCAGTTTCTGGAATTCACATTTCCCTCTGTAGTTTCTCCAGGGTTGCTTTTGGGCAAGTCAGTGACTCGTGCTGTTTTCCACTGTGGCAGGAACCAGAAACCCCAAGTATCCTCAGGGACTAATAGAGGTTTCTGCCCTTCAGTGGATCCGAGCTTCCTATTCACAGAAAGGACTGAGGTCCAAAGCTGACATACCCAGAATTGACTTGTTTGGCTCCTCAAATATCTGAGCTTGTTAATCACAGAATGTACCCAGAGGGTGTCAGCCGGTGGCTGATGAGGGGGACATTTTGGGTCCTCAGAGGGCCAGATACCCTCATATCTTGTATGGCCCTTAGACGGGATGTGTGTGTCTTATCTGCACGTGTTAGACCCGTTGTCTTGGGAGTACCCTAGACACAGAATGGCCTTGTCCCGCTCTTATAAAGCGAGCTCTCACTGGAGGAATGGTCAGCTTCCCCTCTGGTACTGGGGCATGATGGGAACGTTTTAAGGGTTATCTCCAGCTTCATATGGCATTCTTGGGGGAGACGGATGAGAGGATGGCTGCCCCAATGCTTCTCATCTCTGTGCCTAGTGCAGCAGCAACTTCTGGCCAGAATTTGGCATAGCCAGGCCATAACCCGAAGGAACCCAGTTACCTAACCCATTATCTGCCATGTCCTTTGTGGAGGACAGCACCTGGCCCACGAAAGAGTCTACCTTCTGAGAAGGTAAGTGGGAAAAGGGCCTTCTTTTGACCATTATCTTCCAAATAAGTAAGTGACTTATTTTAGGGCCTGCGTTTTATCAGTGCTTGGTTTGTGTGTCTACATAAGTGGGCTGGAGAACAGAAACCACTTATGGTGGTTTCTGTTGCTAACATGGTTTAAGACAGGCCAATCATGAGCGGCAAACCCAATTTAGGGCTTAGAGCCCTAGGCAGGGCAGATCCAGTCTCTCAATCTGGTCCCACAACAAGTGACAAGAATTAGAAGCCTCAGACCCCCGCCCAGGACTGCCAGAATTAGTGCATAAGACTCACAGGGGAGGGTCTGGATCCTAGAAATGGTGACATGTGGAATGGGAGAAGTGGCTGGCCCAACATAAGTAGCCTGTACTGTCTAGTCTGTGTAATGAGACTTGTCCTTTTGGACTCAGGAACTCCCTCTCTTATCCCTCATTTGGGGGCCTATCCTGAAAATGTACATTCACCGCTATGATCTAGACTTTTACCGGCAGACAGATGTACCACAAAACAGCCTTAGGCCTTCCTTAAGCAGCCCTCGACCTGGGCTCACTTCCTAGAACCAATTCTTAGCACCTACTCTCCTGCCACTGGGGAAGCAGGGGCCACCCTCCACCAAGTGAAGTGTTTCAGCTCCATCAGGTTAGGAGCTCCTGGGGATGCCATCTATAACAAAAACCAGAGAAAGCACAGAGAAATACACAGACCAAATGACCTTCATGTGTGCAAAGTACAGTTGTTAAAAACAAAACAACATAAATTGAGAAAGGAGGCCATGGCCTCCATGGGGCAGTGCCAAAGCAGAGCCCCATACTCTCAGACCTGGGGAGAAAGGGTCCTGCCCTCCCAACGGGTCTAGGGCTGGCAGGCAGGGAGCTGGGGTCTCATGTATAGGCTCTCATGGCAAAGAACAGAGATCTGGTGGGGCTGATGGTGGGCTGGAAGGAGCCTGATCAAGATGGGGCTGTGGCCTCAGCCCCCTCCTCTGAGTCCCACACCTCTGACTGCAGGTAATCAGCAAAGAGAGCCTTGGCCCGGCGAAGGACGCGCCCCAGGTGGTGTTTTCGCACAAGGCGGTCAAAGTGCATGGCCAGCTCATTGTAATCTAGCCCATTGCGCATGATGTGGTCGCGGTGCTCCAGCAGGATGGCAAGGCAGAGGAAGAGCATAAATGGGTTCCCCCGGCCAAATTCCTGGGGTGGGGGCAGGCCCAGTGGGGGCGGGGGTGGCAGGGACTTCCCAGGTTCTTGTGGGGAGCCCAGCTCTGGCATCAAGGGGGATCCTGCAGCCACATCACCAGCGGGAGAGGCCTCCTGGGTGGATGGTGGAGATGAGGAGGATGGGGAGTCAGGGCGGGAAGAGGAGGAGAATAGTGGGTCTGAGGAGTTCAATAAAGGCTCGGAGAGGGACTTGGAGCTGATGAGGGCAGCTGGTGGGGGCAGCTGAACCAGAGGGTCCCTCTTGGAGCCTGTGTTATCCCTGAGTTGCTGGAGGTCATTCAGACTGGCTTGTCTCAGGAGACGCCCCCCGCCACCAGGCCCCTGGCTGGTCGTGACCAAGTGGTCAACAGCATCTTCAAAAGCACTGCCTCCTCCACCAGCAGGCCTCAGCATGTGCCTCTGTCGTACGGGCCGCCCCCTGTGGCCACTGAAGCCAGCGTCTGCCACTTGGCTGGGGGGTCCGACGAGCTCTACCTCATGTTCTGGAGGATCAGGGGGCAGCGAACTCCAGGTGACCTCAAGCATGCGGAGGGCATCATCAAAGGCAAACTCACGCTTGAGTTCAAGCAGCAGCCAGCGGTAACAGAAGAATAAGTCGTCGGCACCAGCTTCCTGTAAGTACTGGTAAAAGTCAGGATCGGCATGCCGCAGCAGCAACTTGAGATGGGCAAACTTGGTGGCCATGGCGCGGCCGTCAGGATGGAAGTTTGCGGCCAGGCGTTTCATGATGCCACAGAAGCAGACGAAGGCATGGCCTTCATGGTCCATGACAGCGAGGATGGGTGAGGCAAGGTCACTCATGCCCTGACAGTAGGACACCTGTGGGTGGGTAACAGCATAGGTGGTAAGCAAGTCGTGCAGTGCCCGCAGGTGTGGGCCATCCTCAGGCCCCGCATAGTAGGGGTGGGCCCGGTCTGTACGCAGTACATCCTTGAGGACTGTGCTGCGGATGAATTCCAAGTCTTCAGGGCTTGCTCGTTGTGCCCACTCACTCTTGAGCTGTTCATACTCGCGACTCTTGCGTTTCATGTAGTCCATCCGCTCACGGCCTGTCAGCCCATCGGGGTATACGTTCAATAGGTACCGCCATACCACCTGGCCAGGGGCAAAAGAGATAAGGCTGAGGTTCTACAAATGAGCCACCACATCTCAGTGTATATCTGCTACCACCCACCCTGCTGCCTTGGGGCTTTTGTCTTCCTTCAGAAAAGTCTGCCTTCCCACCTTGGCCTCCTAGCCCCTCCTGAAGGAGAGCTTGCTGCCCTGGAACATCTCCAAGCCATCCCATGACAGTGTGGTCCACCGCATGCATCTCATGAGCTATGCATGACTGCAGGAGTGATGGATCCAATGAGTGACCAAGGAGGCTCACCTTTCGTAGAGAGGGCTCAACACCACCATGATAGATCCGCAGGCGCAACTCCTCAGGGCGGGAGAGCTGGCCCTCATGGTTCAGGTATGTGTGAAACTCAGCATCGCTCAGGGGTGGCTTGAAGGGCTTGACATCTTCTCCATATGACCAGCTCAGCACCTGTTGGACCTTAGACAAGGTGCGGCCCACCTGTGACAGAAGGAGGGAGAAACACCACCAATCAGCTGGGCAGGCTAGAGGAAGGTGCCAACCACCTAGATTGGTCAGAATCTGGGGTGCTGGGTAGGCCTGCCCTCCCCCTACAGCTGGCCACAGGGGTCCCTGAAATCACCTGAGAGAGGATAGACTGCGTGAAGGGCAAGGCAGCTGTTGTCAGCGATGACCTTTTCTCAGCCAGTAGCACGTCAGAACCAATGACATCCTTGGGGCTGATTATGTCCCAGTCTTCCAGGAGAGGGCCTAGGTACACAGAATGACGCAATACAAGAATGGGCGTTAGAGTCCCACACGTCAGGGCTGGGTTCCTCTCCTACCAAAGCCAGGCCACCCATCGGGCAATGAATGACTCCCACCCTCTCTTCCCATGTCATCTAAATCAGGAAAAACATAAAACCATGAATAATAATTCTTTGGTGGTTAACTGTCCCACAGAATGGCTCAGCAGACTCTAAGCAGTATTTTAATGGTATAAATTAATAGTTTTGGGGCACTTGCTATGTGCCAACCATTATGAAAAGGGCTCCACTTTATGCCAAGAAGTGTTCTGAGCCTTTTTACAAATATTGATTCATTTAATATTCATATCCTTCCCATGAGTTAGGTGCTGTTATTTTTTTTTAATTTTTATTTATTTATGATAGTCACACACACACACACACAGAGAGGCAGAGACATAGGCAGAGGGAGAAGCAGGCTCCAGGCACCGGGAGCCCGATGTGGGATTCGATCCCGGGTCTCCAGGATCGCGCCCTGGGCCAAAGGCAGGCGCCAAACCGCTGCGCCACCCAGGGATCCCGGTGCTTTTATTTTTTATTTATTTTTTTATTTTTTTTTAAAAACATTTTTTATTTTTTTTTCTTTTTCTTTTTTCTTTTTATTTATTTATGATAGACAGAGAGAGAGAGAGAGAGGCAGAGACACAGGCAGAGGGAGAAGCAGGCTCCATGCACTGGGAGCCCGACGTGGGATTCGATCCGGGGTCTCCAGGATCGCGCCCTGGGCCAAAGGCAGGCGCCAAACCGCTGCGCCACCCAGGGATCCCCGCTTTTATTTTTTTAAAAAGGTTTTATTTGTTTGTGAGAGAGAGAGAGAGAGAGAAAGAGAGAATATGCATGAGCAGGGGGGAGGGGAGGGGCAGAGGGAGAGGGAGAAGCAGACTCCCCACCCAGCAGGTAGCCTGATGCAGGGCTCAATCACAGGATCCTGAGATCATGACCTGAGCTGGAGGCAGCCACTTAACCGACTAAGCCACCTAAGCACTCGGCACTATTATTATTATTGTTTCAAATATTTTAAAAAGATTTTTATCTCTAAGTAACAGCTATACCCAACATGGGGCTCAATCCCAGGACCCCAAGATCAAGAGTTGCAGGCTCTACTGACTGAGCCAGCCAGGCACCCCCAGTTAGGCTATTATTAACACCATTCTTTCTATGATGAAACAGGCACAGTCTTTATAAGATAGTTGCCCAAGACCTCACAGCTAGTGAGTGAAAGAACTAAATTTGAAGCCCAGACCCAAAGCTTGAGAGCCCAAACTCTTAATCTTATATTCACACTAGTCTCCATCCCACAATTGCTATAGATTACCATGATCATTCTCATTTAGTAGATGATGACAAAAAAGGCTGGAACGATTAACAACTGGCCAAAATTCTCCAGCCAGGAAATGGTAGGGCTGAATATGAACCTTGTTCCAGAGCCTAGACAGACTTTAGAAGTATTTGTGGAACAGGAATGTCATAGATAATACACAGAGGAAATAGTGTTATACTGGCTCTACCCAGTTCTGGCCCTTGAAACACCAGTCCCTCTCCTTTCCTTGCCCTTGCATCTTTTCTTCCCACCTCAAATGTGATGTGATGGCTGAAGTAGCAGTGGCCATGTGAAGGGAAATTTGAGACGCTGGAAAGATGTCAGCCCTGGTGCCACAGAGCTGCTAATCTGACCACAGCAGTGTCCAACAGGTTTCTTTTTTTAAAGATTTGATTTATTTGACAGAGAGAAAGAGAGCGCAGAAACAGGCAGAGAGGCAGGCAGAGGGACAGGGAGAAGCAGGCTCCCCACTGAGCAGACAGCCCACTGGGTGGGCTCCATCCTAGGACTCTGTTTCATGACCTGAGCCAAAGGAAGGTGCTTAACTGACTAAGCCACCTAGGTACCCCTGTCCAATGGACTTCAAACTCTACGAAACAAGTCAACTTTGATTTAAGCCATTGTCATTTGCAGGCAAATGCTATTCCTAAGCAGCCTGTCGATGGAGTCCACTATACCTTCTCCCACAGAGCTGAAGGAGAAGCAAACCCTAGGCCATATTTGGATGTTATTGCCTCTCTCTGGATGTCTCACAGAGCACAGAAAATGCAAGGGGTCCAAAAGGAGAGCCCAGGGCACCTGGGTGGCTTAGTGGCTGAGCGTCTGTCTTCAGCTCAGGTTGTGATCCCAGGGTCCTGGGATTGAATCCTGCATCAGGCTTCCTGCAGGATCATGCTTCACCCTCTGCCTGTGTCTCTGCCTCTCTCTCTCTCTCATGAAAAAAATAAAAATAAAATCTTTAAAACAAAACAACAAGAACAAAAGGAGAGCCCAAGATCCACTCTGGACACAGCCTCCTCCTCTGCTCCTCATGGGAGTAAACAGTGTCTCTATCTGTTCATCTGCTTGAGCCCGAAACCTGAGAGACATCCTTACTGCCTCCCACTCTCTCAACTCTCAGGGCCAAACTGTCACTAAGCCCTGTGGCTTCTGCATGCAGAACATACTTCAATTCTACCTCTTCTCTCATCTCTACCTTGTCACCTGTCTGAGCCACCACATCTTTCACTTGAGACTGCCTCTTTGCTCCTCTCCACTCCCTCCCAACAGCTGCCAGAGTGGTCTTTCCAAAGTATGAAAACACTTTTTAAAAAAATGTTTTATTTATTTATCTGACAGAAAGAGAGAGCAAGCATGAGCAGGGGTGTGGAATGGGGAGAGGGAGAACCAGGCTCCCCACTGAGTAGGGGGCTTGACGCAGGGCTCGACCCCAGGACCCTGAGATCATGACCTAAGCCGAAGGCAGACACTTAACCGACTGGGCCACCCAAGCGCCCCCAAAACATGAAAACACTTAACAGATAAAATGAAGAAGGTCAAACTAATGGTCTGAAAGACCAAATAGAAGAACCCCTTCAAGGTGCAGAGCTACAGCTTGATGATTTGAGTGAAAACGAGGAGAGGACAAGTCCAGGAGATGCAAGATGCAAGTAGTTCTGCTCCTCGACTCTGAAAGCAAGAAGACAGTGGTTTGCAGCACCCACGGAGCGCTGAGAAGAAAGCCTTGAGATGCAAGGGCTCCACCCACCCAGCCAAGACAGTACATATCTATCTTGGCCAGAGAAAGACGTTTTTCGTCACTGGAGTACATCCAACCCTTGCACCTTATTGGAGAACAAGAAGTTCTTTAAGCCAATGACTCCCGAATCACAATGCAGGCTCCAAGTGGGGGAAGGCAAAAGGGAAGGTAAATGGCGACAGGCTACAAGTTTTTAATATGTGTAGTTAAACATGAAATGACAAAGGTACTGTTATTGGGAGTTTATAGTATTAAGCATTACATTAGGATTACTGAAACATAAGTGATCTACTATAAAGAAAATACAATGATAGCCTGGAATTGAAAAAGAAATCATTACAAAAAATACACACACACACACACACACACGTGTGTATATGTATGTATGTATATATGTATATATAGAAATTACTATCTAAACCAAACCCAGAAGTTAAAGGTTAGGGATCAGAGTAAAAGTAAGAATTAAAAGTGTTTCATGGGATGCCTGGGTGGCTCAGTGGTTGAGAGTCGGCCTTTGGCTCGGGTCATGATCCCAGGGTCCTGGGATTGAGTCCTGCTTCGGGCTCCCCATGGGAGCTTGCTTCTCCCTCTGCCTATGTCTCTGCCTCCCTCTGTGTGTCTCCCATGAATAAATAAATAAAAACTTAAAAAAAATAAAAAAAACAAAAGTGTTCCAAAGCTTCCATTTCAAGGCCTGGGAGGGTGGGAGAGACTGGAGGGAAAAGAGTTTAACTGTCAATTGAGTAAAAAAAGCATAAATCCTGGTATGGGGTTTTTGTGAGAGACATACCTAAAATTATGTGACAAAGAATGGTTGAAAACTGAAGAAACCCAAGGTATTCTTGGCAAACACCAACAGAGGCAAGCACAGCCATGTGAATGTCAGAAAAAGCACTGCTCAAGGGCAAAAGTATTACAGGAAAAGAGAGACATTCTATATTGCTTAAGAAAAGAAAGAAGCCATTAATAGAATGGGCAAAGGATTTCTATAAGCACAATCTCATCCAGTGGCAAAGCCTGATCTGAACTATATATAGTCTTTATATAACCTACTAAGTGTGAATGTGTACATATTTCCCTGAAGAATCATCCAAATGTTTCACTATGGAGTGCTGTCCCAGGCCCTACTTGTGGTATTACATGATATATGCTATACATACTACATTTTCCTATAAAATTGTCAAACTTCCCAAACGCTAAATTAATATATAAATTCTGTGTAATGCCAATCAGAAATCTAATTGGGTTTTTCCTGGAACTGGATAAAAATTACTTTAAGGATCATATGGAAGAATTCACATTTAAGAATAGTTAAGGGCAGCGCTGGTGGTGCAGCGGTTTAGCGCTGCCTGCAGCCCGGGGTGTGATCCTGGAGACCCTGGATCGAGTCCCACATCGGGCTTCCTGCATGGAGCCTGCTTCTCCCTCTGCCTGTGTCTCTGCCTCTCTCGCTCTCTCTGAATGAATAAATAAATAAATCTTAAAAAAATAAGAATAGTTAAGAAAAAGAAGAGCCAAGAAAAAGAACAGTGGGAGGATGGCAATGCTTGCCTTATTAAAATTAACCACAAAACCAGTGTGATAAAAATATGATGTCAGCACAGAAATAGACAAACGGAGCCAATGGGTGGAATGTAATAGAGAGCCCAGAAATAAATCCAAGTACATATGGCAACTCAGTGTATAATAAAAGTGTCATTCCAAATCAGTGTAAACAAGGTGATTCTTTAATAAATGATGCTGGCATAACTTTTTCTGGAATTTTTTGAAAACAACTAGGTGTACTTATCACAATGTTCACAGAGTAGAGATTTACATGTAAAAAAATAAAATAATAAGCATATTAGAAGAAAACATAGGAGAATATCTGTATAAACTTGTGGATGGAAAGATGTTCCAAAGTAAGGGGAGATACTCAGAAGTCATAAAGGAAGAGATAGATATTATGTATAAGACTGCATGCAGGGACGCCTGGATGGCTCAGCAGTTTAGAGCCTGCCTTCGGCCCAGGGCCTGATCCTGGAGTCCCAAGATCAAGTCCCACATCAGGCTTCCTGCATGGAGCCTGCTTCTCCCTCTGCCTGTGTCTCTGCCTCTCTCTCTGTGTCTCTCATGAATAAATAAATAAAATCTTAAAAAAAGACTGCATGTAAATTTCAGTTTTCAATAGGACAAAAGAAAAAGACACTATAAGCAAAGCCATAAAACAAAAGATAAGCTGGGAAAAAATATTGGCAGTACATATGACAATATGACAAAGAGGATTTGGATCACAATAGCACAAATTGGTTGAAGATCTAGGCTTGGTAATCTTCTGTTTGTAGAGGTGACAGAAACTGACTTCTTCCCAGAAAGAGGACTGGCCATCCAAGGTGTCACAACATGCCTGGTGCTTTCATAGTCATGAACATGATCACAGGAACATCATTAATAATATTTATAATAACAGCCCTATCTATTGGATACTTATATAGTTTGAGACCATTTATGTTAAACATATACCATTTGTGGTTATATACAAATATGATATGAATATATTTATGTTTATATGTAGATAAACATGTGTATGTGTATGAGTAAGGAGCTGCAATATTACTCATCAAGCTAATCATAGTGGTTCCTGTAGGGCAAAAGGGTAGGGTAATCAAGATTTGGCACAGTGGTTCCAGGAGACTTCAGCATTATTTGAAATGTTTTCATTTTTCATAAGGAAAATGTATTTACTGGGGAATTAAAATTAATTAATTAAAAATTAATTTTTAATTTCTTTCTTTTTAAAAAGATTTTATTTATTCATTCATGAGAGGCACAGACAGAGAGGCAGAGACATAGGCAGAGGGAGAAGCCCTCCTCGCAGGGAGCCCGATGTGGGACTCAATCCGGAATCATGTCCTGAGCCAAAGGCAAATGCTTAACCACTGAGCCACCCAGGCATCCCTAAAAATTAATTCCTTTAAAAAAATGCAACTTCAATCAAATTCCCATTAGAATTTTAATGGACTGATAAGCTAATTCTATTAAATGAGAAGAACAGTAAGTGCACAAGAATATTTAAGAAACATTTTTAAAAAGGAAAACTTTAAAACATGTCATAAAGCTTTGTGATTAAAACAACATGGAACTGGTTTGGATTTAACAAAGAGATCAATATAAGACGACCAGGAGTTCAGAAACAGGTTTGTTTCCCAAATGCAGGCAGGAATCTGGTAGATGAGACAATGGTAGGAAAAGAATGGACTCATCAATAACTGGAAAGTTGATTCTCAAGGTGCCTGGGTGGCTCAGTCAGTTAAGTGTCTGCCTTTGGCTCAGGTCATGATCCCGGGGTACTGGGGTCAAGCCCCATATGGGGCTCCCTGCTCAGTGGGGAGCCTGCTTCTCCCTCTGCCTTTGCCCCTTCCCTCTGCTCGTACTCTAATAAATTAAAAAAAAATCTCAAAAAAAGAAAGTCAGGGGCATCTGGGTGGCTGAGTGTCTAAGCGTCTGTCTTTGGCTCACGTTGTGATCCCAGAGTCCTGGAATCGAGTCCTGCATCAGGCTGCCTGCAGGGAGCCTGCTTCTCCCTCTGCCTATGTCTCTGCCTCTCATGAATAAATGAATAAAATCTTTAAAAAAAATAAAGTCAATCCTCTAAAAAGAATATTTAAATGTCTTTTTGTCAAATTGATAAGTGTCTGTCTCTCTGCTTTATTTGCATTCCTCTCAGTTCTTATACAGTTGGGGTTTTCTTCATGTTATTAGCTGTACAGATTTGATTTCTTTACCAAAGGAGTGTCACTGTGTCTATTTTATAGGTGAGGAAACCAAAGCTTGGGGAATTAGTTAAGTGAGTAATCCAAGCACACGGGGCTACTCTGGCAGAAGTTCCTGTCTCCAGCTACCTGTCTTTTTCAGTTTGTCTCTGCCCATCTTTGTCACTATCTTTCTCTCTGACTCCAGTTTTTTCCTCTCTTTCCACCTCTCTCTCTTTTTCTCTAGGCTGCTAATCTTAATAAGCCCACAATTTCATAGAATCAAATGGTTAAGAGCAAAGACTCTGGACTAGTTCAGCCACCACTTGAGTTCAAATCCTGCTCTTCCACTGACTGTGTGACATGCACAAGTTCTGTTCCCCTCTCTGAACCTGTTTCCTCATCTATAATGTAGGGATGACCATCATGCCTACCCTGTAGGATTGTTTTGACAATCTAATGAATAAATATTATGTGTGTAGAATGGTCCTGAGTGTTCAACACATGTTAGCTATTTATATGTTACCTCTCATCCCAAATGGGCATGTAAATTCCCTGAGGCTGGGAACCATGACTTTCACTCTCCAACTTTTTAATTTAATTATTATTTTTAAAGATTTTAGGGCAGCCCAGGTGGCTCAGCGGTTTAGCGCTGCCTTCAGCCCAGGGTGTGGTCCTGGGGACCCAGGATCCAGTCCCATAGCAGGCTCCCTGCATGGAATGGAGCCTGCTTTTCTGTCTGCCTGTGTTCTCTGCCTTTCTCTCTCTGTGTGTGTCTCTCATGAATAAATAAAATCTTATAAATAAAAAGATTTTATTTATTTATTCACGAGACACACAGAGAGAGATGCAGAGACAAAGACAGAGGGAGAAGCAGGATCCTTGCAGGGAGCCCAATGTGGGAGTTGATCTCTGGACTGGGATCATGCCCTAAGCTGAAGGCAGATGCTCAACCACTGAGCCACCCAGGTGTCCCTTTAAAGATTTATTTATTATTTATTATTTTTTTATTTTTATTTTTTTAAAAGATTTTATTCATTCATGAGAGAGACAGAGAGAGAGAGAGGTAGAGACACAGGCAAAGGGAGAAGCAGGCTCCACACAGGGAGCCTGACATGGGACTCGATCCCGGGTCTCCAGGATCAGCCCCTGGGCTGAAGGTGGTGCTAAACCGCTGAGCCACCTGCGCTGCCCTATTTATTATTTTTAAAAAAGATTTATTTATTCATTTTAAAGAGAGAGAGAGAGAGAGAGACAGAGACAGAGTGGAGGGAGGGTCAGTGGGAGAAAAATCTTCCAGCAGACTCCCTGCTGAGCGTGGAGACGGATGTGGGGCCCGATCCCGTGACCCATGAGACCATTACCCAAGGCAAAACCAAGAGTTGGAAAATCAACTGACTGAGCCACCTAGGAGCCCCAATAGTTTATTTATTTGCTTGAAAGAGAGAGAGAGAGAGAGCAAGCAAGCACGAGTGGGGGAAGGTGCAGAGGGAGAGAGAGAGAAAAGCAGACTCCTTGCTGAACACAGAGCCCAAGGCAGGGCTCGATGCCAGGACCCCAAGATCACAAACTGAGTCAAAGTCAGACAGATGCTTAACTGACTGAGCCATCGAGGCACCAAGTTTTTATTTTAAAAAATTTCAAATCTACAATAAAGTTAAACCCATACATCCTTCATCTAGTTCCCCTAACTGTTCATTTTTTGCCACATTTGCTTCTTCTTGTTTTCTCCATATAGATACATATTGTTTATTATTCTTTTATCTTTTTTAAAAATATTTTTATTTATTTATTCATGAGAGACACACAGAGTGAAAGGCAGAGACATAGGCAGAGGGAGAATGCAGGGAGCCCGATGTAGGACTTGATCCTGGGACTCCAAGATCATGCCCTGAGCCAAAGGCAGACATCCAACCACTGAGCCACCCAGGTGTCCCTCTTTTATCTTAATTTTTAAAAGATTTTATTTATTTGAGAGAGAGCAATAGAGAGAGAGCATGTGAGCAATAGCAGCGGGGAGGGGCCAGGGAGACGGAGAATCAGACTTCCTGATGAGCAGGCTGCCCGATGATGTGGGGCAGGTAAGCCACCCAGACACCTCTACATAGTGGTTTTCTTTTAAAGATTTATTTATTTATTTTTAATTTTATTTATTTATGATAGTCACAGAGAGAGACAGAGAGAGAGAGGCAGAGACACAGGCAGAGGGAGAAGCATGCTCCATGCAGGGAGCCCGACGTGGGATTCGATCCCGGGTCTCCAGGATCGCGCCCTGGGCCAAAGGCAGGCGCTAAACCGCTGCGCCACCCAGGGATCCCCTAAAGATTTATTTATTAAAAAAAAAAAAGATTTACTTATTTCAGAGAGAGAAATGAGAGAGAATGCGCGGAGGGGAGGGGCAGAGGGAGAGAGAATGCTTGAGTAGACTCCATACCAGTGCAGAGCCAAACAGGAGGCTCAATCCCAGGACTGTGAGATCATGACCTGAACTGAAATCAAGAGTTAGCCCCTTAACCGACTGAACCACCCAGGCACCCCAATACATATATTTTTTTTTCCAATACATATTATTTTTTGCTGAATTATTTGCAGACATCATGACACTTTACCCCTTAATGCTTAACTGTGTTTTTCCTGAGAACAAGGACATTTTCCTTGAATAACCATAATGCTATTACCATACCCAGGACATTTAACATTGATACAATATTATCATCTAATATATGGTTCATAATCAAATTTTTTGGGCCCATGTCTTAATTTATCTGTGCATTCCCAGGGACCAACACATGTAAGAGTCAGGGAACGAATATGAGAAGAGAGGAAGTGGCTGAGAGATCAAAGGAACAATGAATGGGTGAACATGAGTGCAGGATGAATGAATGGATAAATACAATCATCATTATCATAATCAGCATTGTTATAATTATGTGTTATTATTATTTTTAAATATTTATTTATTTATTCATGAGATACACAGACTGATAGAGAGGCAGAGACACAGGCAGAGGGAGAAGCAGGCTCCATGCAGGGAGCCCGATGTAGGACTCGATCCTGGATTTCAGAATAATGACCTGAACCAAAGGCAGGTGCCCAACCGCTGAGCCACCCAGGCGTCCCTAATTATGTGTTATTATAACAGAAACATACAATATTACATCTCTATTGTTATGCTGCATTATATAATTATTACCTATATTACTAGATTATATGTTATAATAGGAAACATAATAGGATACTTATTGTTAGAACTAATATATATATATATATATATAAGATTTTATTTACTTGAGAGAGAGAGAGAGCGTGCACGCATGCACGCATACAGGAGTAGTGAGGAGGGGCAGTGGGAGATGGAAAAGCAGACTCTGCTGAACAGGAAGCCAGATGCAGGGCTTGATCTCAGAGCCCTGGGATCATGATCTGAGCCAAAGGGAGACGCTTAACTGAGCCACCCAGGCACCCCTGAAGCTAATATTTTATTTTTATTTTTTATTTTTTAAAGATTTATTTATTTATTCATGAGAGAGAGAGAGAGAGAAAGAGAGGCAAAGACATAAGCAGAGGGAGAAGCAGGCTCCTTGCAGGGAACCCGACGCGGGACTCAATCCCAGAAATCCAGGATCATGCCCTGAGCCGAAGGCAGACGTTCAATCACTCAGCCATCCAGGCGTCCCATGGAGCTAATATTTTAAAAATACTTTTATTTATTTTATTTCAGAGAGGGGGGAGGGAAAGGGGGGGAATTTCAAGCAGACTCCACAGTGAGTGCAGAACCTGACACAGGCTCCATCTCATGACCCTGAGATCATGACCTGAGCTGAAACCAAGAGTTGGATGCTCAACCAACTGGGCCACCTAGAACTAATATTTTTTGAGCACTCTCCTTGTTGCCATGCATTGTTCCAGGCATTTTACGTGAGTTTCCCTGTTTAATCCTCATGATGGCCCTAAGATATCATTATTTCTACTTTACAGGTGAGGCAACTGAGGCCCAGTGGCCAAGCCAGGATATGGACTTAGGATACCTTTTTCTCAAGCTCATTGTGAGGGAGTGTATTGGAAGGAGTGGAGTCATCCTATGGGGAAAGGGTGGGTCCCAGAGCAGTGGCCCCAGGGGGCCAGGTACTCACTGTCCTCGGTGGGCCGAATATCCACCCGAAGCTGCAGATAAGGTTTGGAGGCTGTGGCGAAGGCTGTGCTGAGGTCCCAGTCAGACAGGAGTGAGAGGTAAGTTTCCTGCCCTAGCCGATCCCGACCCAGGTAGCTGATGCCAAAGTTCTTCTTCCTGGACAGAGGAGGTGTGGCAGCTCTCAAGTGCCCCCTGTGCCCTGGAGGCCTGAGGGCCAGTTTCCACAAAAAGCCAGGGAAGGCAGAGATGAAGTCAAACAACTCCCTACTATGTATTGGGTACTGTGCCAAGGATGGTGGGAAGTCTGAGGTCAGACAATTTATCTCCACTTTGTTATACAAACACAGATAACAGATACACACCTGCTTGTATCTACAGGGTACACTGAAAACTTAAAATGTTGGTCCCTTCTAGGGAGGGTAACAGGGTAGTTAAGGGATAGAAGTGGGAAGAAAACAGCCTTCCTATTGCATAAAAAATAAAGCAATCTGTCTGTTACCTTTGACAACAAAAAAATGTTTAAGAAGAAAGATAAAAAAACAACTAAGTACTTGTTCTTCAGATACACTTGTGCAACTATGCAATGAAGTATGTTGGTAACTACTGTAACCATGGAAACATCCTAAGTACACATCACTTTTGTACTCCTTGAATTTGTTACCACGTACATGTACTTCTCCAAAATAACAACCACAACAAAATAACCATCATACCTGTCCCCAAGAGACACCACTTTTCATCTATCAGGTCGGCAAATTTTCCAGTGTTTTCTAATAAGCAATGTTTCCAAGGGAAACAGGCATTTTATATGCTGCTGGTGAGATTATAAATTGGCAAAAACCTGTCCAGGATGCATTTTGGAAACACTCTGAAAATTTTAAAAAGCATACACCCTTAGCCCAGTAATATGACTGTTAGGAATTTATCCTATGACTAGATTTCCTCAAATATTCCAGGATATGCAAACAAAAAAACCCTACCAAACAACAACAAAAAAAACGCCAAACAACCACTGTTGAGGTGGGTGGCCCCATGGTCGGTCCCCCAGTAACCCATAACTCACCCATTCAAATCAAAGGCTCGGATGAGGATGTGCTGCAATACATCGAGTGAGGTGATCTGGGGGTCGACGGCAAAAGAGCGGAACTCCGGTGGCAAGAAGCTGTCACACTTCTGGGGAGAGAAGACACAGGGTGGGCCACCAGGGGCCACGCATCACCAGGTTGAAGTGGAGGGATAGGAGGCAAGGTCAGACAAGTGGTGGGCGGGGGTCAGATGGAGGCAGGGGTTCCGGGCCTTGGTGAGGGCTTTGGTTGTTGCTTTGAATAAGGGGGAAGACTTGGAGGGTTCTGTGCAGAGGAGGGATGTGATCTGACTTAGGATTTTTAACAGGATCCTTCTGACTGCTCTTAGAAGAACAGATTGTGGGGGGCAAGGGAGAAAGCAGCAGTCCAGTGAGGAGGAGGCCACTGCAATAGTCTAAGCACCCAATCCTTCTTTGTCCCCTGCAACGATGGCTGTCAGGATCACCATGTCCAGTCTGGCCCCCATTAAATCAATACTCCATGCTGCACCAATTTAGCTCATCTATCTACAATACATACTACCCTGCTTAAATCTCATCAAAGGCAACCCCAGGGTTCCCAAAAGGTAAGCCTATAGGACTCTGGCCAGCCTGTCTTCAGTCAGCTCTTTTGAACTCCACAATCTGGTACTACCAAACTGCTTGGAAGTTATTTTGAACACATCCTGGCTTCAAGACTTTGCTTGTGTGGATCCTCCTGTCTGGAAAGTCCTTCCCACTTTCTTCCAACCAGCTAGACACAGCTCAGGCATCATCTCTTTTCTGAATTCCCAAACCTCTACATTAGAGCCTCCTGTATTACCCTGAGGTGATCCATTTACTTCTTTCCAGAATCTACTTTCTTTTCATCAACACCAGTCCCACCACCCTAGTCCTAGCCACCGTTTTCATTTCCTGCAGCTATGGCAACAGCTTTATTACTTAGAATACATGTCAAAGGCCCTTCACAATCTGCCTCCCTTATACCTCTTCGTTTTACTCCCTACCTGTTCCAGCAATATGGGAACCTAAGGGAACATGCCAAGCTCATCCCCACTTCCCAGCCGTTGCCCTTGCTGGTCTCTCTGCTTCCACTCATCCTCCTATAGGCACATGGACGATTCCTTTTAAGGGGGGTGTCTCTGCTCTTTCAGAACCTCTCTAGGGACTTCCCGCTACAACTGTGGCCAAAGTAACTCCCTAGTTCAGAAGCTTTTTAGTTACTTCCTCACGACATTCACCACTGTCCAAAGCATCTCACTTATTTAGCGGTCTTCCCGAGAAGCATTAGTAAGCTCATCCAGGGTGAGATTGTAAATTGGCACAAAAGTGCAGTCTCAACATACATGTTAATTCACTTCAGCACCTCCTTTTCAGACACCAACAGCCCCCCTCGCGCCTCGACTACTAAGGCCCCTCCTCCAGTCCTATGGTCCCTCCTCTCTACCCATTATCTCCACCTATCTCCTTAGGCCCCTATCCCTCCATTTTCAATCCCTACGTTCTCAGGCCCTGCCCAACATTTCCAGGTCCAGCCTCCCCCCTCGCCCGTCCCCATCACCATCACTCTGCCCTCAAGCCTCGCCCCTCAGGTTAACACCCCAAATCTCGGGCCCCGCCTTCCAACCTAGGAGAGTCACCGCCTTCCCCTCCCCTGGGCACCCCAGGCAGGCAGGCCGACCAGCTGTCAGCCTCACCTTGACTCGGACCCGTACCACCTCTCGCTCCTCCTCCTCAGCCGCCGCCGCCTGGGCTCCCCCACCAGGTGGGGGCGCTCCAGAGCCGGCCAAGTCCGAGGATCCAGAGGCCGACGCCATCTCGCCGCCAGCCGCCTCAGGGCGACGGTTGACCGTTGCCCCCCACCACTGTGCGCACTCCGGAGTCCCGGCGCCGGCGGCCCCACCTTGCGCCCTGGCGCAGGCGCAGAGGCCGCCGTGCGATCCTGCCCCCCCACTGCCCCTCCCACCAAGCACAGGGTGGAGATGGCCTCTACGCATGCGCTTCAGATGCTGTTGCCAAGTGTCCCGCCTCCAAAACCTGAGCATTGTGCCTCATTTTCAGCCGTGCGCAGGCGCCTTCTGAGGTCCCACCTCCCCCCGCCTACGGTTCGGTTTTTTGGGCAGTTCACTTCCGGATTCGCTCGCATGTAACAGAGACAATCTATTCTGGCGAGAGAAGTGGGCGGGGAAAAGAAGCTGCTGTGCGGTGACGTCAGTCTCCACGCCCCGCCCCACTCGCCTCGCGCATCTGCTTAGCAGGTGATGTCATGTATTTCAAACCGCCTGTAGGCCTCGCTTCAAGTCCGCTGAATGGAAAAATAATCCTTTTTCCAGAATCTTTTTAAAATAGTTTACACCATGTGAAAATTCATGGAGCTGTTCATTTGTGACTTCTGCAGTTTTTATCTGCATATTTCAATAAATAACTTACCAAAAAAGCTGTTTTTACACTCTCTGGAGGTCCTAGCTTTTTAAGTTTGCCTTCATTTTATTTAATCCTCGCAACACGTTGAAGTCAGTCCTGTTATTAAACAGTGTGTGTCCACTAATATCTGCTGAATGAACATATTTTAGACTCCTCAAATCAAAATACATGAAGGCATTCTTTTCACTTCATTGCACATCCATCTGGTTTGGACAAAATACAGACTGCCCTTACCAGTGTAATTTCTAACAAAGAAGTCCTGTAAGATGCCTGGACTTGTTATTGTTGCAGTGTTGTATGAATGCTACTCTTAACTTTTTAGAAAAGTCTGCAATTCTATTGTGGTATCTTTTTAAAAAAAGATTTTATTTATTTATTTGAGAGAGAGAGAGAGAGAGAGAAAACGAAGGGAGTGGAGGGGCAGAGGGAGAGGGAGAAGCAGACTCTCCAGTGAGCAAGGAGCCCCATGTGGGGCTTGATTCCAGGACGCAGGGATTAGGACCTGAGCTGAAGGTAGACACTTAACCCACTGAACCACCCAGGCGCCCCTATTTTGGTATCTTCTTTTTTTTTCCTAAAGACTTTGTTCATGAGAGGAACAGAGAGTGGCAGAGACACAGGCAGAGGGAGAAGCAGGCTCCATGCAGGGAGCCTGATGTGGGATTCGATCCCAGGACCCCAGGATCACGCCCTGAGCCAAAGGCAGATGCTCAACTGCTGAGCCACCCAGCCGTCCCTATTTTGCTATCTTCTTAAATAGTTTCCTTGGTTTTAATATTAGATAGTTGTCAATTTCCTAGAAGGTATAAATAATGGAGTTTTTTTTTTTTTTTGAAAACCAAAGAAAGGTTTTTGGCACATATCTTTTGACCCATGCGCTTGAGTAAAAATCTTTACTTCTTATGGCTCTGCTGGATTTTCTGAAATAAGGAATTTGAGAATGTGCTTCTCATTAAAATTATCATAGGGTGGGATGAGTAAAACAGTAGTCTGGATTCTGGAGTTCAATCCTGATGGCATTGGAGCAGAGGTTTTGTTTATTTTTTAAAAATATTTTATTTATTCGTGAGAGATACACAGAGAGGCAGAGACACAGGCAGAGGGAGAAGCAGGCTCCCCGAAAGGAACCCAATACGGGACTTAATCCCAGACCCCAGAATCACACCCTGAGCCGAAGGCAGATGCTCAACCGCTGAGCCACCCAGGCGTCCCAAGAGCACAGGTTATTTTATTTATTTTATTTTATTTTATTTATTTTATTTTATTTTATTTTATGAGCACAGGTTTTAAATGGGGGTATGATGTGGTCAGATGCCTGTCTTGGTTGTGGAGAGAGCCTTGGATGGAAAGATACTACTGGAAGCAAGGAGATAAAAAAAAGAGGTCCTTTTCATAGTCCTGGGAAAACTTTCTCTTTCATTTATTTATTCTTCCATTCAACAAATACAAAGTGTATGCCAGATAGTCTACATATATTAATTCATTGAATCTGCATAAAAACCCAATGAGGTAGGTACTATTATTAGAATTTTACAGATGAGGGATGCCTGGGTGGTTCAGCAGTTTAGTGCCTGCCTTCCGCCCAGGGTGTGATCCTGGGGCACAGGATCAAGTCCCACATCGGGCTCTCTGCATGGAGCCTGCTTCTCTCTCTGCCTGTGTCTCTGCCCCTCTGTCTCTGTGTCTCTCATGAATGAATAAATAAGATCTTAAAAAAAATAAAAGAAAAGAATTTTACAGAGGAGAGCACTGAAGGTCAGGGAGAAACATGCTTAAGGTCAAAGGGATAATAAGTGGCATGGAGAGTAAGTGTAATGGACAGAAGATGGGCTGTGCCTGGCTTTGGCTTGAACAGTGAAGCATTTCTCAAAAGCTATACTGCAGGCAGTCTACAGGTATCTACAGTGTTTTCATTCTTTGTCATCTCCTCAAAATTCCTCAAGTGCCCATTTGTCTTATGACTCAAGGTCTATGAGGTTAATGAGAGACAGACTTTGGGAAGAGTGATGGGGTGGGTCTATAGAGAGAGAGTTATCTATTGGGTAAATGATGGGAATCTGTGGCTACATGATAGGAGGTCAGTGGGATGACAGGATGTAGGTGAGCAATGGGAACAATGGAAGAGCTATGGGATAATTGGGGACCTGTGGGGTATGAGGTAATAAATTCTGCAAGGTGAGTTATGGGGGTCTATAGGTTAGGTAATGACAGCCTATGAGGTCAATGATGGGGGATTTGTGGGAAGAGTGGGAGGGTCTGTGTGATACATGATGTGGGGGTCTATGGGGTGAGTCAGGGGGTTGTAGGGTATGTGACTGGGGTATGTGAAGTGAGTGATCAGTCTTGTGTGAGTTTTGTGGGGTCTCTGAGGTGAGTGATGGTGGAGTTTTGGAATGAGTAATGGGGAAGTCTGAGGTGAGTGAGGAAAGATCTGTGGAGTTCTTGATGGGGTATCTGTGGGGTGCCTGATCAGGACACGAGAGGCTGAATAAATTGAAAAACTTAGATTTGGAAAGTTCTCAGCCTGCCCATATTGCAAAAAATGAAAGTGTGTTCTGGAGAGAACACCAAGTGGATCATCACTTCTTAAAAGAGATAATGGGTGTCTCATGGATCTAATTGGTCATCACGGGAATCTACGGGGTCAGTGATAGGGGGTTTGTGGTGTTATAGATTGGAGGTCTAAGTAATGGTAATGGGGGTGGTCTATGGCTGAGAGAATGGTGGTCTGTGAAATGAGTGAGGGAAGGGCTTGTGAGGTCAGTCATAGGGCATCTCTGGGGTTAGTAATTACAAATTTGTCAGTGTTAGGGTCAAGATCTTTTATTTCCTGATTTTAAAAACTGCCACCATCATGGCCCTCCTAGGTTCTTCTGCACCTTTGTCCCAGTGGCTCCTGGCAGTAGCTCCACACAACTCCTTTCTTGCCCCTGCCTTTGGTCCTTCTGGTCCTTACCCATTAGCTTGAGTTTGACAGATCAATTTGCTTTGTTCCTCCGACCTGTGGGAGTAAGGACTGGATTCTTCTTCCTGGTGGAGGGTTCCTCATCAGCCAATGTTCAAGCCCAGCTTACTACTGATTAGTTCTACTTGCTCTTGGCTTTTGTGCCTTTGGCATCCAGCACGCTCTGGGCATGAGCAAGCTGCTTTACAGAATCTAGCACGAGGATTCCAGGTAGCACCAGCCACAAGCCGTTCATGAAGACAAAGTAAAACCAGAAGTAGAGCGGGTGGCCCACCTCCCCATGCTGGAATCCGTCCCGGTGCTCTGTTAGGAAATAGAGCACATCCCCATAGATCTGACCTGTGGGAGGCAGAAGGGGAAGGAGAAACCCAGTGAGGAGGAAAAGCTATTCCAAGGCATTTTCTAAGTCATCATCATTGTTAAGGTCTCAGAGCTCAGGATTCTCAAATTTCAAGAGCTAAGAATTCTGAAATCACATAGCTGAAAATTTGAAGAATTAGAAAAGTGAGAATTCCAGAAATCAGAAGCCAAAAATTTCTGAACTCAGGAGAGGTCCTACCTCTAGAACTTAAGGAAACCCCAAATCCTTAATTCAAGACAGCTCAGGATTCCAGAACTAAAAGAAAGCTAGCAATTTAAGAACACAAAAGGACTGATTATCAGATTGAGCTCAGAATCCTAATCCTGGAGGATCCAGGGGCTCCCTGCCACCTCATATAACCTTCACAGGGAATGCTGTGATGAAGGAGGAGAAATGAACCCTTCCCACTTGAGAACACAGACTGAGATGGTCATGGCTTTCCAAAACCTTAGGAGGACATCTTTCAGCCTGACTCAGCCCCAGATAGGCACAATTGAGAGATGTACCCTGCAGGGATGCCCCTGTATATGTGGATTCCCTCATCAGGCCCTCCAGCACCCAGTGTGGGCCCTCTCCTCACCCACAGAGACCACAAGTTGTAAGATGAAGCGCAGGGGCTGCTGGCGGAGAAAGGCAATCACCACCCACAGGCTAAGTGGTCCCCAAAGGCAAGCTGTGATGGTCTCCATGCATATCGTAAAGTTGTCACTCCTGTGGGAGAAAGGATTGGGGGACACTGGCATCACTGTGCTCTACCCACAGGGCACCCCATTAGTGTTCCCTGACTCACAACCACCCTAAATCAGTGCAGGTCTTCCTTGATGGAGGCAAACACTTACAGGATGTATCGGCTGTCTCCCTTGGCATACTCTTTCCCTGAAAAAGATAAGAGACATACATGAGGAATAAAGGTAAGAAAAGGAACTCAGACTTGTGAGAGCTGAGGGCCCATGTAAGGTGGGCTTTATAACCTCTCCATGCCTCAGTGTCCTCATCTGTGAAATGGGGTAGCTGTCTGGATTCTAAGGTGGACAGATGTACTCAAGATAATGTGTACAAACCTCACAGAACAATAAGTAATGCTATGATTGTCTGGTGTTCAATAAATGTGGAATAAAAGAAGGGAAGTGTAGGTGATGGGGTGTGTGAAGTAGCCAATGAGTGAGTGAGTCAGTGAGTATAAGAGAGAGCACGCACAAGCAAGTGAGTGAGCAAGCACAAAGGTGAACAGATGAGTGAATGAAAGAATGAGCAGAGAATTAATAAAAAGACCACCCAATATAAAAATAGGCAAGAGACAAGAATGGGTTCTTCACAAAAAAGGATTCCCAAATGGTCAATAAACATGAAACATGCTCAAAACTTTGATTAGTCATTAAGAAAAAGCAAATTAAGGGGAGCCTGGGTGGCTCAGTTGGTTGAGTGTCTGCCTTCAGCTCAGGTCATGATTCCAGGGTCCCAGGATGAAGCCCTGCATTGGGCTCCCTGCTCAGCTGGAGTCTGTTTCTCCCTCTCCTCCTCCCCCGCTTATGCTTGCTCTCTCTCTCTCAAATAAATAAATAAAAATCTTAAAAAAAAGAAAAAGCAAAATGAAACCATAACGAGATATCACTCGCATCCACTAGGACTAAAACTGAGAAAACACCTGACCATACCAAGTGTCCGCAAGGATGTGAAGGAACTAGAACTCCCACATGCTGTTGTTGGGAGAATAACACGGTGCCGCCAATTTTAAAAATAGTTTGGCAGTTTTTCATAAAGTTAGACACACATCTACCATTATTCTCTTCCATATTTACCCAAGAGAAATGAAAGCAGGTCTCCACACAGACTTGTGTTAGATCAAGGTGTTATATAAGAATGGCAGTTTTACTCATGAGGCCAAAAGGGAATAAATTTGCAATAGCAAAAGACTGGTGGGAAATACTCATAAATACTGGACAAGTCAAATAATTCTGTAACATCTATGCTTTGAAAGCCTTTTGTGAGCTGATGAGGCATGACCTCATTTTAAAAAAGCAAAATTCAGAAGTGTATATACCATATTACCATATGTTTATACAGCAGGGGGAAAAACGATGATGAGGATGATGATAAACAGTTATTGCATCTACTGTCTGCCAACACTGTTCTGAAAGTCTTTCTTTTTAAGATTTATTTATTTATTTATTTATTTGAAGGAGAGAGAAAGAGAGCAAGCACGTTGTGCATCAGGAATCTCAAGCGGACTCTGTGTTGAGCTCAGAGCCTGATGCAGGGCTTGATCTCCTGTGACCCCAAGATCTCGACCTGAGCCGAAACCAAGAGTCAGACACTTAACCAACTGTGCCACCCAGACACCCCTGCCAACACTGTTCTAAGTGACTTACATATATTTGGGTATTACTGTTATCCCTCTTTTACAATAGCAAACTGAGGCTTATCTGTATAATTTTTGTGTAAATAAACCCTGGAAGAAAACATACACAATTATTAACATTGATTAATAACTACAGAAACTTGGTGGACAGAAGGTAGATTTTCACTGCACATCTCTTTAAATGGTTTGTTTTTTTGACCCATGTGAATATACATCCAACAAAAAAGTTAAATAAATTTGTAAAATAAATTAATGTTAGAGTTGGTGGGTGGATGAATATCTAAGCCAATCCCTGTCCAGAAAAACCCCTCCCACAGCACATCAAAGAACTCAGGACTCACAGAGTTGGGACAAGAAAGCTTGGTCTCCAAGAAGATCTTCGTGATAAAGGCTGAACCAGCCCTCAATCACCATGTGAATGAACCCACACACTGCAAACCAGCACAGGGACAATCGCCGCCACGTCCCCAGGGGGATGACCGCAGCACGACCTGACAACAGCCATGTGGTCACAACCAAGACCCCAGAGACAGAGAAGAGGCCGGCCAGGAGATGCCACGTGGGGCAGTCGTTAGGCACAAAGTTGTCCAGCCTCAAGTGCCGAGGCCAATATGGGTGCAAGGGGCTGGCATTGGTGGTCATGTCTTTGTAGGCTGATGGCTGTGTGTGGATAAGCAGAAAGGAGAAAAAAAAAATAGAGAACTTGAACAAATATAGAAAGCACACAATGAGATCATAAAATCAAATCCAAATAGTTTATTATCGCAATAAATGTAAATGGACTAAAATTATCAGTGAATACACTGTATTAAAAATAGTCCAATTATATGCAGTTTTAAAATCATCACCATAAGGCTGTTTCAGTCCTCTAGGAGTCCTGTGATATGGAAGACACAGGAACCAGGCCACATTCTAGCCCTCGGGGGTCATAGTTTGCTGGAGAATATAAAGGTACCAGGCCTGGTCCCTGCCCTCATTGGTCATACCCTGATAGAGGGGACAAAGGAGCCTGGCGTGGTCCCCGCCCTCCGGGGTCACAGTCGGCTGGGGGAGACACAGAGATCAGGCTGGGCTACACTGCAGGGGTCAGGGTTTAGCATCTTTCAACAGAAATCTATCCCCTCCCCATAGTCCTGGAAACTGCAGGACAGAAGAGAGAAAACTAATCAGAATTACAACCCCCGAGTTCAGTGTATGGAGAGCCAGACCCTTCCTGAAATCGCCCGTAAGGCCACCAACCTGCGAGGAAGAGGGAAGCGGAAGGCAGGGGTCCCGTGCATAGGTCTAAACAGGAAAACGAGGGTCAAACACAGAGACCACCAATTAGGACTAGAAGCCTCTAGGCTAGCTGTCCAATGAGAAGGCAGATCTTCTGTCGTCTGGGCAACCGCGCGGTTGGCGGGGGTGGAGGGGTGTCTCACGCAGGCGCGTTCGGTGGGCGGTGGGAGACTGGGAGTGTGGGAGTGTGTGGGGCGCGCCCGCGTTTGGGGGGCGGCGGGAAGGGTCTCGCACAGGCGCCGAGGGCCGGCTGTTTAGCAGTAGCGAGCTAGGGGACGGAGTGGTAGGCTGAGCGGAGGACACTCACCCGGCGGCGCGGTCGCGGCAGCCTCTCTCACACACTCCCGGATCTAAGTTAGCTTGCTGGCTGCGTAAAATCCCTCGTCCCGACTCACCCCCTCACAGGTTCCTCACCTTACGGAGCTGGCCAATGGAGGGGCTGAGAAGGCGGCCAGTGCCGTTCCTAACCAATAGGAGCTCCCTGTGTGCCGCCGGCCCCACCCCCGTGCGTGGTGCCATTTTCGCTGTTGGTTGAAGCCCAGTCAGGAGCTGCAGGAAGGGTGGGACCCGCCGAGGTTGGTGGGCGTTTTCGGGCTGAGCCGGGTCTGCTGCGAGTCGTGGCTTTGATTTCCCCTATCCCATTGTCAGTCTTATCGGAAACCGGGTGTTTATCCTCCTCATCTACTGTTGAGTCAGCATTGCTTTGGGTTCGCTCACCTTTGCCCTCGTTTTTTAGGCAGAGCAATCAATGAGTTCCTGGACCGGTCTTCAATCCTAATGCCCGAACCAGCAAAAAAAAACTTAATACGACAGGCAGAGCACATCTTGTACACTGCCTCTCTCCTCTCCCTCGGCGCTCAGAGCTTCTCAGCGGCCATCTCCACCTCTCCCGACTTATAAAGTCAGAAGAACTTGTCAAAACCCAGGCTCCTCAGCCTTGCTGGCCATTTGTCATTGAGACCCCCCGGTCTGCCTTTGCCAACTCTGAAGAGGCAATCCCGACTCCCTAACTCTTAAGCCAGCAGGCACCCCAGGCCGGGCAATCAATCAGAACCCAGACCTATCCTAACAAACAGGAACCCACAAGCTTCAGTCCTAAGGACCAATAAGCATGAACTCTTCATCTGTCTTGCTTTCTCCCTCCCCGTCCTAGTCAGAATAACCAATCAGTTTTTCAGCCAGTAACTATCAGCTTCCCAGCGCCCCATCCAATTATCTAGTCTGTCCTAGCTCCACTGAAATCAAGCTGTGCAGTCCTCAGGCTCATCATCCAAAACTGAGCAATAACAAATTAACCAGGAAGTGATCACAACCTGCTCCCTCTTAATGATTTCCAATTTCTAAACCTTTATCCATACTGTGCCCATTCCTCAGTCGATCCTATTCCCCACTGAGCAGTGAAGAAAGAGCCTTTTGTATCTTTCCTACTTTTATTTGACAATAACAAACTGTATATAAAAAGGGAGAAGGAAGGCGGGGAGGCCCTGGATCTACCCCTCTCTGCTTCCCCAAGCATCCTCCATCTCTAGGCCCCAGCAGGGACCACCCCCTTCCCGCCTTGTGGTGTAGTGGGGATCGACAGGCATGGAAATTGTGTGTGTGTGTGTGTGTGTGTGTGTGTAGGGGTGTCAGGGGGATCAAGGATGGAGAGGGGTCAAGACTTAGAGATAGGGCCTTCCCTCATCTCCCATCAGGGCTGGCACCCTGAGGAGGAATCTTGAGGAAGCTATGTGGGTCCACAGGGGTGCCTCAGCCTATGAGACGATAGAAGATCCAACATCCAAAAGTGACCCAGTGACTGGCCCAGCTGAGCTCTGACCACTTGTGGACAGTGTATGCCATGCCGTAGCCCTGTGGGAGAGAAAGAGGTGACAGTCCCACTTGGCAAGAACAAAAAAAGGCCTCAGGAAAACCCATCCTTTGCTCAAGGACAGTTCTGTGACTCCATGGTCACCCTAGGTGAGGCTCCAGAGAAGAGACTGGGTACGTATGAAAGATAAGCAGATTTAGGTGGGGTTTTTTTTCTTTCATGTTTTCTTTTTCTTTCAAAATTATTTTAAAAACAAAACAAGGCAATTCCACTCTCTGACCAGTATTCTCCCTAATACAGAAGGAGCTTCTAGGAATTGATTTTTCAAAAAGAATAAAAAAAACTGGCAAAGGAGGGGAGTATGCCATTTTCACTGAGTATAAAACCCCAGTGGCTCTTAAACATATGAAAAGATACTTAGCCTCATTCCTAATTTTCTTCCTCTCAACCCGGCAAACATATCCAGGAAATCTGAGAGGCACTCTGTCGGTAGGGCGACAGGTATGGTCACACATTGCTGGAGGGAGGCAAAAAGGTAACTTCTCCATTGTAACTATCAAGGATAGATCCTATAGTTTTGACTGCACCTGTGTGAATCCACAATGGGTACAAGGGTATTGTTACTTGCTGCAGCACCACTTGCAATAGGAAAGGGCTGGAAATCATCTGGGTGTTCAGTGACAAGGGACAAACTACACTGTGTGATGTTGTCATATCCTCGCAATGGAAACAAATGAATGAGGACATGCCACATACTTATGTGGAAGATTTTCAAGAATTATTATGTGAAAAAAGTGACATGCAGAACAGTACCATTCATGAGTCACCTTAGGATAAAAACTGGGGTGGGGAAGGGAATTAAAATATATATTTATATTTGTTTATTGAGCTTACACTTTAAAAGGATATTTTAATAAGATGAATAAAAGTAGTTACCTGTAAGAGGGCAGGAAGTAGACAGTAGGAGCAAGACTTTTCCCTGAAAATCTTGGATACTGTTTTGTTTTTGAACTTTGTGATATGTGCATTAACTATTTTTAAATGTCTTAATAAAAATAAAACCCAGATTTTGCACACTCAACCTGAGTGAAGATTAAAAATTGTTTTTAATGACAAACTATGAAATAAAAGTTTTATTTTCAATTAAAAATAAAAAATTCAACTAAAAGAGAAGCAAAACCTGGATCCTGCAGGAGCCAGAGGAAGAAACAGTATTTTTAAAATTGTCTTTCCTTTAGAAAGGAGGAAAATCTAGAATATGCATACTCCACATGAATAAAAATAGTATATAGATTTTAATGTACATTTTTAAAGCAGAATCCAGAGTTTGCACACTTGACCTGAGTAAAAATACTTCTTTAATTAAAGGAGAAAGAAACTTTGTGAATTCTACCTAAATAAATATATGGTGAAAGAATTAATTTTTTTTTAAAGTAAAACCTGGGGCCCTTTGGGTGGCTCAATCGGTTAAGAGGCTGCCTTCACCTCAGGTCATGATTCTGGGGTCCTGGGATGGAGCCCCAAGTGGAGCCCAGAGTGGAGTCGGGTTCCTTGCTTGGCAGGGAGCCGGCTTCTCCCTCACCCACTGCCCCTCCCCCTACTCATGTTCTCTCTCTCTCTCTCTCTCAAATAAATAAAATATTTTGAAAAGTTAAAACCTGGATTTTTCACTCCATCTCTATAACATAAATTTTATAAGTAAAAATAAAAACCATAGTTTGCACATTTCACTCTAATAAAAGCCCTAACAGGACAAATCAACCAGAAGGGCCATGGGAAAGAAGGACCAAGGAACACTAGCTTCACAAGCTAGACACGTGACACGAGATCCTCAATGCCTCGGCCTCTTCACCTTTGTTCTCATGGTTCCCATGAGCAGGAAGCACATCCCTAAGTAACCTCCAGCCCAGGGTCCCACCTCACCTGCTCCTCTGTGGTGTCATCCACATCGACATCAAACAGGGAGCCCAGGTAGGCCAGGTGGAAGATGGCCAGGGCCCCAAAGAGCAGGTTTAAGACTCGTACCCCCAGGCCCTGTGGGGGACAGATGGATATGCTTGGCAGCTGGATCTGCTCACTGTACCCCAGCCCCACCTGGGCAGGGGAGCCCAGGTAAATGCACAAGGCACAGTGGGTCCCAGGAATCAGGACATCCAGGGCACAGGGCACCCCCTGTGGTAGGAAAAATGGTTTGGATCTTCCCATGGGTGCTCAAGAGGTATTCAAGGATGAGGGTACTATTAGCGTGAGGGCATCTGCATCTGGGGTAGGGAGATGTGAATGTTCAGGCAGAGGAGGAAGAATGGAGTGGCTTGCATTGGGGGTTTATGGTGATAAACATCAGTTGCTGGGTGGGAGAGATTATCTGAGGTGGCCCAGGATTTCTCATTGCAGACAATGAAAAGAACAAATCCCCACCATGACCCAGAGAACCCACCACTCTCCCCTTCTTGCTTGGCTGTTAAAGCCATGCTGGTCTCCTTGTTCGACAAATATTCCAGGCTCTCTCCCATCTCAGAGCGTTTACACCGCTTGTTCTCTCCTTGCCTGGAACGCTTCTCTTCCCCATCTCCTTCAGTTAAAGAACTCAAAAGTCAATCTCCCTATTCAAAATTGAAACCACTCACCCCCCTCCATACTTCCTGCCCTTTCCCTTATGTCTTTTCTCCTTGGCATTAATCACAATCCAAAAAAACTATTATACTTTACTGACTCTTTACACATGTACGGTCTCATCTGTTAAAATGTTTGTCCCATAGGGACAAACTGTTTTGTTTACCACTGTGTCTCTGAGGCCTAGAGCAGTGCCTGATGCCAGCAGGTGCTCAATAAATGTTCACGGGGGGTGGGGTGGGGAACAAATGCCAGGTGTGTATACAGCAGGTGCTTGATAAATGTGAAAGAAATGGGTGCCAGTGAATAGAAGTGAGGTTCCGGGGATGGCTCAGGCACCAGAAGAGGAAGCTGGGCACCCCAAAGTAACATTTTTGAGGGGGAGTATTGGGCATAAGGTTGACCGGGCTGAACCCTCACCAAGCGATGCTGGTGCGAACAGTTCGGTGGGCATCGTTTCGACAAGACGCAGGCACTGAGGATCCGAGCCAGGCGCTTCCGGAGGACTAGGGCAGGGGCCAGGAGGTAAGGGGGTGGTCAGGTTAGCCTCAGGCGATAGTGGTTCTAGCCCTGCCCCTACCTTCCATCCCATCTGCTGGGTTGCGTTCTGCACTCACCATGTTCCACATAAGTGATAAATGCCAGGGACAGCAGCACCGCAGCCAAATGGAAGCTGAAGCCCTGGAAGGCCCAGGGGGCAAGGAGGTGAATAAGGAGGAGGCCCTGCCAACCCTGTCCAGCTCTCCCAACCCCACGTCCCGCTCTGCCCAGCTCACGTGCAGGAGGGCACTGGCTGCGTAGGTGACCAGCACGGCTGAGAAGGTCCCCAGGCGTAGAGCATTCTTGAAAACATCTGGAAGGGGGAGATGCAGGTCAAGAGTCTCTTGGCATCCCCTCTGCCCTTCCTGGGGGGCTATAGGGCAAAGCAAGGAACCCACAACCTGTTGGAGCCCCCCAGAACAAAAATCTTTATAATGGCCTCAAACTACACATGTCCAAAACTTACCTCCTGATCTTCCCACCCAACCTGCTCCTCCTATAGTGTCCTCAAGTTCAGCCAATGTCAACTCTACTCTTACAGTTCCTCAGGGACAAAATCTAGAATCACCCTTGCGCTGCCCTCCCTCCATCCCCACAAGCAAACTCTCGGCAAAGCCTGTCAGTTCCACCTTCAGAATTTATCCAGAATCTGACCTCTCTTCTCCACATCCACTGCCACCACTGCCATTGCTTGCTTGGACTACTGCAGGGGCCTCCTCACTGCTTCCACCACCCTTGTCTGCTTCCCATCTGCTCTCATAGCAGCCAGAAAGTCCTGTTACAACCCAAGCCAGGCCTTAGTCTTCCTGTGCTTAGATCCCTGCTATGGCTCCATTTCTCAGAGAAAAAGCCAAAATCCTCCCCATGGCCAGTGAAGCCTTATAGGAACAGGACCTTGTCAGCTCTCTGACCTCACCTCCTGCCACTGATCCCCTTGCTCACTCTGCTCCCACTGCACTGGTCTCCTCCCTATTCCTCAAATGTGCCAGGTGTGCTGCCTCAGGGCCTTTGTACTGGCTGTTCCCACCATCTGTTACACTCCTCCCCCACACATTGGCACTGCTTAATATTTCATCTTGTTCAGGTCTTTGTTCAAATGTCACCTCCTCTCTGGGACTTTCTCTGGTTAATTTATTTAAAATTGCAACACTCCCCCTGCCCTGGACTCCTGCCAACACTCCCAGATCATCTTTATCGGCTTCATTTTTTTTTTTAACCATAGCACCTGACACCACTTGAACTTTGTATTTTCTTTTCTCTTACTGTCTGCTCTCCCTACAAAAATGCCAGTTCCCCAGAGGCAGGCACTTCGGTTTTTGTTTTTGTTTTTTTCTGGTCACTGCAGTATCTCCAGTGCCTAGTACACAATAGGTTCTCAGTAAATGTTTGTTATATGAACGGGAAAGGGCCTGGATTGAAGACTCCCAACTCTCTTGGAATGATGGCTTGGGGACTCACAGTTATTTAGCCAATAAGACATGGGTAGGTTCCAGCTTGTGACAACTTCCACCATGGACCGGGGCAGCTCCACGTTCAGTGGCTTGGATACCGTCAGGTCCCTGTAGGCAAAAGAGACATGCAAATTCATTCGGGGTCTCACCCATCCATTGAACCTCCATACTTTTGTCTTGGCTGTTCCCTCCCCTGGGACTCCCTCCCCCCTCCCTGAAGCTCCTCTAGGCAGCACCCTGTGGGAGAGGGGGCCCCCCAGCCCTCCCCACCATTCCAGGTGATCCTTCTCCTCGGTGAAGCCAGCCCCTGCCAACGTGGCCGTGGCCTCGGACAGAAAGCCCACAAAATAGTTGCTGAAGTGGAAGGAGACAGCACTCTCGTAGGCTCGCAGCCACCTGGGGAGAAAGTAGTAGGGGAGAGAGGGATCATTTCTAGGCCACAGCATGACACCCACCTCATGTCAGCATCCCCAGCCCCACTCTGCAGACTCACCTTACCATGGTGCCCCTAGGGCCCCCGGGGGTCAGAAAGGCAGCAGAGGAGAAAGGAAAGAGAGTCAGAGAGGACCTGGAGGCCTGCCGGAGTTGTTTGTAGACAAGACAAGACAAGACAAGACAAACATGGCAGCAAAAGAGGTGTACTATGATAGTCACATGCATACATACACCGTCTGTTAGTTTCACATGCCTCAAACAGATGTGTGAGCTGCCTTGCAATGTGACACAGTCCTGGGGCACCTGGGTTGGCTCAGTCGGTTAAGCATCTGCCTTCGATTCAGGTCACAATCCCAGGGGTCTTGGGATCGAGTGCCCACATCAGCGGGGCTCCCTGCTCAGCAGGGAGACTGCTTCTCCTTCTCCCTCTACCCTCATCCTTCTTGTGCACGTGCACTGCCTCTCTCTCTCTCTCTCAAATAAATAAATAAAATCCTTTTTAAAAAAATGACATGGTCCTATAGCCTCACGTGGCCAGACATCCAGACCCAGCAGCCACACTGTCAGAGGCCTGAACTCAACGTGCTACACACTGACACAGCCTCGTGGCCAGACACAAACACCATCAGACTCCCAGCCTCATAGCTCTCCAGTCGGATTCAGTGACCATAAGACACACCAGAGTCCTTTATTTAGGCACAGATACCACCAAACCAAGTACCCTGCTACCCTCGAGACAGTCATCCTCTCAGTTGCACAATCAGACATGATGAAAAACAGCCAGCATCCAGGAAAATGTGTAAGTTCTGGAATCAGGCCTGGGAGTAATGCCTGGCTGTGGAGCTGGGTGACACTGGGCAAGCCATTCCACCCTTTGGGAGCCTCATTCAGCATCAGACATGATCAGTGGCCAGCAAGTGGGGCACTGGGTCATGAACTCAAACAGCTTGGATGAAATCCTAGTCATGCTAGAGGTGGATGGTCAGTCCCACTGACAGGCACAGACACCCATTTAGTCATGGCCCCTCAGCTAGACAACACCAGGCAGCCAGAGAAGGCGGACTCACAGGCGGAATTCATCATAGATAGGCACACAACAGACTATAGTTCGGACCCATTCCCAGGCAGTCTCAGATGACCCCACTTTATCTGATCCAGTGACAGGTACACATCCCATCACTGACAGTGGCACAGCTGGACAGCCAGAATACCAGTCCCACAAGAGAGTGAGTGGCTGACAGGCAAACAACCCATAGACACCCCTTGCCAGAGTCACAGTCAGGTCGGCATCACCCACCGATACATACTCGTCCCTCCCCACGGTAGTCACGTGACTTCCCCCCCAACAATGGAATGGGTGGATAGCCAGACTCAGTTTTGTGTTGGAGAGTCAGTCACACAGTCACAGAGCCGATCTTGGTCAAACGGTTTCTGTCTAGTCACGGGATAGAAGGTCAGACAGTCTCGGACTCCCAGAACAAACCGGCCACAGACTGCGCCCCCAGCCCCCAGTCAGCCCCACTTGCCCTTAGCACCTGCCCTCATTTACCTGGCTTTGCGTTTCTTGCTGTAGTAACAGAAGACAGATAGAAGAATTAAGAGACCGGCTCAGAGCTGGGGTGACCCCAGGTCCCTACCCAACCCCCGCACCGTTGGGTAAAGGCCTTGAAGGCTGTGCTCACTTGCGAAGGAGGCGGTCACCGTCGAGGGGGATGAAGTATGGGAAGAGGTAGGGGCCCACACAGGTGGACAGCACAAGGCACAGCAGGGCCAGCGCCAGGCTCCGGGCCACCTTCTGCAGCCAGCGGCGGCTCTGTGGGGATCAAGGCTCCATGAACACTGCCCCGTGGTGGCTCCCGCAGTCCCTGCCCACCTGTCCACCCAGGACCTCACCAGTGGGCGGCCTTGGACAGCCTGCAGGTAGCTGTGGAAGGATATCCAGGGCCCAAAGACGATGGTGCCCACGAAGTAGAGGTAGCCCATGAACTCCATGGGCGAGGGCACCGCACCCACCTCGCCCCGGTCCAGGTCGAAGCCCAGAGACACCGCCTTCATGGCCACGATCATCTGGGCCCCTATGTGTGGGGCCCACAGTCAAGTGGACAGGCGAAGAGCAGGTCCGCGTGGGGGGGGGGTGGGGCGCACCAGGGGAGAGCAGGGAGGAAAAGAGGAGTACAAGGGTGGATGGGTGGGCCCAGTGTCAGACAGGCAGGTGAGCAGGTGGGCCCGGGACAAGCAGATGCCTTTACTCAAGTGCCAGGAGAAAGGACAGACAGACGGGAGGGGGAAGGCATGGGAGAGAGAGACATGGATATAAGGGGAATCGGAGGCCTGCACATCCACCAGGGTGGGCAGATGTGGGAGAAAAGTGGGGAAGGAAAGACAGGGTTGGGGCATTAGGAGCTGTGGAGCAGGACAGGAGGACTGGGGCAGGTGAGAGGGCCAGGGCTGCCTACCTCTCATCTTGTGCCATGTCACGGTATCCACCATGTGCATCTCACTAAGGAAAAAAAAAAAGGTGGTCTTGGCTTCATGACTCCCATGGTCTCAGGACCACGGAGCAGGGAAACCAAGGTGCGGAGATGGTTCTATCCCCCTCCCTAACCTTTCCTGCACAATCTCCTGGAGGAATAATTCTCCAGGACTCCCTCCTCCAGGGGGAGCCCAAGCCCAGCCTGTCCCGCGCAGCCTCCAGAAAGAACAAGTCTCCCAGACTCCTGCCCCCCTCCACCTCCAGGAATACCCTATGCCCTCCCTGTCCTGGACAGCCTCGCCAGCTGTAGCCTGGGGTCCCGCTGGCCCTTTTGCTGAGGGCGCGGGGATGACGACTCACACCCATACCCCATGAGCAGGTAGATGAGGATGGTGACGGAGAGGAAGACGCCTCGATGGGAGGAATGTCGGCAGAGGAACAGCACGAGGTAGCACAGGAGGCTGAGCAGCACGACCCAAACCATGTGCAGCTGGAAGAAGTGGTAGAGGCTAAAGAATCCACCTGCCACGGTGCTCGCATGCTTCAGGTAGGACGGCAACCCTTCCGGTGACAGAGAGAGAGAGAGAGAGAGAGAACAAGAAAGGGAAGTTGGGTGGGCTGGTAGGGAGCAAGGGCATCTCTGCAGAGGGCACAACATGGACAAAGGCCTAGAGGCTGGAATGTGGTGAGACTGCAGGGGGCCCGAAGTGGGGCTTGGGGAGCCGGAGGGGTGGCAGGGCCCGGGTTTAAGAAGAAAGGTCTATAAAGGACATTTTGGGAACCGTGGGGGAAATCTGAATATCTACTTATGTTAGATAATTATTCCTGGACCCAGAGTAAATTTCTTGAGGGGTGATGGTTGAGGGTGTGCTTGTTGGGGGGGGATGTCCTTGTTCTTTGGGGGCACACACTGAAAGATTTGGGGTGAAGTGTCAACACATTCTTCACACGATTCAGGAAGATGATAGGTAGATAGAAAGATAGAGCTAACATGTCATGATGTTGACAGTTGGAGAATCTGGTAGTGCATATATGGGTGCTCGTAACATGATTCAGCTTAACTTTTCAGTAACTTTGAAATATTTCAAAATGATGAACCTGGGGGGAAAAAAACCATCCACTTAAAATAAAAGAAAATAGGGAGGGGGGTGCCTAGCTGGCTCTGTGGGTGGAGCATGCAACTCGTGATCTCGGGTCATGAGTTCGAACTCCATATTGCGTGTACAGATGACAAAAAAAATTAACTTTAAAAAAGAGAAAAGAAAAGAAAGTAGAGAACCTTTGAATCCCAGATTTCCAAAATTCTCAGCCTCCTATGGGAACCTTTGGAACTTGGAATCTTGTCATTTGGATATAGGCTTGCCACGATTGTGGAAACATTCCAGAGTCCTACAATCCAGAAATCTCATTATGCCCTGCTTCTGGAAATCCATAATGCCAGCTTTTTGGAAGCCTAGAATGTGTGGATTTCAATTTGTCAGAATGCCCAAGCCCTGTAACATGGTACTTTGGGATTCCATAGCCCTGGGACATTAGCATCCCCAAATCTTGTAACCTTGGGATGTAGACATTTTAGGATCCCAAGATCCAAGAACCTCAGCTTTCTAGAATCTCAGAACCCAGGCATACTGAAAGATGTGGCTTGCCATGGCAGGCTGTATCTTGATGTGGTGTGGGGCATGGGGTGGCTGGGCATAGTAGAATGTGGTATAGTGGAATGGCACTGGGGCTGCTGGGATGTGGTGGGCTAGATATGTTGGAGTCTGGCTTGGCATGGCAAGATGCAGCAGGATAAAATGTTGGCTTAGGATGGATGAATGTGGTACGTATGATATGGCCTGGTGTGGGGGCATACAGTGTGGCAAGCACTTACCAAGCCTCCAGAGGAGGCGGCATGCGAGGCAGATGGCAAGGAGCAGCCAGATCTGGTCAAGGCCCTGCTGGGCAGTAGGCAGGAGACAGCCCTGTAGCAGTTGCTGGAAGAATTCCTGGCGGCTGAAGGTGGCCATTGCGGACCCCCACGGATGGATGGACAGATGGATAGACCTGTCAAAGTGGGGACACAGAGGGAGCCAGGAAGTCCATGGGGCAGAACCAGCTCAAAGGATGGACTTGAACACTCATCTTTCAGTTTGGGGCTGTCCCTGTGGAGATACGGTACTAGGGGACTGAAGGAGGGTGTGAATGTCAGGTACATCAGACTGAGCCACGAACTGTGTGTATGGATGGGTGTCCTGGGTGCACACACACAGCCCATGACCTGTGGTGGTGAAGGAAGGACCTGTGTCTCTTGTATGCTGTGAACAGTCCGGGTCCGATGTAATTGAATGGTGTACATTCTAGGCCCACATATCAAATGGGGGGGGGCGCTCCGTGGTTTCCAAGGTAGAGTCACTCTGTGTGGAAGGCAAAGAGGGAGATCCTGTGACACTCGGGGGCCGTGTGCATCTCTTCTTCTACAGATGTGGGGGGTGTCCTGTATCCCCTGAGCGCCCCATCTCACCCCCACCTGGCCTCTTGCGGGCGCCAACAAAGCTCTGCCCAGGCCCGGGAGCTGCAGGAAGGTGAAGTTGGCAGTAGGGGATGAAGCAATTGGAGCAGTGGGAAAGGTGATGGAGAGGGGGCCCCAGGACACGCGCTGCAGACCCGCGCGGGGAGGCCGGCTCGGGATGGGAGCGGGGCAGCCGCACGCGCACTGCCGGCGACTTACCTGGCAGGAAGGAAGCCGCGGTCCTGGGGGCCGGGGACGCACTGCCGCCGCCACCGTCGCCGCCTCCTCCGGGCAGCCTCCCCCGCAGGCCGCAAGGCCGGGACCAGCTGCGGCTCCCTGGGCGGCGCGGAGAGCGGGCCCTTTAAATCCCGGGGAGGCCCGGCCGGCCAGCTCGGCCAATGAGAGGGCAGGAGAGGGGCGGGGACGGAGGAGGAGGGGAGCCAGAGGATAGAGGGAAGGAGGAGCGGGAGGTTGAGAGCAGCCGGGCGCGGGAGGACGTCGGCGCGCGGAACGTTTGCGCCGGCACCTATCCGGCCTCTTGGGGCTGTCGCAGCCCCTTGAGGGTTCGCGCCGCGAGGTCTCCTGGCCGTCCGGGAAGAAACTTTCAAATCGTCAAATTCATAATCCGTGGAAGCTGAGATGGGAAAGATGGGGAGAGAGAAGGAAAGCCCACTCCCGGCCAAACTGCCCACCCGCGCAGGTCTTCTGGCCACTTTTGTCACCCCCCCCCCCCCCCCCCGCTTGGTTTCACAGATGGGAAAATAAATCGAGATCTCTCCTTCCCCATCCGGTGAGGGAATTAAAGGAATCTCCAAGGCTGCCCACCCCCCAGAGACGGGCCAGAAGCATAATTACTGTGTCACCTAGGAGTGGGAATTAGGTGCCTGGGCTTCCCCTAGGGATTCCTCGTGAGCACTTGGCTTGTCGTTGAGAACTGATATGCTTGCATTACTCCCTACTGGACTCACTCCTGGCCTGAGGGTGACCCCAGCAAAGAGTGTTTCCTGTGAACTGGGAGGCTAGTACAGGGTATAGATCGGGAGAGGGCATGTTTATTTTTTTTAATTTTTTTTTATTTATTTATGATAGGCACACAGTGAGAGAGAGAGAGGCAGAGACACAGGCAGAGGGAGAAGCAGGCTCCATGCACCGGGAGCCCGATGTGGGATTCGATTCCGGGTCTCCAGGATCGCGCCCTGGGCCAAAGGCAGGCGCCAAACCGCTGAGCCACCCAGGGATCCCGAGAGCATGTTTAAAAGGCACTTCCAGTGCCCCCAACAATGATTTCTCCTGGGTTCTATCTGCACCAACACTGAGGATTTATGCAACACCTGCTGTCTACCTTCCTTACCCTGCAGTGCCTGGACACTCCCCTCTGTCCCTAGGCTGATAAAGGTTTATTATTACAAAGGGGCATTTATTGGGCACATACTGCATGTTTAGCATGAGTAGCAAGAGAGAAGGAAGCCCATGTCAAGCTGGACCCCACCGTGACCTGAGGAGCTAAGGAAAACAGGATCTAATCAGATTAATACCTGCCAGTATGAAGCTGGGCAAGCCACTCCCTGGGCTTCAGTGTGCCTTTCTGTTAAACAGAAGAGGGGGATTATCACTTCTTTGCTTGGAAATACCAGTAGCAGTTGAAGAGAAATGGATGCTTTATCTCTTTAAAAGATGTTAACATAAAGTTAAATAGACATTTAACTCATAAAATTAATATTCATGTATTACAAGTGAAAAATGTTTAACACAGCAAGAACATATATATATATATATATATGATGAATAATTATAGTCCAGATGCACAAACACTAATTCTTCTCCCTTAATACAGACCATGCATTTTTGAATTATCATTGTAATTTCTTCCTCAGTTTTTTGTAAGATTGATTGATTGATTTATGAGAGACACACAGAGAGAAAAAGACTTAGGCAGAGGGAGAAACAGGCTCTCTACAGGGAACCTGATGTGGGACTCTACGGCAGGACGGGGGAATCACAACCTGAGCCAAAGGCAGAGGCTCAACCACTGAGCCACCCAGATGCCCTTCTTCCTTAGTTTTCAAACATACTCGAGTAGAGTCAAGAATGACCCACAGCATAGGCCAGAAATATTTCCGTTAGTTGTAAGACCTAGCATTTAAACTGGAAGATCCTCACTACAGGTGACCCTGAGCTTCACAGACTTGATTGTTTCCATCTAGTCTTTTGATGTGTGTGACAAAGAACTAGCATATAGACTCTAGGACATCTAAAGGATACCTACAAATCAATAAGAAAAAGTCAAACAACACGCTAGAAAAATGGATAGTGGACACAAATAGGTAATGCACAGCAGAGGACACTTGAAGTGACCAAAATGTATAATATATGAAAAGATAACCTGATCTCTTTAGTTGTCAGTGAAATGCAAAATTAAAACGACAGATACCATTTCACCTCTACTAGATGTGGTGTTTCATATTTTTATCACTAGAGCTTTATAGAGGGTGGGCATATCTGTTAAATCTTTTAGCCTTTGTGGTCATTCCAGATTATGGATTCTGGGGCATTTTAAATGGTCTCCCCATAATTAAAGAGATGCAAATTAAGACAATGAGATCCCATTTTTCACTTATTAGATGGGAAAAAATACCAAGTCTCATAATAATAACACATTTATCTCTGTTTCTTTCTGTCTCTGCTTCTATATATCTATCATCTATATCTATCTATCTATCTATCTATCTAAGATTTATTTATTTACTAGAGAGCAAGAGAGGGAGAGCACAGAGGGAGAGGGAGAAGCAGACTCCGTGCTGAGCAGTGAGCCTGATGTGGGACTCCATCCCAAGACCCTGAGATCATGATCTGAGCTGAAGGCAGATGCTTAACCAACTGAGCTACCCAGGTGCCCCTATATCTATCTGTATTTTTTTCTGAACTATTTGGGAGTAGTTGAGGGTATGAAACACTTTCAACTGAATACTTTAATATGAATTTCCTAAGAACAAGTTCATTTTCTTCCGTTCCTACCAGCAAAGTATGAATGTTCCAATTTATCCGCATCTTTACCAGCAGTCACTGTTATTTGACTTTTCGATTATAGCCATCCTAGTGAATGTGTCAATAATGTCCTTTACAAAAAAGCATAGTTGATATACAATGTTATGGTTAATTTCAGGTGTACACACAGTGATCTGACTATTCTATAAGTGTAGTTATCATCTGTCACCATGCAATGTTATTACAATACTATTGACTCTATTCCCTATGCTGTACCTTTCATTCCTGTAACTTATTTATTTTATAACTGGAAGTTTGTACCTCTTACTCCCCTTCACCTATTTCACTCATGTCCTTTTATAGTTAAAGGAAATCCTAGGTCACAAGATACATTCTGTTATCAGGTCTTTTTAATCTCTTTCAATCTGGAACAATGTCTTGGTCTTCTCTTAACTTGCATGATCTTAATGTTTGTGAAGAGCACAGGGCAGTTTGGAAGAATGTCCTTCAATTTGGGTTTATCTGATGTTTCCTCAGAATTTGATTTGGATTATGCATTTTTGGCAGGAATTCCACAGCAGTGACTGCGTTCTTCTCAGCATATCTGAAAGCTCAAAGTATTGGTTAATTGCAAAATTGTTGTTAGCTTTGATCATTTGATTAAGGTGGTGTCTTCCAGGTTTCTCAATTGTAAAGGTACTATTTCCCCTTTGTTTTTTTTTCCCTTTGTAATTAAATGAGTATCTTGTATAGACCTAAATGTGAGACAGGAATCTATCAAAATCCTAGAGGAGAACAGAGGCAGCAACCTCTGTGACCTCAGCCACAGCAACTTCCAGTTAGACATGTCTCCAAAGGCAAGAGAAACAAAGGCAAAAGTGAACTCCTGGGACTTCATCAAGATAAAAAGCTTCTGCACAGCAAAGGAAATAGTAAAAAAAAAAAAAAAAAAAGACGACAGACAGAATGGGAGAAGATATTTGCAAATGTCTTATCAGATAAAGGACTAGTATCCAAAATCTATAAAGAACTTAACAAACTCAACATCCAAAGAACAAATAATCCAATCAAGAAATGGGCAGAAGATATGAACAGACATTTCTCCAAAGAAGACTTAGAAATGGCCAACAGGGCACACCTGGGTGACTCAGTGGTTGAGGATCTGCTTTGGCTCAGGTTGTGATCCAAGGGTCCTTTGATAGAGTCCCACATTGGGCTCCTTGTAGAGAGCCTGCTTCTCCCTCTGCCTATGTCTCTGCCTCTCTCTCTGTGTCTCTCATGAATAAATAAAATCTTAAAAAAACCAAAAAGACCCCAAATGGCCAACAGATACATGAAAAAATGCTCAACATCACTTGGCATCAGGGAAATACAAATCAAAACCTCAAAGAGGGATGCTTGGGTGGTTCAGTTGGTTAAGTGTCTGCCTTTGGCCCTGGGCTCGAGCCCCATATAGGCTCCTTGCTCAGCAGGGAGCCTGCTTCTCCTGTTCCCCCTGCTTGTTCTCTCTCTCTCTGTCAAATAAGTAAATAAAATCTTTTTAAAAAACCACAATGAGATACCACCTCACACCTCTCAGAACAGCTAAAATTAACAAGTCAGAAAACAACAGATGTTGGTGAGGATGCAGAGAAACCTTACCCTGTTGGTGGGAATGCAAGCTGGTATAGCCACTCTGGAAAACAATATGGAGGTTCCTCAAAAAGTTTAAAATAGAGCTATCCCATGACCTATCAATTGCACTACTAGATATTTATTCCAAAGATACAAATGTAGTAATTGAAAGGGGCACCTGCACCCCAATATTTATCACAGCAATGTCTATAATAACCAAACTATGGAAAGAGTCCAGATGTTCATCAACAAATGAATGGATAAAGAAGATGTGTGTGTGTGTGTGTGTGTGTGTGTGTAATGGAATATTATTCAACCATCAAAAAAGAAATCTTGCCATTTACAATGACATTGATGGAACTAGAGGGTATTATGGTAAGTGAAATAAGTCAATCAGAGAAAGGCAATTATATGATTTCACTCATATGTGAAATTTAAGAAACAAAATAGAGGAGCATAGGCAAAGGCAGGAAAAAAATAAAACAAGATGAAATCAGAGAGGGAGATAAACCATAAGAGACTCTTAATTATAGGAAACAAACTGAAGGTTGCTGGAGGGGAGGGCGTGGGGGGGATGGGGTAACTGGGTGACAGGCATTAAGGAAGGCACGTGATGTGAGGAGCACTCAGTGTTATATGCAACTGATGAATCACTGAACTCTACCTCTGAAACTAATAATATGCTATGCGAATTTTAAAAATAAGAAAGAAAGAATATTTAAAAAATAAATGAGTACCTTGTAAGGACATACTTTGAGATTATGTAACTCTCCTACTGTTCCTCAAATTTCTACTTAATAATTTAGCATCCAGGGGCAGCCTGAGTGGCTCAGTGGTTTAGTGCCGCCTTCAGCCCAGGGCCTGATCCTGGAGACCCGGGATTGAGTCCCACGTCAGGTTCCCTGCATGGAGCCTGCTCCTCCCTCTGCCTGTGTCTCTGCTCTCTCTCTCTCTCTCTCTGTGTGTGTCTCTCATGAATAAATAAATAAAATATTAAAAAAATAATGTAGCATCCATTGGTAATTCTTACCCAAAGCAATTACTACTATGATGGTGGCCAAGTGATGGTTTTCTTTTACATGTATAGCTGGGATTTTATGGTAAGGAAGAGTTTTCCCTTCCTTCCCATGTCTTTATTTATTAATTTGTTTATTTGTATTAGTATGGGACTCATGGGATGCCTTCGGCTCAGGGTGTGATCTCGACATACTGGGATTGAGTCCCATATTGGGCTCCTTGCAGGGAGCCTGCTTCTCCCTCTGCCTATGTCTCTGCCTCTCTCTGTGGCTCTCAGGAATAAATAAATAAAATCTTAAAAAAAAGTATGAGACTCATGAGTTCTTTTAATTTAAAGATTAACGTCAGTTCCTATCTTTATGAAAGTAGCTTAATTGAGATATAATTTAAGTACTATAAAACTCACCTGTGTTAGTTGTACAATGCAATGGTAGATAGATTTATAGACTGGTGTAAAGATCACCACAATCTATTTTTAGGACATTTCAATCACCCCAAAAAGAAACCTTGTGCCCATTAGCAGTCACTCCTCATCTGCCCTTGGCAGCCCTAGACAATGTCATTGACCTCTTCATGTCTCTATAGATTTGCTTATTCTGGACATTTCATATAAATGAAATCATATGATACATCATCTTTTGTGTCTTGTTTCTCTCACCGAGCATAGTTTTTAAAATTGTGATATAACACACATAAAGTTTACTATCTTTTAACGTTTTATTTATTTTTTTAAGATTTTATTTATTTATTCATGAGAGACACAGAGAGAGAGAGAGAGAGGCAGAGAGAGACACAGGCAGAGGGAGAAGCAGGCTCAATGCAGGGAGCCCGATGTGGGACTTGATCCGGGGACTCCAGGATCATGCCCTGGGCCGAAGGCAGGTGCTCAAATGCTGAGCCACCCAGGGATCCCCTCTTTTAACGTTTTAAAAACATTTTAAGTAACCCCTCACCCAACGTGGGGCTTGAACCCACAACCCCGAGATCAAGAGTCACATGCTCCACTGACTGAGACAGCCAGGTGCCCCAATAGAGTTTACCGTCTTAGCCATTTTTAAGTGTACAGTTTGGTAATATTAAGTATATTTACATTCTTGTACAACCGACGCTACCATTCATCTGCAGAACATTTTTCATCCTCCCAAACTTAAACTCTCTATGCATTAAATACCAGGATTTCCTCCTCCAGCCCCTGGCAACTGCCATTCTACTTTATGTTTCTAAAAATTTAACTCTTTTAAGTACTTCATATAAATGAGATCATATAGTATTTGCCCTTTCGTGACTGGCTTATTTCACTTAGCCTAATGTTCTCCAGGTTCAGGCATGTGTCAGAATTTCCTTCCTTTTAAAGACTGAATAATATTCCATTGTATGTATATGTCACATTTTGTTTACTCATTCGTCCATCCATAAACGCTTGGGTTGCTTCCACTTTTTGGCTATTGTGAATAATGCTACTATGAACATGGGTATACAAATACCTCTGAATCCCTATTTTTTTATTTTTTTATTTTTATTTTTATTTTTTTTTGTTTGTTTGTTTGTTTTTATGATAGTCACAGAGAGAGAGAGAGAGTCAGAGACACAGGCAGAGGGAGAAGCAGGCTCCACGCACCGGGAGCCCGACGTGGGATTCGATCCCAGTCTCCAGGATCGCGCCCTGGGCTAAAGGCAGGCGCCAAACCGCTGCGCCACCCAGGGATCCCTGAATCCCTATTTTTTTAAAAGGATTTTTTAATTTATTCATTTGAGAGAGACAGAGAGACAGAGAGAGCACAAGCAGAGGGAGAGGCAGAGGGAGAGGTGGAGGGAGAAGCAGACTCCCCACTGGGCTGGGAGCCTGAAGTGGGGCTCGATCCCAGGGCTCTAAGATTATTGAACCGAAAGTAGATGCTCAACCATCTGAGTCGCCCAGGCTCCCCTTTGAGTCCTTCCTTTCAATTCTTTTGGGTATATATCCAGAAATGGAATTGCTGGATCCTATAGTAATTCCATATTTCACTTTCTGAGGAACTACCATACTGTTTTACACAGTGGCTGTACCATTTTACATTCCTACATTCCATTCACAGGGGTTCCAACAAAGGTATCCTCTCCAACACTTGTTTTTTGTTACTCATAGTAGCCATTCTAATGGGTGTGAGGTGGTATCTCACTATGGTTTTGACTGGTATTTCCCTAATAATGAGTGATGTTTAGCATCTTTTCATGTGGTTATTGGCTCCATTTATATATATTCTTTGGAGAAATGTCCTTTGCTCATTTTAAAATGGAGTTGTTTGTTTTTTGTTGTTGTCGAGTTGCAGAAGTTCTTTATATATTCTGCACATTAGCTTCTTATCAGATATATATTTTGTAAATATTGTCTTCCATTCCATGGGTTGCCTTTTCTCTCTGTTGATTGTATCCTTTCATGCACAGAAATTTTTAAGTTTTTAAAAGATTGTATTTATTTATTTTAGAGAGAGAGAGAGCACAAGAGGGAGGGGCAGAGGAAGAGGGAAAGAGAGAATCCCAAGCACAGAGCCTGAGGTAGGGCTTGATTCCACAATCCTGAGATCACGACCTGAGCCAAAACCAAGAATTGAATGCTCAGCTGACTGTGCCACCCAGGCACCTCAGAGGTTTTTGGGTTTTTTTAAAGATTTTATTTATTTATTTATGAGAGATACACACACAGGGAGGCAGAAACATAGGTAGAGAGAGAAGCAGGCTCCATGCAGGGAGCCTGATGTTGCCCTCGATCCTGAGACTCTAGGATCACGCCCTGAGCTGAAGGCAGACGCCCAACCACTGAGCAACCCAGGCATCCCATCCCCAGAAGGTTTTATTTATTTATTTATTTTTAATTTTTTAAAATTTATTTATGATAGTCACAGAGAGAGAGAGAGAGAGAGAGAGGCAGAGACACAGGCAGAGGGAGAAGCAGGCTCCATGCACCGATGCACTGATGTGGGATTCGATCCCGGGTCTCCAGGATCGCGCCCTGGGCCAAAGGCAGGCGCCAAACCGCTGTGCCACCCAGGGATCCCCCCAGAAGGTTTTAATTTTGATATAGCCAACTTACCAATTCTTTCTTTTGTTGCCTGTGCTTTTGGTACCATATCCAAGAAATCATCACCAAACTCAATGTCATGAAGCTTTCTTCTAAGAAGGCCTTTATATTTAGATGTTTGGTCTATTTTGAGTTAATTTTTGTATATGATGTGATGTAAGAGTCCAAATCCATTCTTTTGCATGTAGATATCTAGTTTGCCCAGCACCATTTGTTGAACAGAACTCTATTTATTTTAATGCTCAAATTGTTCTAGATTTGGCTATGGGAGTCTCCTCCAGTTGGTTCCTGTGTCCTTTTGACGTATCTCCATCATTTTTTTGAGTACATCTTTCCTTTAGAGCACATTGAAATGTTTCAGGCTTATCTTGTACTTTCCCAGTCATGGCCCTGGGGTCAGCCATTTTTTGTTTCTCCTTTTAGCGGAGAATGGCATTTAGGAAACCAAGATCTAGGTACTAGAAGTGCTCATTGCTTCTATGGTGTTGCTAATGCTAGGCCCTCTCAGAGGACAGAGGTAGAGTGTAAATATAGATGCATATACATAGTGAATCCATACACACATGTATGTAATTCCATACATACATCTATCTTTTTGCTTATATATTAAAATCTACGAGTTCCCACTGCATCTACAATAACAATCCAACACCAGAATGTTCATCCTAGCCTTTTCCTTGTCTGTATTTTTAACTCCCTTCTCCAGCAGTGAGAATCCTGATTCTCTTTATCCACAAGAATTTACTTATCTCAATCCTAAGATACACATTTAGTAGTTTCAGATTCACTAGCTAATACTACTGAGGAAGACAAGTCTACCAACTAAAGGTCAATATTTGTCACAGTCTTTTTTGTCTTTAGCCTAATGGATACCATATTCAAAAGTTACTTGGGTTAGTTCTTCTTCCTGCTCTCCTTAAGTGAGGCTGTGTTTGAAATACAGTAAAGGTGGGGTGCCTGGGTGGTTCAGCCAGTTGAGCATCTGCCTTTGGCTCGGGTCGTGATCCCAGAGTCCTGGGATTGGTCCTGGAATCAAACCCTGAGCCCCGAGTCAGGCTCCCTGCTCAGGAAGGAGCCTGCTTCTTCTTCTTCCTCTGCCTGCCACCTCCCCTGCTTGCATGCATGCTCTCTCTTTGTCAAATAAATAAATAAAATCTTTTAAAAAATGAAATACAGTGGAGGTTAATTTGTCCTTTTTAGTATCCTCTCCATCCTTGTTAATTTTATTTATTTTAATTTTTAAGAAGAGTTATTTATTTATTTTAGAGGGGAAGGGCAGAGGGCAAGAGAATATCAAGCAGACTCTGTGCTGATCATGGAGCTGGACATAAGGCTCAGTCTCATGATCCTGAGATCACAACCTGAGCCAAAACCAAGAGTCAGACTCCTAATTGACTGCATCACCCAGGTGCCCCAATTTTATTTATTTTTTAAGTGTGTAAAACATTAGCATGGTTTCGAAAGTCAGAAATATACCAACCAGTATACTCAAGGAAGTATCACTTCTCCATTCTATTCTTTCTAGCCTGCTCCCTCCCAGCATCTCTAGGCAACCAAATTTAATAGTTGTTGGTTTATCCTTCCTATGTTTCTTTTTGTAAAGATATGCAAATACATGTGTTTCCTTAAATCCTCTCATTTCTTACATGAAGGGTCGCATACTGTAGATACTTTTCTCTTTTTTTAAAAAAATTATTTATTTATTTTTTAAGTAAGCTCTATGCCCAGTGTGGGACTTTGAACTCACAACCCCAAGATTAAGTCTCATGTTATACCGACTGAGCCAGGCACAGGCCCCACTTTTCTCTTTTTGTAACTGAAGTGTAGTTGACATGCAATGTTATATTAGTTTCAGGTATACAACACAGCAATTTGACAATTCTATACATTATACAATGCTCACCATGATGAGTGTACATACCATGTGTCACCATACAATATTATTGACTATGTTCCCTATGCTATACTTTTCATCTCTGTGACTTATTTATTTTATAACTGGAAGCTTGTACTTTTTAATTCCCTTCACCTATTTCACGCATCCCCCATCCCTGTCCCCTCTGGCAACCACCAGTTTGTTCTTCGTATTTATGAGTCTATTTCTGTGTTTGTTTATTTTGTTTTTTAGATTCCACATGTAAAGTGACATCATATAGCATTTCTCTTTTTCTGTGGGACTTATTTCACTCAGCATAATACCCTTTAGGGCCAGATACTTCTGTGCACTTTCCTTTTTTCACTTAACATATGTCCTGGAATCTCTCCTCATCATTTCATAGCATTGATCTTTCTACGGCTTTGTAGGACTCCATTGAACGAATGTACCACAGTTTATTCAACCACTGCCTATGTATAGGAACTGATATTTTTGCCAATATTTTGCAATTATTAACCATATTTCAATGCCTATACAGTTTCACACTGTTGGAGGTATATCTTCAGGGGCAAATTGCTGGAAATGGGATTGCTGGGGCAAAAGAGAAACATGTATGCATTTTGTTAGATACCAAATCCCCCTCCATTTGGGTTGTAAAAAGGACATTTTAAAAAGCACATAGAAGAGAGGTGCCTGGGTGGCTTAGTTGGTTAAGCGTCCAACTCTTGGTTTTGGCTCAGGTCATGACCTGATGATGTCTGGGTTGTGGGATGGAGCCCCGTGTCAGGCTCTGTTCTCCATGCAGAGTCTGCTTCCAATTCGATTTTCATTCCCTCCTCTTCTCTTCCCCCCTCTACTAGCTCATGCGTGCTCTCTCTCAAATAAATAAATAAGATCTTTTTAAAGAAAGTACAGAGGAAAAAAGCTACTATTCACAAGAGAAACCACACAGTCTTTCTTGCTGCCATTCAATAGTCCATGTTGGGTTTAAGATTGAGGGATTTAATTTCACCAGCATTGTTGAAGCCTCTGTGGGTAGCTCCGCCCTTCCCCACACAACCTGATGCTGTTATAGGAGCCACCTATTTCATAGAGGCAGCCACTGAGGTCATGTGTGATAAGCTATGTGAGGGCCCATCTATGAATAAGGTATCTGTGATTCAAAGCCTGTCTGGGCTATAGGTGATTTTTAGAGATTAAGCATTTGTTTCTTTGTGAGATTTCAGAAAATCTGATCAAAGGAACACACTGAGAAAGAGGGAAAAAAGCCCACATCCAGGAGTTGGCCTCTCACTCAGAGCCATCCCCTGGTGTCCTCCTGTTGAATGTGAACAATTTCCTAGAACATCAGCCTTAGACAAGGCCATTCTACAGCTACAATTGATCAGGACAAAAACAAGGCCGCTCCGTAATAATATCTGAACACAGATGGAACATGAGCCTTGTCCAAGCCACAAAAGTGACCAAATAGTCTCCTAATAGGTTGTTTCTTTACCAATTTCTTTTTTTAAAGATTTATTTATTTATTTGAGAGGGAGAGAGAGGAAGCACACTGGTAGGGGAGGAGGGGCAGAGGGAGAGGGAAAGAGAGGAACTCAAGCAGACTCTGAGCTGAGCATGGAGCTTGCCATAGGGCTAAGTTTCATGACCCTGAGATCACGACATGAGCTGAAACCGACAGCTTAACTGACTGAGCCACCCAGGTGCCCCTTTACCATTTCAACTTTAGCCTCACTCTAGTCTTCCCTCTTTCTAGATAGGATTTATTAAGATACCCAATCATAGAATGCTCTTCTTCCAATCCAGAGTAAAGCCCTGCCTCCTTAGAGCTGCCACCAACTCACCTAACACCAGCCCAAATCCTAGACGAAGTCTTCTTTAACACCTGAGACAAGACACCCCATGCTTCCCCACGGTGTGCTCTTTCTCTTATTGCAACAAGCAAGCAATCCAACTATCCAACTTGTTGAACCACAGGCATATTCCTGGGGGGCTTTGGTTGGAGGGCTTTGGTGGCACCTATGGAGTTTGCTACATGTTCAAGGCCTCTTTGGAACCTCTAGTCCACAGACTCCTAATTTTTTTAAAAAGATTTTATTTATTTATTCATGAGAGACACAGAGAGAGAGAGGCAGAGGGAGAAGTAGGTTCCCTGCAGGAGCCTGATGCGGAACTCAATCCCAGGACCCCGGGATCACACCCTGAGCCGAAGGCAGACACTCAACCACTGAGCCATGCAGGCATCCTTCTTTTGTTTCTTTGAATTGTGGATTTGCAGGTGTCTCATCGAAGCCTGGAGCAATAATAATGGCCTGGCCACTTCCAGGTCTTTGGCCACACCCTCTTGTGTGATGGCTCTTTTGCTCAGATGCCACCCCTGGCTTCCTGGGGCCAGGAATTAGAGGTCCCTGGTCAGTTTTCCAATTTCAACTTCTGCCTCCGCCCTCCATCCACCCTGTTTCAAACACTCTCATCTCTCTTACACCTCCCAGAATTCACCCATGCTGTTCCCACTTCCAGGAATGCCTTTCCTCCTCCTCTCTCTTGGCAAACACTAACGGATCTATCAACATTCCACTAAAATGTCGTCGTTATGACTAAATGCTCCTTGGGATTTCCACAGCATCGGTCAGAGAATCAGGAAGTGAGATATGCCTGAGGATGCCTCTCCAGCTACACTGGGAGGCCTAAAAGGCAGGGGGTGGACATGACTCATCTCTGTGTTCCCAATGCATGGCTCAAGATAGATCCACAGCAGCCACTGGTTATTATGTGGGTGGATGGATGGGCAGACAGTTGGGTAGGTGTATGGGTGGGTAGATGAATGAAAAGATGAATGGGTAGGTGGGTCACTGATTGGTGGATGAAATGGTGCAAGGCTAGGTGAAGGGCTGGGCAATGGGGTGAGTGTGTGGCTGGATGGAAGAATAGATGATGACTATTTTAATGTTCTAACCTATCCTATCTGCTTCCTGGAGCTTCCCGTCTGACCCTCCCATACAGAATTTACCTGTAATCATCCAGGACAGACCTTCTCCCTCTTTAGGGAGAAGGATCCTTCATCCATGTTAGAAACTGATGCTTGATGAATACACACTCAATCTAACAGCTTTAGAGCAGAGCTGATATGACAGGCTGATAGCTGGACAGACAGATCCCTCAGAGGAAGGGAGCAGAAGAGCCTGGACCTCTGACATACATGAGAGGACCATCCGTCTTGCATGGTAGCCTAAGATGGGAAGGAAGTTTCTCTTTCTTCCCAGGCCACCTTCATGTTGATGGATCCATTGCCTCCTTGGAAGTCTTCCCAGATGTCTCCCCTGCCCTTTGACCACACTGCCCTAAATCACACCATTAGATGGAATCCTTTCCTGTGATTTAGACAGCCTCTGCCACAAAACACTGTGGAAGGTGCTGACATTTTATTTTATTTTTAATATTTTATTTATTTATTTGACAGAGTGAGCACAAGCAGGGGGAGTGGAAGAGGAAGAAGCAGGCTTCCCGCTGAGCAGGGAGCCCAATGCCGGGCTTGATCCCAGGACCCCAGGACCCCAGGACCATGACTGGAGCCAAAGGCAGTTGCCCAACCAACCAAGCCATCCAGGCGCCCCAAGGCGCTGAGATTTTAATAGAAACTACCCTTTCAGGGCACCTGGATGGCTCAGTCAGTTAGACTTCTGCCTTCAGCTTGGGTCATGATCTCTGGGTCCTGGGATCGAGTTCTGCATCGGGGTCCCAGCTCGGTGGGGAGTCTGCTTCTCCCTCTCTCTCTGCCTCTCCCCTTGCTTCTGCTCTCTCTCTATCTCAAATAAATACATTTTAAAAATATGTTAAAAAAGAAACAATCGGGATGCCTGGGTGGCTCAGCGGTTGAGCATCTGCCTTCTGCCCAGGGTATGATCCTGGGAGTGCCGGGATCGAGTCCCATATTGGGCTCCCTACATGGAGCCTGCTTCTCCCTCTGCCTGTGTCTCTGCCTCTCTCTTTCTCTCTCTGTGTGTGTGTGTCTCTCATGAATAAATAAATAAAATTAAAAAATAAAAAGAAACAACTTTTTCATTTGTCACAGGGGGTAGAATTTCTGGTGGCTGAGAGAGACAAGGTGAGTTTATTGCATAAACCTGAGGATCTCCAAATAATAGGCAGAGAGGGACTGAGGCTGCCAGTGGTCTCATTTAAGATTTCAGTGCCAGCCTGTGGCTCCCTAATTAATGGGGCTAATTCCCCCCTGGCCCTGCCCTGCCCAAAGCTCTAGGAGTAGACCCATGCTAGCCTGGTCCACCAGAGCAACCTGCCCTCCTGACCCCAGAGTTGGGAAGGGGCAGGTACCCCAAGCCAGACCACGTGACCTAAAGCTGGGACTTCAAGGAATGAAGTCTCTGGGTCCCTTAGAGCTCGCAGCCGTTCAGGTGGAGGCAAGGTGACCACCACATGAGGGGAGTCCACTGAGGATGAAGCTATCAAAACACAGAGCCCGGGGCTGCCTGGGTGGCTCAGTCAGTGAAGCGTCTGCCCTGGGCTCGGGTCATGATCCCAAGGTCCGGGGATCAAGCCCTGAATAGGGCTCCCTGCTCAGCGGGGAGTCTGCTTTTCCCTTTCCTTCTACTCCTACTTGTGTTCTCTCTGTCTTTGTCAAATAGATAAATAAATAAATCTTTAAAAGAAAACACAAGCCCACTCCCAGTGAGAGGCGGGGTACATGCCCTGCTCCCCCTCTGCCCAAGTCTCTTCAGTTTGGCTGATTTGGGTTGTTTCTGACACCCAAATGTATTCACTGAAGGATACATCCACCTTGGACCCCCTCAGGCCACTGAGTCCATCCCCTGGCCTCTGTAATTTCCCCTGGCAGGCCTGAAGAGTGACCTGAACCACATTTTCCTCCTCACTAGCCAAGAAACTTGGCCACCTGGGCTCTCAGCCAGCTCTGCCACTCAACCTGCTGGGCAACTTCCTGTGGTGTGTGTGGGAGTGCCTTTCCCTTTCTTGTGTGCTGTGCTTTGTCACCCAAAGCAAGTTCTGGCCCGGGAAAGCTTTAGCTTCTAGCTGTTCTGCCCTTGGAGACCATCTGTTTCTCCCTAAATGGTGGTTGCGAAGGTCCTCAGCAGTTCCAGGCTCCCTGGTGCCCATCATACAGATGGGGAAACCAAGGCCCTAACAGGGGACTTGCCCCAGGGCACCCCATAATTACCTGGCAGATAGCCACCTTTTCTTGTGCTCTTCCCCCTTAGGTCCTCTGGGTCCCAGGATCTCCTGGGTGGCGGCATGGGGGCGCCAGTGAGAGCAAGCCAGGGCATGTCCATGCTGGCCCAGGCTCTGACTCATTCATCTACCACCAAGGAGCATTTACTGGGGATCGTAGCTAAGGATGGGGGAACTAAGTCCTGCTAGGCCAGAGTCTGGAAGGCGTTTCAGGGATCTTTTTTTTTTTTTTAAGATTTTTTTATTTTTGACACACACATGCAGAGAGAGAGAGAGAGAGAGAGAGAGAGAGAGAGGCAGAGACACAGGCAGAGGGAGAAGCAGGCTCCATGCAGGGAGCCTGATGGGGGACTTGATCCTAGGTCTCCAGGATCAGGCCTTGGGCCGAAGGGGGTGCTAAACTGCTGAGCCACCCGGGCTGCCCCCAGGCATCTTTTACAAAATGTCTACCACTGGAAGTTGTGCAAGGCAAACAGACCTAATGCCTGACAGCTGGTATTAATTGAGCGCTGACTCTGCACAGGACTATCTGGAGAGCTTCGCATCTGCTATCTCACTTCATCTCCACAGGGCTGTAAGGCAGGAACCATAATTACCTGCATTTTATTGATAAGGAAGCTGAAGCCCAGCAGTTAATATAACCCACCCAAGCATAAAGCATTTCCCCCAGGTGTCACCAGCACAACAGCCCAGAATGGCAAGGGGGCATTTCAGCACCTGTGTGTCCTGAATGAACCCACCCCAACTGCCGCTGGCCAGGATGGCCTGGGGTCAGGGAGCTGTCTTAGATCTGCATCGGCCCGACATAGAGGATGGGAGCCAACAGGGGGAGACCTCACCCTAGAGGGTCATTCTACATCCCCACAGTCGGAGATGTCACAGTCCCCATTCCATACCCTGTGTAAAGCATGCTCCTCCACCCGCACTCAGGGAGCAGGGCAGAGCTGAGAATGGCCCGGATTCAGCTCTGTCTCCAGCCCCAGCCCCTGAGGGTCACTTCAGGCAAGTTCCTCCCCTTCCCCCTGGGTGACCTCATCTGTGCTATGAGCTGGTAGATGCAATTAAAGGGTAATTTCCCAAATGGTAAGATCATGACACATACAAATATAAAGTGAACATGTGTCAAAGATTTTAGTTAGGTCTTTTATGAAGGAGAGAACTGGTGAGAAGTTACAATCCACTCAAAAGAGAATCTGCAGAATAGACATATATCGGCTACCAGGGATACTGAAACGAATTTGCCGTCCCTATGCCTCCCCTGATGTGTTCAGGGTGGGGTGGTGGGAAACGGGGTAGTGGTTTCCCAAATCCTAGTAGGTAGCATTTGCCAGTAGATGTACTAGAATCTATCATTATATTTGGACTCATCTTTTCATCAGGGAGGCAGTCAGTCGTAATTCGACAGGACAAAATCCATGTGCACGTTTGCGAACAGAAATCATCAGTCCTGCACGTGTTAACTCCTGTCTTTCTAGAATTTCGAAATGGCCCAGCCAGAGACAAGGTTGCTGCCCTCTGTAGATCAGATAAGCTCTAAAGGTCTGCTAGATGACACCAGCGGTCTATTGAAAGGACACTCCGGAATAGTTCTGTCCATTGAAAAGCCTTTCGAGGTTTTTCCTGACAATGTAAGGGGCTGGACCAAGCAACAGCTGAGATGTTTTCCAGCTCAGAGGCATCCCCAGGCGTTAAGGCATTTCCAGCTCTGGGAGAGGTGTCCACATTCAGACTCATCTCCCGACTTTGCCTTTAAAGACCTGGACACTGAGGGGCGCCACTAGCTCGCAGAGTGACTTTGTGAACTTCAGGGAAGGACACTCCTTCCTCTGGGTGGACACAGCCCCAAGCCAGGACCCAGGGATGCAAGAGGAGCCCAGGCTGCATTTCTGTCCTCACTTTCCTCCTTGGCCAGGTGTCTTTTGCTAGCAAACAGCCTGCATAACTTTGCACAGTGGCCCTGCCACTGCCTGACATTCCACAGTCAGTAGCGGTGACCCTCTGGAGGGTCTAGAAGAAAGCCAGTGGCTTGGGGTTGAGATGGGGGCACAAGAAGGTCCTGACACCACACCTGAGGGGTTTTTTGTAGGGGAAGCTGGCAGGGTTGGGTGGGGAGGGGCTGAGATTAGAAGGGGAGACCCTGCTCTACATCTGGACTAGAGTTGGAATTCAGGAGCAGCGGTCCCTCATCCAACCACAGCTAAGAGTGTTGGGGTCCCAATGCCTCCCCTGACATGTTTGAGTGGGAGGGTGGTGTAGATGCATACTCCTTCCTAGCCCAGAGATGCCGCACTGTCAGGCCTGGTCTCCCTGCTGCTTCCGCAGCCAATCTCCAAGCCTTGACCCTGAGGGCAGAGTGTAAGGACTCAGAGATGGCAGAGGAGCAGGCAGGTACCCCAATCCTGGGGAGCACCTGCCTGCTCTCTACCCATGGGCTACTCTTTGAGGCTAAATTCTTCCCTGGGCCTGGGCTGCAGACGGGCAAGCTATTTGACAGTGAAAGATACTGAGGCTCAGAAAGGGGAGCTGGCTTACTCTAGGCCCCAGGGGTCCATGGAACCCTAACTTGCTTCCTAAGAGTAAGCTGCCTGTTCCAGAGACAGATAGATAGCTCCCCAACCCACCAATCTTCCTTCATCCCTGGGTGCCTCCTAGGCCTGGGCACTTGGTTTCCAAGTGACCAGAGAGCCAGAAGCAGCTTCCTGACCAAGCAAATACTGCCATTCTATTTTTTAAAGAAATATTTATTTACTTGAGAGAGAAAGAGTGCACATGTGCATGTGCACGCACACACTCATGCACACACGCATGAATGCATGCAAGAGTGCAGGTGGGGGGCAGAAGCAGAGGGAGAAGCAGGCTCCCTGTGGGGAGCCTGATATGGGACTTGATTCCAGGACCCTGCAATCATGACCTGAGCCAAAGGCAGACACTTAACCAACTGAGCCACCCAGCCATCCCCAAATATTGCCATTCTACGCCCAGATCTTTCTTAGCCTTCTGAGTTTTCCTGACCTTGACATCTCTCTACTCCCATCCCTGCACGTCCAGGCCCTCCCCCATTGCCTGGGCCCCCCTTTCCTGTACCTTCCTTCCCCACCCTCTAGGAATCCTTACCTGAGTCTCTTCTCCCTGCCCTGAGTGGCTTCTTGGTGCTTCTGCTTCATACACGGGGCTTATAAGCATTGCTCATCTTTCCTGGAGTCTGGCCACATTGTCTCTGGGTTGCCACAGAGCCCAGCATGGTGCCTGACTTGGAGCCTGGGGCTGAATGAAGGAAGGGGTGTTTTCCAAGCTCTAGCTTTGTCCCAAGTGACAAGGTTTAAGAAAAGCAAAATGGCCCTCAATTTCACTCCCCTGACTGTCAAAACCTGGATTCCTACAGAAAGCACATTCCTTGGTTTCCCTTACCCTCCCCTGCCAGGTGTAAGTGGAAGTGAAGCTGCATACCCATCCAGCCCACGTGGCCATAATATATGCAAGCACAAATGGCATACATGGGCCCCCAAGGAGATTCACACATAGACACCATGCTCCAAGCCATAGGCACATCTGAACATGTGAGCATACCCAGGCATGGGCTCCTAGGGATACACATACACACATGTCCTGACTCAAACCTCTGGCCACACCTGAAACCTTGCACACACCCAGGCATGGGCCCCCAGAGTTACACATGCACAGATACTACTGCCTGGGTTCCTGGGCACACCTGCACCCATCCATCCACACATGCACATTTATACAGGGTCCATATGCACACACCCCCAGGCCCAGACCCATGGACACATGTGCACCCATGCACATACATGTTTATGGGCACCCAGAGTACATGTACATAGATGCCTGTGCCTGAGCCCATGGACACACTTGCACTTGTTGATCTAGACCTGGGCCAACAAAAATACATGCAGCTATACCACACACATGCCCATGCACAGGCTCCCAGGGGTATATGTATGCCAAGACCCACTCCCATCACCATGTGTGCACCTGTTCACTCACACTTGCACATGCTTGGGCACTCAGGGGTATATGTGCTCAGATCCTCAACACATAAGCCTGGGCCAACGGGCTCCCTTGCCCCTGTGCACTTAGACACAGCAATGCACGTGCACCCTGGGGTACATGTGTACACACCCAGACACAAACACTCAGGATTGCATCTGTGGCCATAGGGGTTTGAACTGGAATCTCATGCACAAGCATACCTTCATACATATGCACGATTACTTTTCACAAACACCCTTGCCAGGGTACGGGTCCCTTTGTATCTGCTGGGCTCATCTGCCCCCAAGCATCTCTGGGAGAATGCACTCTTACACTTGTGTATCACACATACACACCTGCATCCAAACTAGCAAAGCCTGAATGCATACACGTACCACATATGCATGCACGTAGGAATGCATTGTAAATATGCACACACAGGCAGAAGCACAGCATGCACAGAGGCACATAATTTCACACATGCTGATATGCACACGCATGCACACACACGCCCATGCAGGCACACATACACCCAATTACCCTTTGAGCCTCTCATTCACCAACCCTGCCTGGCTGGTAATTACTCCCAGATCCTGCATCTGGCAGAAGTTTCACAAGACATGTGGCCTGTGACCCATGATTCACTCCAGCTTTCCCCAGCCCCTGTCATCTAGAGAGACTCAGACATTTGTTCCTTCCCTTTGGGCTGCCACTGGGCCTGAGATACATTACAGCTACTCTCCTGAAGCAAGGCATCTTGACGGCTTGAAAACTGCATACGTGTTCATGGGAGAACAGTCTGGCATGAACCAGGCTTGGGTGGGGCTTGGGGGCAGTTCTGAACTCTCCCAAACCATTCTTACTCATATTGCAGTGTGGGACAGGATGTTGTGTGGACACAGCTCCGGGAAGCTGCCCCCAGGGAGTGCTGCGGATTTCATCCTCGGGTTTCCCTGGGCTGTGGGTCCCTTCTCTGAGCTGCAGTGCCCCCTTCACCTGGACTAGGAGGATGCGCCAAAATTTTCTTCTTTCACTTGCACCCTGCTGCCCTCACACGTGGCCAAGATGAGCCTCCTGAAGTCAGATCTGAAGCTGACAAACCATGCATTGGTTTGCTTGGGCTGCTATAACAAAATGTCCCGGACTGGGGGGCTTAAACAATAGACACTTATAACCTCACAATCTGGAGGCTGGAAGTCCAAGATCAAGGAGCCACAGGGGTTGGTTTCTGGTGAAGCTTCTCTTCCTGGCTTCATCTTCCTTAAAGATGTTATTTATTGGGCAGCCTGGGTGGCTCAGCAGTTTAGCACCGCCTTCAGCCCAGAGCGTGATCCTGGAGGCCCGAGATCGAGTCCCACATCGGGCTCCCTATATTCAAGAGGAGCCTGCCTCTCCCTCTGCCTGTTTCTCTGCCCCTCTCTCTGTGTGTCTCTCATGAATAAATAAATAAAATCTTAAAAAAGAAAGATGTTATTTATTTGACAGAGCAAGAGAGGGAGGGAGACAGCACAAGTAGTGGGAGCCACAGAGGGAGAGGGAGAAGCCGACTTCTTGCCGAGCAGGAAGCAGGGAGCCAGATGCAGGGTTTGATCTCAGGACCCTGAGATCATGACCCGAGCAGAAATCAAGAGTCCCACGCTTAACTGACTGAGCCACTCAGGCGCCCCCCTCCCAAAGTTTTTATTTTGATTCCAGTTAGTTAACATACAGCATTATATCAGTTTCAGGTGTACAATATACAGATTCTGCACCTATGTACAACACCCAGGGCTCATCACAAGTGCCCTTTTTATAGACACAGAATTATTGCTTGCAAAATATTGCACGTAAGAACTTATGTTTATTGAGGTATATTTTACATACAGTAAAATTTCCCCTCTGTAGCATACAGGTCTCTGAGGCTTGACAAACAGAAGTCATCAGTTGACTGGCACCACAAGTAGGACACAGAGCCATTCTCTCACTTCAGAGTAGTTCCTCAAGGGATCACTTTGAGGTCAGCCCCTCCTTCCACCCTGAAACCCTGGCGACCCCTGATCTGTTTCCTATCCCTGTAGTCCTACCTTCGCCAGCATACCATGCAAGTGGAATCATATAGTATTTAACATTATTCAGGCCTCCCTCACTTAGCATAGTGCATCTGAGATGCCTCTGTGTTGTATGCTTCAGTAGTTTGTTCTTTATGGCTGAGTACATATTTATTTATTCATGAGAAGCACAGAGACAGAGGCAGAGACCTAGGCGGAGGGAGAAGCAGGCTCCCAGGGGGAGCCTGGTGTGGAACTCGATTCCAAGACCCCAGGATCCCAGGATCACGCCCTGAGCTGAAGGCAGACGCTCAACCACTGAGCCACCCAGGCATCCCTCTCACTGTGGTTTTACTTTGCATTTTCCTAATGGCTAATGATGTAGGATGTCTTTTCACATGTTAATGCCATCCATATTTTCTCTTTGGTGCAGTGTCTGATCAAATCTTTTGATAATTAAAAAATTTTTAATTGGATTGTTGGTTTTTGTATTTTTAAGGTTTTATTTATTCATGAGAGACAGAGAGAGAGAGAGAGGCAGAGACACAGGCAGAGGGAGAAGCAGGCTCCATGCAGGGAGCCCGACGTGGGACTCGATCCCGGGTCTCCAGGATCGTGCCCTGGGTGGAAGGTGGCACTAAATCGCTGAGCCACCCGGGCTTCCCCGGGTTGTTGGTTTTCTTATTGAATTGTGGGAATTCTTTTTTTTTTTTATTATTGATTTTTTATATTGAGGTATAGTTGACACACAATGAGACATTAATTTCAGGGGTACAACATAGTGATAGTGTTGTGCTGTGCTTGCCACCAGTGTAGGTGCCATCTGTCATCATACAACATTATTGTAATACCATTGACTGTATTCCCTATGCTGTGCCTCTCATCCCCATAACTTTTTCATTTCATAACTAGAAGACTATACCTCCCGTTACCCTTCACCCATTTTGTCCATCCTCCCACCTCTACCCCTCTGGCAACCAACCGGTTTGTTATCTGCTTCTGCCTTTCGTTTGTTCGTTCATTTGTTTTATTTTGTTTTAAGATTCCACATATAAGTGAAAGTATGTGATATTTTTCTTTCTCTGACTTATTTCACTTAGCTTAATACCCATCCGTTTTGGCAAGACCTCATTCTTTTTTTTAAGATTTTATTTATTTATTTATTCATGAGAGACCCACAGAGAGAGAGAGAGAAGCAGAGACACAGGATGAGGGAGAAGCAGGCTCCACGCAGGGAGCCCGATGTGGGACTCGACCCGGGACTCCAGGACTGCGTCCTGGGCCGAAGGCAGGTGCCAAAGCAGACACTCAACCACTGAACCACCCAGGTGTCCCAAGATCTCATTCTTTAACATGGCTGCATAATATTCCATTGTGTATATATACCACATCTTCTTTATCCATTTATCTATAGATGGACATTTGAGCTGCTTCCCTCTCTTGGCTATTGTAAATAATGCTGTGGTAAACATAGGGGTGCATATATATTTTTTTGAATTTATGTTTTCATTTTCTTTGGGTAAATAGCTGGTAGTGGAATTACTAGAATGTATGGCATTTCTATTTTTAATTTTTTGAGGAAACTCCATACAGTTTTCCACTGTGGCTGCAACCCATTTATAAAATTGTGGGAATTATTTATTCTGGATACTGGTGCTTTGTCAAATAATGCATTTTGAAAATATTTTCTCTATGTCTATGATTTATCCTTTCACTTTTTAAAAATATTTATTTGAGAGAGAGAGAGAGAGAAAGAGAAAAGAAGAGAGAGTAAGCACAGGGGAAGGGGCAGAGGGAAAGAAGCAGACTCCCGTGGAGTCTGACATGGGGCTCGATCTCACAACCCTGAGACCATGATGCTTATTTCAAGAGTCAGATGCTTAACTGACTGAGCCACCCAGGTACCCCATCCTTTCACTTTTGCATTATACTTTTATATCTATTATTTTGTGTCATTTATCCTTTCTTTTTTTTTAATTATTTATTTATTTATGATAGTCACACACAGAGAGAGAGAGAGAGAGGCAGAGACACAGGCAGAGGGAGAAGCAGGCTCCATGCACCGGGAGCCCGACGTGGGATTCGATCCCGGGTCTCCAGGATCGCGCCCTGGGCCAAAGGCAGGCGCCAAACCGCTGCGCCACCCAGGGATCCCTCATTTATCCTTTCAATAAATATTTACTAAGAACCTACTATGTCGGGCACCTGGGTGGTTCAGTGGTTGAGAATCTGCCTTTGGCTCAGGTCCTGATCCCGGGGTCCTGGGATCAAGTCCCCCATCAGGCTCCCTGCAGGAAACCTGCTTCTCCTCTGCCTATGTCTCTGCCCCTCTCTCTGTGTCTCTCATGAATAAATAAAAAAAAATCTTTTTTTTAAGATCTCTTCAAATTCCACCTGCATGTGCCTTGTGTACTCTGTCTTCCCAGTGGCCCCACTCTGCGCCCAACAAGTAGATATGTATTATTAGGAAATGTTAAGGGCTATGAAGAAAACAAGGCGGGATGCAGGTGTAGAGAGGGAGGGGGTGCTGTTTTGGATAGTTAGGGAAGGCTTCCTGAGATGACCTTTAGGCAGAGAAAAGAAGAAAATGAAGAGGGCAGCCATGTAACCCTTGAACTACGTATCTATCTTGGGAAGGGTGTCCAGGTGGAAGGGTGTCCAGGGTGCAAAGGCCCTGGAGTGAAATAATGCTTGGTGTATTTGAGGAACATCAAGGAGGCTGGTGCACTTGGAGAGACACTGGAGAGAGTGGCAGGGAGGGATTATACTCATCTGCCAAAGGTGGGGAACCAGGACCCGGGGAAAGTTAGAGTTGGCCAAAGGTCCCACACTGAGGGCATCTTCGCTCAATCGCCTGGCTTCCTCCTAACATGTGCTGCATTTCTGGAGGACAGGAGGAGGCTGGAACCCTACCATATACCCCTGAGAGAATGCACGGCCTCCTAGGGAAACCTGTCAAGTGGTTACAGTGTTGGGCCCTGGGGCCACTGTCCCGCACTGATCAGCCTCTCTGATCTGATTCAGGTGCTTCGGTCTGTCCTTAAGGCAGCAGCCAGAGGGTTCTGTTACAACCCAAGTCGGCCCTCAGTCCTCCTCTGTTCAGACCTCTGGTGTGGTTCCATCTCACAGAGAAAAAGCCAAAGTCCTTTCTGTGGCCTGCAAGGCCCTACAGAACCAGGCCCTTGTCACCTCTCTGGCTTCACCACCTGCCACTGGCCCCTCGCTCACTCTGCTCCCACCACACTGGTCTCCTCACTGTTCCACCTCAGGGGCTTTGCACTGGCTTTTCCCTTTGTCTGGATCATTCTTCCTCCAGACATAACTCCTTCTGGGGTCACACTGATTTGTGTATGGATCCTCCCAGGGTCATACAGTCTGAGGTGTGGCCCCTCCTGGGATCAAACAGTTGAGGGTGTAGACACTCATGAAGTCACTAGATTTCGGTATAAGCAATCCAGGGAACATATTGATTGAGGGATGGACTGCCCAGGATCACATAGATTGCTTTGGAACACTTCTGGGGTAGAGGATGTAGGATGTAGAGGCTTTAGGGGTCACACAGACTGGGATGTGGACATGGTTGAGGTCACATGGAATGAGGTGTGGCCACTCTTGAAGTATCACAGATGTGTTTTCTTAGAGCCTTATGGATTGGTATGTGGGGACTTTTGGTGTCACACAGACTGGCATGTAGACAACATTGGGGTCACACAGACCGGAGTTTGGACACCTCTTGGATCATCTTGTTTGGGGCATGAACACCTTGGGCCACACGGACTATGATCTGGTATCTTCTGGTTTTACATAGGCTCAATTTTGGGACACTCTCAGTCACAAATTCTGGGGTCTGGACATGCCTAGGATCACATAGTAGGACAAGGACATCACTGAAGGTGCATAAACTGGGAGGTAGATGCTACTGTGGTCATGTGGCTGTGGCACAGATATTCCTGGGTTATCATAGGCTTGGCCACGGACACCCTTGTGATCACACATGGCTTGTGGTGTCGACTCTGCTGGAATCGCACCAACTGGAACAAAGATGCCTCTCGAGACACACAGATGGGGAATGGGCACCCTTGTGGTCACACAGAATTTGGCGTGGGTACTCTTCTTTTCACATGGAATGGGAAACTGTCTACCCTGGAGTCACAGATACGGGGGTGTGGAGACTTATTTGGTCACACAGATGTGGGAATGTCCTCCCTGGGTTACCCAGACTGGAGTATGGACCTACCAGGCCTCCCAGGCACAGGAGTTTCCTACTACTGTGGTCTTACTGATGGGACTACACCCTTGAGAGGCCATACAGGCTGGGGTATAGACAACACGGTGGGGTTTGGACAACGGAGTTGGAATTGGACATTGCTTCTGTCACAAAGATGGAGGTGTGGACACTCACAGGTTATGGAGACTGGGGAATGGACACTCCTGAAGTGGCTGGACTGGTGTAAACCACTCCCAGAACATCACAGACTGAGCCGTGGACATGTGTGGAGTCCCGTAGACTGGAGTATGGACACCTCTGTGACCACAGTTTGCCACACATGAGCTCATGGTGCCCCCGACTGTGATATGGAAACTCCTGTGGTCACAATGACTGGGCTGATGCCACTTCTGGACTCACATTGATCGTGGGACACATCCTCATGGGCTGGGCTCTGGACGTTTCTGTAGTCAGACACTGGGATGTGGACACAGCCAGGACTCATCTGTGGTCCCAGAGACAAGGAAGAGAAGGAAGAGAAAGTGTTTGTACTGAAGTGCAGACACTCCCCTGCTCACAGTCTTTGGGATATAGACACTCTTGGGATCATACAGACAAGAGTTTGGCTGCTCTTAGGGTCACCCAGACTGGGAAGTGGAAACTCCCATGGCCACGCAGGCAATGTAGTGAATGGACTTGGGGCCACAGAGATTGAGGTGTGGAAAGCCCTTTAGAGTTGCGACTAGGGAGTGACTCCCTGGTGGTCAGAGCTTGGGGCATGGAGACTTATTTGATCACATAGCCTAAGGTGTAAAAACCCCAGGAATCAGGGTGGCTAAGGGTATGCCACCCTGAGGACACAAAGACCGGGTTGTGGCTTCTCCCATGGTCACGTAGAAAGTTGATCATCCTGGGTTTACACAGACAAGCTATTGTGTGGAGACTTCTGGAGAAACAGGCTGGCTGTGGGCCCTCCTGGGATTACACAGACTTGGTGTGGACACTTCTGGCATTTCAAAGTCTGAAGAAGGATCACTCCCAGGGGACAACGACTGGGCCTATGGTGATGGACTAGGGTGTGAACAATTCTGTGGTAACACAGATGAGGGGTGTGCTCCTAAGGACACACAAGGGGTCACTCAGACTATGGTAAATGCTCAACTGGGGACACATGGTATGGGATACACATGCCTCTGTAGACAAATTGACTTGGGTGTGGAAAATTCAGGGGTCACATGGAGGGATGTGGAGTTGCAAGGGTATGGTATCCAAACTCAGAGCCAGACAGGGTGCTCCCAAAGTTGGGAGACTGAAACTGAGTTAGGCTGGCCCTTCCTGGGCCACACATTCAGGGCTTGGGACACTGCTGGGTCACACAGTCTGGGGATTGGAAATTATTCCCATCACAGGGACTTGTGTGTATATGCCAGATATCATACAGATGGGGTTGGATGCGATTATGGACACAAAACCTGATATGTGGGTATTTGCTGGGTCTCAAGGGCTGGTGTGTTTATACTCCTGGAGATTTAGTTGGCTACTCCTGGGGCCTCAGCCTCTAGTGTGGACACTTTGAATTTACATGGTAATAGGTACAGATATGCCATGGCCATGTAGGCTTTTGCGCAGATACTTCTGTTATACATTTCCAGAATCACACTGCTTGGGTGAGAAGACTCCTGGTTTGACATTGTGTAGTGTGCCCCATCCCCAACATCCAGCGTTATAGACTCAGTATGGACATGCCCAGGTTCACACCGTCAAGGACAGAGACATCTAGGGTCACCAACTGGGATGTGGGTGGTCCTGAGGTCACCAAATTGAGGTGTACACAGAGAATGTGTTTCTAACCAAAAAAAAAAAAAAAAAAAAAGAGAATGTGTTTCTAGACACAGGTGTAAGCTACAGAAACTAGTTCTGCCTGTGTAGCTGGTGAGCTTGGCAGCTCCTGTTGGCTAACTTGTAGAAATTCAGCACTGCAGTCAAGGCAGACTTTCTGACATCGCTTATAGGGGTTCTTGTTGCAGAGATATGAGAAAAAACTACTTGTCTGTCGACAGATGAATGGATAAAGTGTGGTATATGTATTTATATATACAATAGAAGATTACTTGGCCATGGAAAGGAAATCCTGCCATTTGTGAGACAGATGGACCTCAAGTCCATTGTGCTAAGTGCAATAAGTTAGAGAAAGACAAATACTATGAAGTGAAGATCTTGTATGTGTAATCTAAAAAAGCCCAAACTCCTAGAAACAGACAATAAATCGATGGTTGCCAGAGGCAGGGGTCAAATGGGTGAAGGTGGTCAAAAGGTACAAACTTCAAGTTATAAGTTTAGGGCTGTAAGGTACTGGATAGTGACTATGATTATCCAGATCATATATTTGAAAGGTTCTAAGAGAGTAGATCTTGGGGATGCCTGAGTATCTCAGTCAGATGGGCTTGTCTTTGGCTTGGGTTGTGGTCTTGGCGTGGTCCCGGGATCGAGCACTGTGTCGGGATCGAGCACTGTGTCGGGCTCCCTGCTCAGCAGGGAGCCTGCTCTTATCTCTCTCCCCCTCCTCACCCCTGCACTCTTTCTCTCTCAAATGGCTAAATAAAATATTTAGAAAAGAGAGAGATCTTGGGACACTTGGGTGGCTCAGCATTTGAGTGTCTGCCTTCAGCTCAGAGCATGATCCTGGAGTCCCCGGATCAAGTCCCGCATCAGGTTCCCTACAAGGGGGCCTGCTTCTCCCTCTGACTATGTCTCTGCCTCTCTCTCTGTGTCTCCCATGAATAAATAAAATAAAATCTTAAAAAAAGAGAGAAGAGAGAGAGATCTTAAAAGTTCCTATCACAGGAAAAAATTTCTGTGAGGTGATGCATATTAACTTACTGTAATCATTCTGCAATAAGTATACATTGAATTAGGTTGTATACTTTAAATTTATGTCTTATGTTAATGAGAACAAATATTACTATATATATTAAAATGAAACAACACTGGCATACAGTAATATATGGACTTTTTTATTAGTACATCAAATTATAAGATCTTCTATAAGTCAAAGTAGTGCCAAACGTGAACAGCATCTTAAGATGCCTGCAAAAACTGTAATGGAACATAAAAAGTAACTAATTTGTATTGGTGGGAAGGTAAAAGGTAACAGGCACTGCTTTTACTATTGTGATTTGTTGCCAGTATTCCTATTGGGGAGTAAAGCTAAATTTTAGTTATATTAGTGAAATTTCAGTTATATTAGTGAAAATAAAGATGTAAGATTTTCCTCCATCAGGTTCACAGATACCCCTGATTTCTATACGGTGAAGAACCCCTACTTTGGGGGTAAACTCTAGAAATAATCAGGACACCTCTGGAAAGATTTAGAAAGGAGGCAAGGCCTCGCTCAAAAATCCCCTCTGTGGTGTAGACAGGCATACTGTGCTGTTGCTTTCCTTGCTGGGCTCCTGCTAGTTGTTGTGGGTTACCATTCAGGGCTTGAATGTTCAGGACCCGTTGATGAGATATTTGAAAATGAGTTCATCAATGTAAGTTCTTTCGTTTTCCTGTCGCCAAACAGCTTCTGGGTTGTAGTAGACTGCCAGCTACCTAAAATCAGGGACAGAGAAAATTTTAAACATACATTCTCCCATAATTATTTTTCACTCAACTACTAACATTTCTTTTTAAAGATTTTATTTATTTATTCATGAGAAACACACACACACACACAGGCAGAGACAATGGCAGAGGGAGCAGGTTCCCCACAGGGAACCTGATGTAGGATTCAATTCCCAGACCTGGGATCATGCCCTAAGCTGAAGACAGGCATCCCAATAAATAAAATCTTTAAAGAAATGTCAGTACTTGGGACCCCTGGGTGGCTCAGCAGTTGAGTGTCTGCCTTCGGCCCAGGGCGTGATCCTGGAGTCCCAGGATTGAGTCCCATATCAGGCTTCTTTCATGGAACCTGCTTCTTCTCTCTCTGCCTGCGTCTCTGCCTCTCTTTCTGTGTCTCTCATGAATAAATAAAAAATTTTTAAAAACTTAAAAAAATTTTATTTATTTATTTGACAGGCAGAGAGAGAGCACAAGCAGAGGGAGAGGCAAAGTGAGAAGCAGCCTCCGCCTTGAGCAGGAAGCCTGATTGTGGGGCTTGATTCTAGGACCCCGGGATCATCCTGAGCCCAAGGCAGATGCCCAACTGACAGAGCCACCCAGGTGCCCCAGTACTAACATTTTTTTGACCTTCCCCCCTACCACTTCTATTGTGAACTGTAACATACAGAAAAATACACACTTACATGTTTTATATAGGTTCAGTTTAAGGACTGACAAGGTGTTTTCATAATTGTAGTATGTTCATTCTCATTGCTGTGTAATTCCCCACTGTGAATATACCATGATTTAATGATCCACTCTGCAGTTAATAGATGTTTGGGCTATATCTAGCCTGAGGGTACAAATAGTGCCAGTGAAGAATTCTGGTACTTATTTCTTAGGAGCAGAACTGGCCCCTCGCTACTCCCTTACACACCAGCCATAGTTCTACCTCAGGATCTTTGCATTTGCTACTCTCTCTCCGTGGAACATTCTTCCCCTAGATGAACACATGCATTCCCTCCCTCACCTCCTTTAGGTCTTGGCTCAAACATTACCTCAGTAAGCCCTTCCATGATAACCCATTTAAAAACTGAAAAACTGCCACCCCTGAAATTCCTGATTCTGTTTACCTTACTTTATTAAAAATAATTCTTGGGATGCCTGGGTGGCTCAGCAATTAAGCATCTGCCTTCAGCTCAGGGTGTGATCCTGGAGACCCGGGATCAAGTCCCACATCAGGCTCCCCGCATGGAGCCTGCCTCTCTGTGTGTCTCTCATGAATAAATAAATAAAATCTTTAAAAAAATTTTTATATCCCTTATTACCTTTACATATATATATGATATATATATAAATATACCTTTATATCTACAGTATAATTTAAGCTATATATACTGAAATGAAAGCTAGAAATGTGTATGTGTACAAGTATGCATATATAATGTATCTATGTGTATGCCGTGTGTAGAAACTCCTGCATTCATAAGCTGTTTTTATTACCCCTTTCCCAATCTGGAAGCTCCACCAGCACCAGAATATTTGCCTGTTCTGTTCCCTGCTTTATCTCCCAAACTAGAACAATGCCTGGCACACAGCGTGTGGTTAAGAAACAGTTTGCTGGGATCCCTGGGTGGCGCAGCGGTTTGGCGCCTGCCTTTGGTGCAGGGCGCAATCCTGGAGACCCGGGATCGAATCCCACATCGGGCTCCCGGTGCATGGAGCCTGCTTCTCCCTCTGCCTATGTCTCTGCCTCTCTCTCTCTCTCTCTCTGTGTGTGTGACTATCATAAATAAATAAATTAATTAATTAAAAAAAAAAAGAAACAGTTTGCTGAATGCCTCCATACCTAAAACACTGAAAGCAGTTCTTGGCATGTGACATCAGGTACTTAGTAAAGGTGGGCTGACTGAAATCTTATCAGTTGATATAAACATTTCAAAGGTGAAATTTTCCTGAGTTTTTTTCTTAAAGGTGCTCTTCACTCAAACTATTAGCTAAAAAGGCAAATTTACCTGAGTGTATTAAGGCGAACAATTCATTTCACTGTCTTCCACCTACCCAAGAAAAAGAAAAATGACTCAGGTACTTGCCAAGCTTTTCCATTCATTACACTTGGTTTTACCCATCAACTTTTTATAGTTGCTGGGAGGCAGGGATGAGCATTCTACCCTGCCCCAGAACCACGCCATTTGGGGACAGAGAGAGGTACACTAAGAGGGGCTCACTGTGGGCTCAGAGAAAGGGCACAGAGGGCCCTGGGCCACAGGTTTCCGGACCTCAGGGGCCAGCAGGGTGTGGCGCTGTGGGGCCGCCAGGGGCTGGGACAGCGTGTCCACTGTGCTGATGGGGCAGTCCTGGGGGCGGAGCTCCTTGGCCAGCCGCCCCTTCTTCTTCAACGTGCAGGCCTCCTGGTACGGTGGCGAGATGGGGGGCTGCGTGGGTGGAGTGTACTTATATTCTGAGCCGTCCTCTAGCTGCAGGGACACATTGGGGGAAGATGGTGAGGATATGAGAACCCAGGAGAGCCCCTCTACCCCGCCATCCCCTGCCTACTATTGGTTGGGCACTCACGTCCAGTGGGTAACTGCGGTCTGAATCATAGGAGCTCAGGTCTCCACAGGTCACAAATGGCACAATGATGCGAGTGGGACCATCTAATTGGTTGAAATCTGGATCTGACAAGCAGGGAGAAATAAGACAGGACAGGACTGGGATGCCTGGGACCAGTTGGGACTCCTTCTACAGCAAGGGTACAGAATCCTTCCTATGTACCTACCAGCTACTCTCACACTCCTCCACCAGAAATCCTTCATTTTGTTCAGATCACCTCCTCAGGGAGCCCCTCCAAGATCACCTGTTCTAGAGCATCCCCCTCTCCTGCTCTTCTCACACTGCGCCTTATGTTCACCTGCCATTCTACCATAAGCTGCCTGAACCCTGTCTCACTCAAGTGTGTTCACCTTAAGAGCAGGCTCTGTGCCTTTTCCCTCTAGGGACCAGGCTAAAGACTCTCTCGAGGCCAAATTCCCATGCAGGGGTGGAGTATCCACCTGGGTGCGTGACCCAGTCTTCTTAGGCTAGAAACTTAGGTGGGCGTAATCTCCACTGGGGCAGGACTTGGGACCCAAGAGTAACCATGAGAAGACTGGGATGAAGATCCTCCTGGGACAAAACATCCATACAGGGGTGGGGCTGAGGGCCCTCCTAAGACATACATTCCATAAGGGGGTAGAGTCTCCCCAGGGAGGGGGCCCAGAACTCTGGCTCTCACCGTACGAATGGTCCAGCAGGGGTTTGGTCAGGTCTGGAAGGAAGCCTTCAGGGGGGTCATAACCCTGACAGACAGCGAAGGCCTCTGTGGGTGGAAGGTAGAGCGAGGGGTGACTGCTACCTCCACCCCACACAAGATGCATCCCCAAGATTCGTGTCTGCCTGCCTGTCCGTTGCACCCCACTGACCTATGCTGGAGTTGCGGCTGCTCCTGGGCTTAGCACAGAGCACATTAGAGAAGAAGACTCGCAGCTGGCTGTAGATCAGGGTCACATCCCGGCCTCGGAAGATCTGTAGGGCGAGGAGACAGGGGATGAAGGCACAAGGGCGGCCCTGGAGGACCCTTATTTTGCCCTCACCAGGTCCTCCAATGCTCACCTTGGCTACAAAGCATCCCCCTGGCTTCAAGACATGTGTAGCAATATTCAGAGCCTGTGGGCAGGACAAATGGCTAAGGCTGAGGTGGAGACAGGCATGAGGGGTCCAAACTGAGGCAGGGGTGGCCAAGGTTACTCACGGCTAGGAGGAGCTGGGCCTGCATATATTCATCAACATCATGGAGGCCAGTTACTGCAGCAAGAAGAACAGTGTTAGGAGGGCCAGCCGGTTCTGGCTATCTCCTCATCCCAGACAGGTCAGGATGCTACAACCATTTCCCAGGCTCTCCTCCTACTGAGGTTCTGCACGCAAATTACCACCTGCCAACTGGATGCGTGTTCTGGGCTCTGAACCCTTAGGAACTCATTCTAATTTTCCAAACCACCTTATATACAAGTATCATTATTATTATTTCTTACCTCCAACCCAGACTGCTCCTCTGAGCACCTGACTCACAGATCAGACTGGACATCTCAGACTCAGCATGTCCAAGACCAGACTCCTGACCTTTCTGCTCAAACCTCTCTCCTTACCCCACTTTTCCCATTCCATCTGATCTTTCCAGCTGTTCTAGGCCAAAAACCTCAGTAACCTTGACATACTCTGTTCTCTCCTCACATCCATGTTGAAGCGTTAGCAAGTCCTGTTGGCTGTACTTGCAGAAGATCTGCTGGATTGATCCTCTCATCTCTGCCACCACCACTCTGGGCTACACTGTCCACCTGGGCTACTGCAGTCGCCTCCTACTCCCACCCTTGCCCCCTCACACTGCTCAGAGCAGCCAGAGGGGTCCGGTCATAAGCTGAGCCAGGCATGGCCCTCCTCTGCTCACAACCGTCTCATGTTTTTTTTCTGAGTTCTCATCTCAAGGAAAAAGCCACAATGCTCACTGGGGCCCACGAGGACCCCACACAAGGACCTTCCCCCACCCTGTCTCTCTGACCTCCCCTGCTACCACTTTCCCCCTCACTCCCTCTAATCTAACAATTCTGATCCTTTTTTTAAAAAAATATTTATTTATTAATGAGAGACAGAGAGAGATGCAGAGACACAGGAAGAGAGAGGAGAAGCAGGCTCCATGCAGGGAGCCTGATGTGGGACTCTATCCCAGGACTCTGGGATCATGCCCTGAGCCGAAAGCAGATGCTCAACCGCTGAGCCACCCAGGCGTCCCTAACCACTATGATCCTCACAGGCCCTCGCATATGCCAAACATCCTCCACCTTGGGGCCTTTGCACTGGCTGGTCCCTCTACTTGGACTGTTCTTTCTCCATATATGCCCCTGGACTACTCCCCTCACCTCTGTTAGGTCTTTGTGTTAAAGTCCTGGGGGCCTTTCCGTCCACTTTACTTAAAATTCCAACAGGTACTCCCTGTCCCCTCCTTTCCATTGACTTTCCTCATGGTACCTATTATCTCTTCACATACTATGTGACTCCATCATTTGTTTCTTTTCCCTCTGCTCCCACTAGAATATTAGGTCTATGAGGTCACATAAGAATTTTATTCACAGGGACGCCTGGGTGGCTCAGTGGTTGAGCATCTGCCTTTGGCTCAGGGCGTGATCCTGGAGTCCCAGGATCAAGTCCCACATCGGGCTCCCTGCATGGAGCCTGCTTCTCCCTCTGCCTATGTCTCTGCCTCTCTCTCTGTGTCTCTCATGAATAAATAAATAAAATCTTTTAAAAAAAAGAATTTTATACACAAATGTCTTCCCCACATGTAGCACAGTGCCCGACATATAATAAATGCTCAATAAATGTGCACTGAATGAACAGCTGACTGAAAAACAGGAATGATCAGCACAATAGAAACAGTTGCATATGAGAGATGGGCAAAGGGAAGGGTGGATTGCAGCCAAAACCAAAACAATAGGGTGTAGAGATGGAGGAGACAGAAGCAGAGATTGAGGAAGCAGGGGTAGGGAGAAATTGCTAGATGTGGGGGGACAGCTGAAAGCAGAGGGAAGGCAGGGAGTAGCTGAAGTGGTGAAAGAAGCCAACAGAGGGTGCTTGGGAGGCTCAGTTGGTTCAGTGTCCGACTCTCAATTTCAGCTCAGGTCATGATCTCAAGGTTGTGAGACTGAGCCCCATGTCCTACACTGGGCATGGAGCCTGCTTATGATTCTCCCTTTCCCTCTGCCCCCACCTCTCTAAAAAAAGAGAGAGAAAGAAAGAAGCCAACAGATGTGGGAGCCACAGAGAAGGACACACACAGGGCCCCGCCTGGTCTCCCAACCCCTGCTGTTTACCATCAGGAGCCCCGTCACACACCACTAGGTCCGCTGGGCAGCCCTCAAAGTGCTGGATGATCTCCTTGGCAGTGGACAGCTATGGAAGAGAGGGAAGAAAAGTGGTCCCAGGCCCCCCTGTCTGCAGCCCTCTAACACCACCTGCCCATGGTCCTAGCCAGCAACCTTGGGTCAGCCAAACCTCAGGCTTTGCTGGTCTAAGACTGGGCTCCATCTCTGAGGACCCAGTCCCATCATTTTTAGCTGTCTCTGCGATGATGACCTGCTGGCTCTGTTTCTCCACTGTTACACTCTCTCAGGTTCTCTTGGTTACTCTCTCTTTCTCTTCCACTTTGCGTAGCTGCCAGGTTAGAGGGGCTCTGGCCCAGGATACACTCCAATACCCCCAGCAATACTCTTACCTGGGTGATGTCCCCTTGGATCTGTAACACACCTGGTAACGGAGCCATAGCCTGAAGGTCCACAGCCACCACATGGCCGGAACCCTGGCCCCTGTGGACAACATGACCCATGTCAGCCCAGTTTTTACTCTTGGCTCATCCCTGACCTGGCCTACCCTCCTGGCTGCCCCATCTGGGACTCCACACTCACCCAATTTTCTGACTCAGCACCTGGCTCCAGCTGCCTGGGGCTGCGCACAGGTCAACTGCCCGTGTCACGCCTGAGCACACACAGGAAGGTGTAATGGTCAGTTGCAGCCACCTCTCCAACCCCGAGCCCTGCAAAGTTCACCCCTCTCCACCCACATCTATCCATGCCCAACTCCTTTCAAGTACCTGCCCCTCTTCCTGCCTGGCCCCTGCCCCATAGACCCTCCCAGTCAGCCCACCTACCATAGGAAGCTCTGCAGGCATGGCCCACTTTTCTATTTCCTTTGCCCACCCCATTCCCCAGTAACTCGCCCACCAGGTGGGGACCTTGGAAGAGATGGAATTCCTCGTCAAGTTGTAGCAGCTTGAAGGCACTGCGGGCACGCCAGCCATTCTCCTTGGCCAGGCGGTAGTAGACATCCCGCTTGTCCTTCGATGTCCGTCCCATCTCACACGCTGTTTGCCCAGGGACCTGCCAACAGTAAGCTCATGCTGCACTGTATCAGTAACTGGGTGAGTGGGCTACCATCTATGTCTTCAGGGCAATAAGAACCACACAACCGCCCCCATGAACCCCATGACAGCTCACTCAGAAGATGAGAAAAGTAGAGCCCAGTCCCTAACCCCACTGACCTCACAAGGCCCGAGGGACTCCATCACTGAACTCTAAGGATTCACTGCTCACCCCCACAGAACCCACCCTGCTCACTCCACAGACTCCTCCACTCACCTCACAGATCCCCAAACCCAATACTAATAGATGACCCATTACCGACCCCGTTGACCTCCCACTGCTGCCCCCCATACTCCACACATCAAGCCCTGTAACACTGACTTTGAATGCATCTCCACTCACCTCATCCCCATTAACATCTCACTGACCATCTATCTCCCCAGCTGTCTTCATGGCCTCTAAATTCATACACCTCTATCAGCCCACTATAAATCCCTTGCTTTTATTCCCATTATCCTAATACTACTTTATTGTACTCCTCACTCCCTTAATCTCTCCCTACCCCATTCCCCATTAATAAATGATTAGGCCCCCAGTAACTCCTTTATTACTTCATCCTTATCAATCTCCATGAATATGTAGAAAATCCTGGCCTATTTAAGCTTCCTATTATGCTCTTAATCAGCCCTCCAACTGATCCTTCATAGATCTCACCATTAGCCCTTGTAATCCTTTAATTATCACACATGTTAACCCCTATGATCAAACATCAGTTCCCCATTCTCCCTCAATGTCCACCTTGCCCCCTCAATAATCACTTGATCACACCCCAGCAGCTTACTATTACCCTCTCTTTGTTCACCCTGTTCCCATCAATTCCTCAATTATCATGCTACATCACCCAAACCTTTTGACTACAACACACCTTCTCCCTCCCATTCACTTTTCTGTGATCACTGCCCCCATTGGCTCCTTGATCACGACTCCCACTGGCCTCTATTATTCCCTCCATAGCTTCACCATTATTGTTTGGCTTACTACTGTCCCATCGCTCTTTATTTATTAACTTGTTTAACATACCTCAGCAGTCCCTCAGGGATCATACCCCCATCCACCTCCTGTTATCTTCTTTCTACCTGCCCACTCTACCACCCCTTCTTTCATCAATGAACACACCCCTGGCCCCCATGAACATGTTGACTAAAGCACTCCTATTAGCCCCCATCGATTCCACGCTAACAATGCCCATCAGACCCCCAGTACTTTCCTGCGACTCACCTACCTGCCCCACTAACAGTCCTCTGGCCACGCTCTCGGTCTCGCATCATTGCCTCAAAGCCCACGTCCCCATTGGGACCACCAGACCCCATTCAAGGAAGTTCCTCCAATACCTGGACCCCTGCGCCCTCCAGCCTCCCAGTCCACCCCGCACAGCGGTTATCTTCTACAGACAAACCTTGGCGCCTGCAGCCCAATCGGCACCAGCCACCCAGACTATGCGGCTGCAGCACGGAAGGCGAACTTCCCTCCTTCCCTCGCCAGCGGGACAGCGCAGGCGTGCCACAGCCATCTCGGCCTGGACCCACGTCCTCCGCTCCCCCAGGGCCTACCTTAGCTTTCAGAGTGGGGAGAAGGGGGACGAGGAGACTGGTCCGTGAATAGCCCGAGACTCGGCGAGAGCGCGGACTCGCCAGAAATCCTAAGGCTTCAGTTTGTGTTCTTAGTCCAAATGCCTGTCGCGCATGCCTACGGACTCCCGCAGCGTGGCGAGCCTGTCATCTTGGAACGCGAAGGCTCCGCTAGGCGCGAACCCGACCTGAACGTACAACGTGAGCCCCGTCATCTTGTGTCGACGTAGTTGGTCTCATGGACTGCTGTTCCCAGCATGCAACGGGGCCGAGCCGAGTGGCTGAAGTCGCGCACTGTGCGGCTGAAATACCGCGAGGCGCAAGAACCGACCCTTCCTTTGTTCCAAGGCTAAGATCGTTTCACTCCCCGCCCCTCCTATTTCGGACCAGCGTGTTCACCGGGGACTACATTTCCCAAGATGCAACGCGCACGACGGAATCCGTTCGTTTTAGCCGTGTTGCGAAGTGAAATTAGAGCTAGAGTCCTAGAACCTGTTAGGAAAGTACTTTTGGGGACACCTGGGTGGCTCAGCGGTTTAGCGCCGCCTTCGGCCCAGGTCGTGGCCCTGGAAACCCGGGATCGAGTCCCACGTCGGGCTACCTGCATGGAGACTGCTTCTTCCTCTGCCTCTCTCTCTCTCCCCCTCTCTGTGTCTCTCATGAATAAATAAACAGAAAAATCTTAAAAAAAGGAAAGTGCGTTAATTAAGTGCGCTAGAGCGCGGAAGCCGGTCTGTGGCCAAATTCGAACCCACTTGAGTTGTACCTTTCAGAACTTCAGTTTCTCCCTCTGTGAAATAGGGCTAATGAGTCATATAGCTTCACAGAGTTATCGGGAGGATTTAAATAGGCGTAGTTCAGCACAGTGTCCTTTTGTGATTCTGTGTTCCTCAAACGTTTTTAACTTCAACCCACTAAAAACTGCATCGCGACCCGGTGCACAAGCAAATATAGTAATGGAAGCATTAAAGCATTTACCATATGTCAAGCATCTATTCCAAGTGCTCTCAGTGGTGTGCTGGTAAATGACTAAAGAGCTCTTTGGGCTGGGGGCGGGGAGGGAGAAAGCCCCGATTTCTCACATTTGCCAGTTTTCCATACTATTATCTTGTCAGATTTTAAATTACTGACGTGTAGTCACGGAACAAAATTCGGAAGAGATGCATTAGTGTAATATTTCTACCATACAGTTCAAATAGACCTCCAAAGCATAGAGAATAGTGAAATGTAGTAAAATAGTCAGGAAGTGACGAGTTTTGAGTATCACTTTCTAAATAATAAATAATCTCATTTATTTAATTGTAAGTTTATATTATTTCATTTTAAATAATAACTGCTTAACAACTCTGTCGCGATATTCCTGAAAATTGAAAAAGCTGTCTGCAAACTTGGCTCCAGTGCACTGCTGGATTCTTTCCTGGAACTCATTTTAATCCAAATGACAACTATATGAAGTAGTTACTGTAATCATCCCCAGTTTATAGATATATAGGGAGGCTGTATACTACATTAGGTGTATAAACATATATGCTGCTTAATATGTATGTGATTGTAAAGAAATATAGTGATGTATAATATTCACTCACTAGTGTATAGGTTATATATTTGTAAGAAATAAATATAAATATACTATTACATGTAAATATAAGAAACTGTATAATTTATGTATTTATGTATTTTGTATAGTATATATATAAAATACACATATCATCTTATGCATATATTTAAATGTATATGCTGATATATATAAATATATTGGTATCCATATACATTTACTTACTCTAGTCATTGTACTAAATTAAACATCTTATAGGGGTAAATATACAATGTGATGTCAGGTGGTGATAAAAAGGAATGAAGAATAACAAAGTAGGGTGAAAGGGATGGAGAGTAACAGAGGGGTTGAGTTGCTCTTTTAGACAGCATAGTCACGGAAGACTTCTCTGAGGAGGTGGCATTTGAGCTGAGACCTAAAGGGAAATGCATCTGAGGAATATTTAGAGGAAGAGCATTCCAGGCACCAGCAGCCAGCCGCAAGTGCAAAGACCCTGAAGTGATAACAAGTTTGGTGAGTATTCAAAGAAGTCAACAATTGATTCATCATTCCCTAGAAATATGAGCTTCGCTAGGCAGGAATTTTGTTCTATCTTGTTTGCTGCTGCCTCCCAGCCCTAGAACAGGGCCAGGCACACAGATGGTGTTCAATAGATGTTTGTTGAACCCACCCTTTTGTTGCTTTGTTCCTTTATTCTTTCCTCAGTGGTGTGTTCTGCATTCATGTGGAGTGGGGGGCACCCTGGGAGGTGTAGACAGATGAGCAGAGACAAGGACGAGAAGCCCTTCCCGGAGGAGTTCCCAAGAGCCAGGGAGGAAGCAAGAGCTGGTCAGCAGCGCTCCAGGGCCTTGTGGGGGCGGTGGGAACACGGCTCCCCTGTGGAGGTGAGCAAGTGTGAGAAAGCAAGGGTTCAAGCCACCTGGCCACTGCTCCACAGAGAGGAGGGGGTGCCAAGCATTGGGGGCCCATGTTCACCCTGTGGGATGCTTCCCACGTCCTGTTTTCTTGCCTCTCACAAAGAGGATGTTTAATTTTTTGCAAAGCAACTTGCTTCCTCCAGCAGGGCTGGGGGAATTGGGGGACAGGATCCAGGCTCTGAACTCCCCAGGCTTTTCCCGAAGTAGGGTGTCGGCCTGCAGCTCCCACCCGGCACCCCACTGAGTGTAAAAGTGTCCTCCCCTCAGCCTCCTGAAGAGGTCAAGGAGCGGGGAGCTGCCAGGCCAGCTCTGTACCGTGGAGGGCATCTTACCGGAGGAGGGAAAGACGGGGGGTGGGGTGGGGGGGTGTCCAGGTGCAGGGGACCAGACACTGACTCTAAAAGCCTTGCTGCCCAGGGGCTGCTTTGAGGGACGGAAGAGTGTCTCTGTGGGGAGCCTGCCTGAAAGGAGAGATTAGAATCCTAAATGCAGCCCAGTGGGGGGTTGCTTTCACAGGCAGAGAAGAATTCATTAATTCCTTTCACAAATATGTTATTGAGCAATTACTGTGTGTCAGGCATTGTTCTAAGTGCTTTACCTGTATTAATTCATTCAGTCTTCCCAGGGGCCCTAAGACTTCGATGCTATTATGCTGGGGGTGGGGTGCGGCTGAGACCCCGAGGCTTCAGAACTTACTCCAGGCCACACAGCTAGTAAGTGGCAGAGCTGGGAAAGCTCATGCTGTTAACTGCTTTGCTCCGTGGCTCCCTCCCCTGAAGGCTGCTGAGTAGTGACCTGTTTTAATGAAAAGCAGGGATCTGCTTATAAGAACCGACAGGAACCCAAATCGACTTTTAATAGACTCTATCGGAATCCCAAATGTCGCAAAAGGGTCTGCTTTAACTGAACCAACAAAAGCCTTAAATGACCCCAAGAGATGACCTTACTTCAATGAACTAACAAAGCATTCTTATCCCTGGCACAGACTCAAGGCCTCGGTCAAGCTTTAAAGACATCTGTTCCTTCTAAAGCAAGCTGCCCTCCCTCCGCAGCCAGATTTTACTTTCCCTTTGTTTTTCCTCCTACCAGCATATGTTGAACACTTGCCATTTGCCCTGAAACTTAGCTAAGCTATGAGGCGCGGGGCTGGATGCAGGCCCATCCCTCTTCTAGAAGAAGTCGCTTGGCAGAAATAAAAGTAAAAATGATGATAATATGACACTTGATAAGCGGCATTTATCTAGCACCTGCTGTGTGCCTGGTGGCCCTGCACTGGGCAATGTTGGAGGGCTGGGGAAGGCCCTGGGAGGGCAGGGGGATGATCAGGGCAGGAAGTTGCTGCTGGGATGTGGTGGGTGGGGGCATCTGTTTTTTTGTCCAAGGTACACTAGTTCTTTGGCCAGATGCTTCGACTTTTCTTGAAATCTAGACACGTCCCTAGACACCTCTCCCCTGCCTCCTCCCAACACACATACCATGGCCATGTAGGCCAAGGCCTCTGCCGACAGGTGTCTCTTTCCCTGGCCAGCCTGTAGCACAGATGTGTATGGCTCTGGGGGTGGGGGAGGAGGAATATGAGAGGAGAGAGACACTAGAATAGGCTGGGATAGACGAGGGGAGTGTGTGTGTGTGTGTGTGTGTGTGTGTGTATTTGAATATCCTCTGCCTGTACATGTTCTCAGCCATAAACATACGTATGGGAGCTCCACCCACATCTTGCTATGTAACTTGCCTGGTTGTATCTTGTGTCTATGACTGCTTGTGGACTCACATGTTTCACTTGTGAAAACTACGTGTGCTTCACTACTTGTGCTTCACTGCTGTCTGCTTGTGCAAATCATCTATATGGGGTTGGGTGTATATGTTCCTTGGGTATTTGTGTGTCTCCTTTATACTGCTTATGGGTGCTAAGTGTGTTTATGTGTCTTGCCCATATACATGTGTCTCCTGTGTATGTGTGTCTTTCTTCTCTGATGCCACGTTTGTGTCTGGCTGTGGTGAGCTCCTTTGTGCGTGCCCTATGGGTGTTTCTCTTGGGGCCACTGTGTCCTATCTGGTTCCTTTGTTTCCTCCTCATGCAGTTTGAGATGTATTTTCTGGATTTCCTCTTTGTAATGATAATAAGTGTCCTCTCTGCACCCCAGCTTTTCCTGTCTGTGCACCTGTATATGCGCTCCCTGAACATTTCTTCTGACTTGATTTGTGAACAGCTTTGTGTGCACGTGGCTTTGTGCGGCCATCTGCTTGAATGAAATGGTGTGTGTGTCTGTGACCGCAGCTTCTCTGTACAGTTGTGTTTGCCTGTGAATTCCCCTCTGTGACAAGAGCCATATGTGGTCACATGGGGTCACAAGTTCACAGGTGAGTTAGTATTCATAGAGGTATCATTATAGAGCGTGAATCTGGACATGGGCCTTCAGGATTGTCGGAAGTGGGAATCATCTGTACAAGGGATGGGGGCCATGTATGATGTTGATGTTGTCAGCTGTAGGAAATCATATTTGTATGCTCTGGGTGCAGCTGCGAGTCTGTGTGTGATTTGCCTGTTGGGCTCTCCAGGATCTGGCTGTTGAGTCCATGGGCGATGATGTCCATGAGTCTGGAGTGGCTGGAAATCAGTGCGGGCCTCTCCCATGTCAGTCTGTGTTCTCTGGTTGCAATGCTGAGGCCCTGAGTGATGATACCTGTTGTGGGAAGTCATTTGATGCAGTCGTGAGCATGTGACAGTACCATGGCCTGGGCTCTCCCAGGTGTAGTCTCTGTGTGTTCATATGTTAGCCTGTATTCTGTGTGTGTGGCTGTGAATCTGTGTGCGAGTTTATACTCCTGCGGGTGGTGGTGAGTCGGCCTCCGGTTTCTGAGCACTGGATGGGGTTGTGATCCCTGAGCAAGCAGGAGGCTCTCTCCTGCTGTGGGGAAGTAAACGCCCCATCCCTTGTCCCTTACCCTCCTCCGACTGCGGGTAGGGTGGGGGCATCTAGGCTTGCTTTGAAGCCCCAGCCAGCCCCTGGCCTTTCCGGGAATTCTATGCTCGCTGTGGGGGGTGGGCAGGAGGGCGAAGAGGCCCTGACAGAGGCCTCTTGTCCACCTGGACCTTGAGCAGTCTGGTTGAAGTTGAGCCTGGACCCCGAGTCCAATCTGCCTGACTCTGTGCAGGAGACACATGCCTTGCCTGGGACAGATATGCCTGTCACATGCTTGGATGGGAGTGAATAGACAGACCCACATATAAGGCAGACACACAGACAGCGGGGCTCCTCAGTTAGGGCGTGGACAGGCCCCACCCAATGCCCGGGCTGGGGTCCAGGACTTTAGGGTGTGCCTTGTTTGCAGACACTGTGCATCCACACTCCTCACCCAACCACAATTGCCCCCCTGCCTCCTTCTAAGGACCCCCAAGATCGAGGGTATGTTTTTGGCTAGGCTAGGCTATCTATCTATACGAGGTCAGTCTATAGTGGCTGGGCTGTGTCTATCTCTATACCTGTCTTTTACTGCTGCTCCCAGATCTATCCATCCACCCTGTCTGCCCCTTTGCCTGAATTCTGCTCCTCTAGGGGTCTTCCTGCCTCAACCACTCCCTCTGTCCACTTGTCTCTCTGGGCTGGTGTGTCTGTTCCCAGCCTCTGGGGATGTGTCTGGCTGTGTCCACCTGTCTATTTGCCAGTTGTGCCTCCTGCTTATTACCGGGCCTGACTGCCTGTTGCCTTTCCTCAGATGCTTCCATGGGCCTACCCCCTGTCTCTGAGTCTGTCGGTACCTCTCTCTCTCCCTATGACTGCCCCTCTGCCTGTCTGTCACTCCTCCGCGGCACGGCTCTCTCTCTGTCCTCCTGTTGTTTCTCCTGCCTGCCTAGCTCCGGTCTCTCCTCTCTGCATCTTTTCCCTCCATCCGTCCCCCTCGCTGTGTGTCCGATCTCCGCGTCAGTTGCCTCTGTCCGCCTGTCCCCCTCTCTATCCTCTCTCAGTCTTTCTTTCCACCTCCCCCCCAAGCCACCCCCTCCACACTTCCGTCTCTCTCCACGTGGGTCCAGGTGAAGAAGAGCGCCCTCCTCCCCCACCCCGTTTCCTCCACCCAGAGCCAGATGGAGGGAAACTGAATTAAAATTAAAAGTTCTTCCCAGAAAAAAAAATAATCCGCGGGCCAGATGCGGCTCGGGCTGCGCTGATTAGCCACCTCGCCAGCGCGGCGGAGCTGATTGGCTACAGGGCGGGGCGGGGGCAGGGTCCGCAGAGGGGGAGCCGTGCCGGCCGTGGGGTCCCAGAGCCCTAGTGAGTTACTGCCGCTTCAGGAGCTGAGAGGAGCTGGAAGGTGAGGAGGGGGCGCTGACCGGGGTGGGGCTCTGGGGACCCTTGAGGCACGAGTCGGAGATCCCGGGAGAGGTTCCCTGGGGGAACCTCCAGGGGAGGGAGGGAATTCCCTGGAGACCTTTTTTAGCGCTAGCGGGGGGAGTGAGTGGGAGGTGGAGCCCTTTTGGTGCCTTGCTCCCGGGAAGCGAATTCACAAGTGGGTGAGAGTCTCCAGAGAGTGCTCAAGACTGAGGATGGGGCTCCTTGACAGGGGGTCCCCTTCCCAGGGAGGGTTTTCGGGGCTTGGGGAAGGGGCTGCCTGGAGGCACTTTTGGCAATGATGGGGACCCTGAGTGGGGGTTTCTGACATACTGCACTTCCAGGAAGTCAGCTCTGGGTAGGAGGTTTCTTCAGAGACACCCCATCCAGAAGACAGGGGGCTCCAGGCTCACAGGGGGATTGTGGAGCACCCCCACCCCGAGAAACACATCAGGCGGTTGGGAGGGGGCTTTTGATGCAGACCGCAGAGATAGCTCATCCTCAGGAAGGGAAATTAGGGCTCGGGCAGGTTCCTGAGACACCCCAAGACCAGGAAGGATCTTAAGCCTGGAAGTGTGTCTAAAGTTGTTTCTGCCAGGAGACCAAGTGTTTAAGACGACTCTCAAGTCTTAACTGGGGTCCCAGAAAAATACTAAAAGGAGGTTTAAATGGGAGTCCCGAGGTAACTTGTATCCCTGGAAGGAGGCTCAGTTTGGGGAATTGTCTTTGGCCTCTAGTGAGGATATTCAGAATTGTGGCAGAGAGCAGTTTGCAGCCTGGAGGGGGGCGGGTAGGGTCTCCAAGCCTGCCCCCCCCCCACCTCCAGCTCCTTCAACAGGTTGCATCAGCTCTGGGCTCAGGCTCGGGGCCCAGGCTGGGAGGAGGGGGGGCAGGGGGCGTTAGGAGGGGTGGGGCAGCCGGGCCGACACGTGTCCCTGTAAGGAGTGAGAGGCCTGGCCAAGCGGTGAGGGTGGAGGGAAGGGGGGTGCGGGGTGCTGGCAAGGAAAGAGGCAGCAAGCGAGACTGAGTGAGTGTGGGGTCTGGGAGGACTGGCTATCCCAGCTCCAGATGGCCATCTCGCCTGCTGTGGGGTCTCCGTTTCTCTCTCTTTCTTTCTTTCTCTCTCAATCTCTCTCCCCCCTCCCCCTCTATTTGTCTCTCGCTGCCCTCTTTTTCTGCTTGTCTGAGTAACTGTTGGCATCTCTTCCCCTCCCGATTCCCTTCTCTGCCTCCCATCTCTTCCTCCATCGCCCTCTCACTGTTGTCTTTGAGTCTCTCCATTTATCTCCCCGTCTCTCCTGTTCCTCTGCTTCTGTTCCCCTTGCCTCACCTCCGTTTCTCTGGTCCTCCATCTGTCTCTGTCTGACCCCCTGCCCTATTTATATCTTTATATAGATTTATATCTAGCTCTCTCCACTGTGTAGCTCCCCCCCCCCCCCCCGCTCCATCTCGGATCCCCCACCCTCCATTTCTCTGCCCACAGCATGGAACTGCAAGATCCAAAGATAAATGGAGCCCTCCCTGCGGATGCTCTGGGGTGAGTTGGGGGCCCAGGGGGACAAGGTCAGGGGTCAGGATTACCCTCTCACCGGCCCCTATGTCTCTGCCTTCTCCAGCTACAGGCAGGAACGCGAGGGCTTCCTGCCCAGTCATCCTCCTGCTCCGGGGCGGAAGCCGATTGAGTTCATGGATGTGAGTGACCTCCCAGGATCTGTCCCAGCTGCACCTTGCCCAACTCATCTCTTCCCCTACTGTTCCCTCTTCCCGGGGCTTCCCTGCCTAGCTATTTCCTGCCCCAGCCACTCCCGGTCCCCAGCTGCTCCCTCCCTTGCTGTTTTGCCTCTGGTGGCTGCTCCACCCTCCCCTGTTCCACTCCTCTTCTAGCTGTTCCCCTCCAAAGTTTCTCCTAGCTCTTGCTAGCTCCTGTTTTCCCAGCTTCCCCGTGGCTTCACCTCCTTTTGCTTCTTAGCCTCCATTTCGTGGCCCTTTCTGGGTGTCTCCTGGCCCCAGTCACTTCTCCCCTAGTCTTTCCTGGGCCCCAGCCCTGATATCCTTACCTGGTCTCCCTCCCCATGTGTGCCCGTGCCTTGCCCCTTACCTGCAGTTCGAGGGGAAGACATCGTTTGGAATGTCAGTGTTCAATCTTAGCAACGCCATCATGGGTAGTGGCATCCTGGGACTGGCCTATGCCATGGCCCATACGGGGATCCTCTTCTTCTTGTGAGTCTTGGGCAGCCTGCGGGGGTGGGGGAGGGGGCCTGGGCGCCTTGTGGGGCCTGCAGGAGGCCTGGGGGCCAAGTCTGAGCTGCACCATCTGCCACAGGGCCCTGCTGCTGTGCATTGCACTTCTGTCTTCGTACTCCATCCATCTCCTGCTGACCTGTGCTGGTGTTGTAGGTAAGGCCCCGAGCTCAACCCAGATCTTGGATCCCAGACTCCCCGACCCACCGCTCTGACCTGGGACCCTAGACCTCAACCCAAACCCTAGATTCTGAGCATACCACACTGACCCCAGATCCTGGACTCAGGACCTCAGACCCCATACTCAACTCCATGGACTCCAGGCCTCAGACTGTGCATTGCCCTCAGAATGTATCTGGGCTCCCAGATCCTCACCCCTCAGTCTGGTATCAGACCTTATTTCTCAGACCCTCCCCACACCCAGATTACTACATTCCACTTCTAATCCCCTGCTTCTTAATCTCCAGCTCTCCCCTAATTGTGGAAGCCAGCCCCACAACCCCAAGATACTCACTACCCACATCCAACCCCCAACCGTACCTCCCAGGCTCCATCTCAAGCCCACCTCTAACTGCTTAACCCTCACCTCCAGCTTCCATCAATCAGACCCAAGTACCCCAAGCCCCAACTCCTCAGCTCCCTGACCCTCGCTGCCCCCCCCATTTCTCCCCTGCCGGCCTGGCCTCTTGGACCCACAAACCATTCCTTGTCTCCCTACTCCAGGCATCCGAGCATATGAGCAGCTGGGACAGAGGGCGCTGGGGCCTGTGGGGAAGGTAGTGGTGGCTGCCGTGATCTGTCTGCACAATGTTGGGGGTGAGGACTCTGGGAGGTAGGGGATCAGCTTGGGGGAAGAGGGTGGGGTGGGGTGGGCCTCCTCAGGATGGGCTGGGGGGATGAGGGGAATCCTTCTGCTTATACCTCCCCCCACCTGCACCAGCCATGTCCAGTTACCTGTTCATCATCAAATCCGAACTCCCCCTGGTTATCGGCACCTTCTTGGACATGGACCCCGAGGGGTGAGTGAGCAACACCCCTTGGCTCTGGCCTGTAGGCCATTGACATTACCTGTGCGGTCTGGCTGCTGTCTGGAACTCTGTGCTCAGCTGACTCCCAGGTGCTCTGAGACTGTTGGGCAAGCCAGTTTGGTCAGACTGTGATTCTTGTGTATTGTGATGCCAACAGAATGTGTGACTGTTGCTCTATCTGGTAGACCATGTGTTGATTTTTGTGACTGTTATTCTGGCTGATTCTTTTTGGTAGCTGACTCCATCTGTCCAGTGTACTCTGATGCTGACCACGTGACTGTACATATCAAGTAGACCTAAGCTCTGTGGATTTGGTTTTGGACTGTTGTATTGGCAGATTCTCTGGCCAGCTGTACGACAGCTGACTACAGCTGTGTCCTGTATGCTGTGATTCCAACCATGTGCGTCTGACATTTGCTTACTCTGACTTTTCCCTGTCCAGCGGATTCTGTTTGATTCAGGGTCCATCAGGCTTGCTAAATCTCTCTAGCTGTAAGTGTAAATGTGCAGTGTACTGTGGTGCCAGCTATCTATATGTGATTTGCTCCAACTCTATGTGCCAGTAGGCTCCCATCGGTGTTTAATTTGGCAACCATTTTTCTGGCAAGTTCCCTCTTGCTGTGTGTGTGTGTGTGTGTGTGTGTGTGTGTGTGTGTGTGATCCTCAACTATGATGATATGTCCTCTTGCTGTGGTCCCAGCCATGTGTTGAATGACCATTGTTCTGAGTATACATCTGATTGACTGTATGTTTGATTTTCAATCCAACAGCTGACTGACTCTGTTCAGCTGTTTGTGTGTGATGGCTGACTCTGTGTATCCTGTTAGATCTTTGGTTCGATTCTGAAACCATTTAGGTAGCTGACAACTTACATGACTAGGTGTATCTAATTATTATAGTTAGCTCCCAGTAGATATATGGCCAATGGTGCTTTGTTGCTTTATTTCTGTGTAACTGTGCGTATGAAATAGTGTGTGATTGCCTGGAACATAATAGGCAGGTGATAAAATTCTTTTGAACAAGTGAGCAATTTTTCAGCCAGTTCTATATTAAGTGTCTTGCCTGGGCACCTCTGCCAATATCTGTAGAGATCTCGCTCTTTCTTTGAGCTTGGTTCCAACAAGAGCTGGCCGATTTTTGTCTCTATTTCAGGCTTTGGCTGTGTAGCCAAATTGGTCCAGCTACTTTTAGGTGTTCAACACACCTTGAGCTGTTCAAACAACCACATGTGTGTGTTCCTGTCTCCTTGTTTGACTTTGCATCATTGCCCGACTACCAGATCATCAGACTGTTGTTCTACCTGTCAGGGGCACCAGGGTCATGACTTACTCTGGGTCTGGTACCTTATGTTGGACTGTGAGAGTCTTACTGATTTGGGGTCCTGTCTGCCCATTTGGTTGTGTGTCTGCTTGCGAGTCTGACAGCACAGTTTTGTCCGGCTGTGTGTGTGTTCTTAGCTGAGTCCCTTTACCAGGGTTCGTCTAACAGTCTGATGATCAGTCTGGCTGTTTTTGTTGATCTTGTTGTGCCATTTGTCACTGTGACCGCCTGAATGACTTCTCACAGCTGAGTTGTCAGCTCATCTTTCCTGACTGTGGGCAGAAATCCATCTGTTCGGCTGTCTTCTATGAGTGTCTGCCTGATGGTTTTCTTTGGCAGGCAGCTAGTCACTGTGTTTGCCTATCTCCCCAGGGGCTGGTTCTTGAAGGGAAACCTCCTCATCATCATTGTCAGTGTGTTAATCATCCTGCCACTGGCCCTCATGAGACACTTGGGTAAGAGACTTCCTGTGTTGGTCATTGGATAGTGGAGTTAGAGAAGGGGAGCCAGACTGAGAAAATCCCCATTGTTAAGGGTTGTGAAATCCCATGGGAGAGCTAGTGTGATGTGGGTTTTAACAGATGAATAGGAGTTTGCTATGGAGGTGGAGGCTTGCCCAGGTTGAAGTAAAAGCTTGTGTAAATATCTGTGGCCTAATTGGGGTGAGGTAGCCCTAAAGGCCAAACTAGGGTTTGATATTTGCTGTTGGAGGGTTCCTTGATTTCTGAGGCTCTGTATTTTACCCTTTGCAGGCTACCTGGGGTATACCAGTGGTCTCTCTTTGACCTGTATGCTGTTTTTCCTTATTTCGGTGAGTCTGAGGGAGAAGGACATGAAAAAATTAAAGAAAGCATTGGAACATTGGGACATAGCCTTCCCTGTGACCTCGCTTCCCCACCCTCCCCCAGGTCATCTATAAAAAGTTCCAGCTTGGCTGTGCTGTAAGTTTCAACGAAACCGCAGTGGACAGCAAGAACCCCTCAGGTCTTCCCATCCAGGGACTCAACAGAAGCTGTGAGGCCCAGATGTTCACAGTTGACTCACAGGTGGGTGTGTAGGCACGTGTATAGAGCTTGCACCACACTTAGGCCCTCTGTTCCTGTCCTATAGTGCACTCTGCTCAGAGTGGAGCTGGGCACCAGACATCAGGGGCTTCCATGTGTCTGATGTAGAGGGTAGTGGTGGGGCCAAGGGGATGAGGAGTAGGGGATAGACCCCTGTAGGTTCTAATCCTGTGTATGTGGGCCATTCCCCTAGATGTTCTACACAGTGCCCATTATGGCTTTTGCCTTCGTCTGCCACCCTGAGGTGCTGCCCATCTACACAGAGCTCTGCCGGTGAGTGGGCAGGCAAGTGGGCATGGGTGTTGTGATAGTCATCATGTCTGACAATCCCTCATGTCATCCTGGTACTGTAGCTTCATCCTGGCTAGAGTGTGCCAGGGGAAGGATTTGAGGTGGCCTTGGGGGGACTCAGAGTGGTGACTTTTTACTGATTAGGGCTTAAATGTTCAACTTTCAGCATCCGGTACAAGTGTGAATGGATAGAGTGGGGAGACAGAAATGATCAGATGGAGGGTGTGGCCTGCACGGATGGGGATGCGGAGGTGGGGATGGTCAGATAGAGTGGGGAATGGGTGGACCAAACTGGGGTGGGCAGGGCGGATACAATGGAGAGATATGCGGATGATCAGATGGGGCACGGCATGGAGGTCAGATGCGAGGGAGAGGCATAGATGGTCAGACAGAGGAGAAAGACAAAGATGGTCATGTGGACCAAGATGGATGGACAGGGGGAGGCTTGGCTAGTCACACAGGGGAGGTAGAGATAGGCATCCCAGTGTGTACCACTTCCTGTGCACGTCAGCTTAGGAAGAAGGTGACTCTGGAGAAGGTGGGTGAATTTTGAGGGGCCTACACTAAGTCCAAGGGTCTGAGCATGACAGTTCCATAACCTTTGTGACTTAGGCCCTCCAAGCACAGAATGCAGGCCGTGGCCAACGTGTCCATTGGGGCCATGTTCTGCATGTATGGGCTCACGGCGACCTTTGGATACCTTACCTTCTACAGTGAGTGGGGCCGGGGCCAGGGTTGGGTGGGAGCTGGAGTGGGGGCTAGGCAGACTGCTGGGGCAGGAGCCTGAACACTTTGCCTCCATGCCCTGGACCCATCAGTTTCCAGAGAGGGTGCACATCACACATGTGGATTTGGTTGGTGTGTGTGTGTGTGTGTGTGTGTGTGTGTGTGTGTGTGTGTGTGTGATGTGTGTTTCTGGGACACTGGTTTTGGTGCTCCCAGCACATCCTGCATCCCATGTCCCACATCCCATGGCCCAGATAGCGTGGAGGCGGAGATGCTGCACATGTACAGCCAACAGGACCTGCTCATCCTCTGCGTGCGCTTGGCTGTGCTGCTTGCGGTGACTCTTACTGTGCCAGTCGTGCTGTTTCCTGTACGTGGGGTCGAGGGGTGGGCCCATGGAGCAGATGGACATGGATGGATGGATGGATGGGTGGAGGGTGTAGGCATGGATGTTTGGCTGTAGGGTGGAGCTAGGAGTGGATGGATGGATGGAGGAGGCAGGGATGGGCAGATAGGGAAGGCAAAGTTGTCAGATGGACAGAGAAGACAAAAATAGATGATCAGATAGAAAGGAGACATAGGTGGCAGTCCAGAGAGAATGAAGGGGAGAGGGATGGTCAGTTGGAGGGAGGAGGCACAGACATCTGGCTAGACAGAAGAGGGAGGTGGGAATGGTCAGACAGGGTAGAGGCAGAGACAGATGGACAGTCACAATGAAGAAATAGGGATGGACAGGAAAAGGGTGAAGGCAGAAGGAGTGAGGTATAGGAGGGGCCAGGCTCTCAGATTTGGAGGTGGGATGACCAGACAGAGGAGGGAGGTAGAGGTAGTCAGATGGAGAGAGAGGCAGGATCTCAGACAGAATAGAAGGACGAGAGGGTGTTCATCCAGGGAGGCAGAGACTTCGGATAGCAGGTAGAGGCATGGGGGGGAGGGGGGCGGTGAGCAGAGGGAAGGAGGAGGTGTGGATTGTCAGAAGGGCAACAGGATGCTCATTAGGAAGGTGGAGGTTCAGATAGATGGATGGTCAGATGAGGTGGACATGTAGATAGTCAGATGGAGGGAGGATGAGGGATCTCCCACAGGGGCAGGCACAGATGGATGCTCAGAGGGTAGAGTTCAAGTCATATGACCACATGGAGCAGGGGAGGCAGTACCTGGGCCCTGACTAGTGTCCTACGCTACTCTGACCACAGATCCGCCGGGCCCTGCAGCAGCTGCTCTTCCCAAGCAGGGACTTCAGCTGGCCACGGCATGTGGCCATAGCCCTGATCCTGCTTGTCTTGGTCAACGTTCTTGTCATTTGCGTGCCAACCATCCGGGATATCTTTGGGGTTATTGGTCAGTACCCCCACTCCAGTCCCAGACCCCACCTAATCTGAACCTTATACTCCAAGCCAACATTGACTTCTGTCCCCCCTGTTTGTCCCCTAGGGTCCACCTCAGCCCCCAGCCTCATCTTCATCCTTCCTAGCATCTTCTACCTCCGCATTGTCCCATCTGAGGTGGAGCCCCTCTACTCCTGGCCTAAGATCCAGGTAAGTATTCCAGGGGAGGGCTAGGGAAAGAGGGAGCATTCTGAGGACCACTCCAGGATGGCCAGAGATAAAAGGAACATTTTCAAGAGGGGGCTGGGGGCAGGGGGGCAGGGGGTCTGGAAGAATGAAGGTGATTGTCTGAGGAAGGGGCTGAGCAAACAGCAGCAGCAGGATCTGCAAAGACAGGGAGCATTCTACGGACAGATGGGAGGACCACTATTAGAAGAGGGTCAGGAGCACTTTCAAAGAGGATAAAGTAGAATACTCTATGAAGGGTTCTAGAAAGATGGAGAATTCTTTGGAAGGGGCTGGTGACAAGGAAGCGGAGAGAGCAGGAGGGTCAGGAAAGAATGGGGCACTCTGGAGGGGATAGAGGGCTTGAGGAACATTTTCAGGAGGAGCTCTGGTGTGGAGACCCCACCAGCCCCATCTTCTCTCTCTCTCATCCACAGGCTCTGTGTTTTGGTCTCCTGGGGGTCCTCTTCATGGCAATCAGTCTAGGCTTTATGTTTGCCAACTGGGCCACAGGCCAGAGCCAAGTGTCTGGACACTGACCTTGCCCTGCACTGCCCCGGGCCCCTGTGTACAAGCTCCTGTGCATATGGAGGAAGATGGGGCCGCTCTCCAGGGTCCCTCCTGCCTGGCATGTGGAGGTGGCTGGTTCCCATTAACAAGGCTGTTGGAGGTAGGGGGGCCACAGAGGTTGCAGAGTGGTCTGCTTCCCTCCTTCCCAGGGATGCTGAGCTTGGATCAAGGCCCTAAGCCCAACCCCACGTGAGGAGGAGACCAGGTCCTTGGGGAATCCCTGCCCAACCCAGTCCTTTCTGCCTCTCCTGGCAGAAGCTGTTTGTCAGGATGACTCTCGAGCTAAAGGGGAAGAATAAAGATGCTGAATTGCAATTCTGGCCTCAGCCTTCTTTTTTTTTTAAAAATTTGTTTGTTTGTTTGTTTATGAGAGGCACAGAGAGAGAGGCAGAGGCCTATGCAGAGGGAGAAGCAAACTCCCTGTGGGAAGCCTGATGCGGGACTCAATTCCAGGACCTGCCTGAGCCGAAGATAGACACTCAACCACTGAGTCACCCAGGTGTCCCTGGCCTCAGCCTTCTGATCTCTTTCTAAGTCTTCTTGGGGGAGCCTGCCTAGGTTCAGACAAGGGTAAAGTGAAGCCCTGAGAGTAGGAACAAACCTGCTTGCAAATGTCCATTTGCTTGTCCACTCCTTCGGTCACTTGCTACCCAACTCATTGTTCCATCCATTTCCTCACTCAAGAAACATCTTTTAAGAGCCTCCTGCATGCCAGGCACTGTTTTAGGTTCTAGGGTTTGAACAGTGAATCAAGCAGACAGTAATCCCTGTAGTTGGTGCTCTAGCACAGAAGTAGGCAAACTGTGACTCAGGCCAAATTCAGCAGCCCACTGGCCCTTTGTATGGCCACTGAGCCAAAAATAGTTGCACATTTCTAAGTGATTGGGAAAAAAACTCAAAAGAAGAACACTTTGTGACACTTAAAAATTATGAAATATAAATTTCAGTGCTGCAAATCTTTCATTGGAATGCAATAATGCTTGTTCATTTACATATTGTTTATGGTTCTTTGGTGCTACAGCAGCAGGGCTTTTGAGGAATTTTAACAGAGACCACATGGCCCACCAAGCCTCAGCTATTTATTATCTGGCCCTTTTCAGAAAAAGATTTGCTGATCCCTGATCTAGCAGAAAAGAAGAAAAGGCATCAATCATTTCTGATAGAGATGAACACTATGAGGAAAATAAATGATATAAATGTGGTGTCAGGGTGGGGGGTGAGGTGGGCAGCAGTGAGGGGGTAGTCAGGGAGGCCTCACTGACAGGCAGACTCGGAGCTGGGTCCTAGATTGGCCAGAAGGAGGGAGTCACATGGTTATTTATAGACAAAAGTGTTCCAGGTAAGAGGCAACAGCAAGTGCAAAGGCCCTGAGGTAGAAGCAAGCATGTCAGGTCCAACAGGAGTCAGCATGGCCATTTTGCTCTCCCACTGGCAGTGTATGTGAGTCCCAATTTTACAACAGCCTGAGTCATGAGACATGAAGCTTCGCCAACCTACTAGGTGAAAATGGTATTGCTGTTAAAATTCATATGTGTTTCTTTATGAAAAAAGTCTTCAGATGTTTAAGACTCGTTTATCTTCCTAGATAATTAGTGCATATGCAGACCACTACAGATAATAATCTTTCTCCTCTCCATATTTAGAAATAGGACAGTTGACTGTAGTTGATTCAGGCTGTATGCTCCTTATTTCACTCTTCTTCATTCTAACTCAGCTCAACACTAAACTTAAGCTCAATAAGCCTGTTTTTTTAAAAAAATAAATTTTATTTATTCATGAGAGACACACAGAGAGAGAGGCAGAGACACAGGCAGAGGGACAAACAGGCTCCATGCAGGGAGCCCGACATGGGACACGATCCCAGGTCTCCAGGATCATGCCCTGGGCCAAAGGCGGCGATAAACCGCTGAGCCACCGGAGCTGCCCCAAGCCCACTTTTTAAGAACAAAGCTAACTTGAAATTCCAGTACCTGGCCTTACAAGTGCAAGTGTTCATATTTAACACCCACAAGAGATCATCCTCTCAACAGGGTTTCTGACAGAGAAATCTAAGTTCATTTTTTAATTTATATATATATTTTAAATATTTTATTTATTTTTCACGAGAGACACACAAAGAGGCAGAGACATACATAGGTAGAGGGAGAAGCAGGCTCCCCATGGGGATCTTGATGTGTGACTCGATCCCAGGGCCCTGGGATCACAACCTGAACCAAAGGCAGATGCTCAACCACTGAGCCACCCACATGCCCTCTAATTTCATCTTTTCAAAAAATGGGTGATGTTTAAGAATTGTTTACCATCCCCAAGTTTTAAAGTTTTACATTTTCATTTAAGTCTATGATTTGTTTTTTTTTTCTGTGATTTGTTTGAGTTAATTTTTGTATGAGGTATGAAGTTTAGGTAGATGCTTTTATTCATTTGCCTATAGATACCAATTTCTCCAGCACCATTTCTGAAGAAGACAATTCTTCTACTGAATTACTTTTGTATTTTTTTCTTTTTCTTTTTTAAAGTAGCTCTATGCCTGATGTGGGGCTCAAACTTGCGAACCCGAGATCAAGAGTTGCATGGTCTACTGACTGAGCCAGCCAGGCACCCCTTGGCTTTTGTATTCTGCAAAAATTCAGTGTGGAACTATTTCTGGGTTTTCTATTTTGTTCCATTCATCTATGTGTCTATTTTCCCCCATATCACAATCTTGACTCCTGTTAGCTATATAAGTATTGAACTTCGGTAGGCAATTCCTCCCATTTGATTAATTAATTAATTAATTAATTTTATTGTTTTTTTAAGATTTTATTTATTCATGAGAGACACACAGAGAGAGGCAGAGACATAGGCAGAGGGAGAAGCAGGCTCTCCTGGGGATCACGCCCTGAGCTGAAGGCAGCTCAATCAGAGCCACCCAGGCTCCCTCCCCTCGTTTTATTTTTTTCAAAATTGTTTTAGATATTCTAGTTCATTTGCCCTTCCATATAAATTTTGGAATAATTTTATTTACAATACTTCTGGATTTGGGGGCACCTGTCTAGCTCAGTTGGCAGAGCATATGACTGTTTTAATTGAGGTATATTTGACATATAACATTAGTTTTGAATGTGTAACATGATTTGATATTTGTATATATTGTGAAATTATCACTACAATAAATCTAGTTAACATCTGTCACCATATGCAGTCACCAAAATTTTTTCTAATGATGAGAACTTTTTGAGATTACTGTCTTAGCAACTTACAAATATACAATACAGTATTATTAACCATAGTCACCATGTTGTATACTACAACCTCGGGACTTATTTTTTTTAAAGATTATTTATTTATTTATTTATTTATTCATTTATTTATTTAAAGATTTTATTTATCCATTCATGAGAGACACAGAGAAAGAGGCAGAGACACAGGCAGAGGGAGAAGCAGGCTCCATGCAGGGAGCCCGACGTGGGACTCGATCCTGGGTCTCCAGGATCACACCCCAGGTCAAAGGCAGCGCCAAACCGCTGGGCCACCAGGGCTGCCCTAAGATTATTTATTTATTTATTTGAGAGAGCGTGCATAGGAGCCTGTGACCATGAGGCAGGGGAGGGGCAGAGGGAGAAGCAGGGAGCCAGATGTGGAGCTCAATTCCAGGACCCTGAGATCATGACCTGAACCCAAAGCAGATGCTTAACCAACTGAACCATGCAGCGGCCCCAGGACTTACTTTAAGAATTTTTGGAAAACTAAAGAATAATAGGGTGTTTTTGCCCTAACAAATACTGAAATGTACTTTAAAATCATAGCCTGAGGGACAGCCTGGGTGGCTCAGCAGTTTAGCGCCGCCTTTGGCCCAGGGTGTGATCCTGGGGACCCGGGATCGAGTCCCATTTGGGCTCCCCTGCATGGGAGCCTGCTTCTGTCTCTGCCTTTCTCTGTCTCTCATGAATAAATAAATAAAATCTTAAAAAAATATTTTTTGAATAAATAAATAAAATCTTTAAAAAACGATTTTTTGAATAAATAAAATATTTCTTAAAAAGATTTTGTTTATTTATTTATAAGAGACACACACACCCAGAGAGAGGGTGCTAAGCCACCCAGGGATCCCATAAACAAACCTTAAAAAAAAATCATAACCTGGGGTGGCTAAGTGTTTGAGCATCTGTCTGCCTTTGGCTCAGGGTGTGATTCCAGGGTCCTGGAATCGAGTCCTGCACTGGGATCCCCACAGGGAGTCTGCTTCTTCCTTTTGCCCGTCTCTGCCTCTCTCTCTGTGTCTCTCATGAATAAATAAAAACTTTTAAAAAATTAATTAAATCATATTAAGCAGGCTGGAATAGTGTGGTAGGCAGAATAAGTGCCCCCTCCAAAGATGTTCTCATCCTAATCCCTGGAACCTGTGAATAAATTGTTAAATGTAAAAGGAAATTAAAATTGCAGATGGAGTTAAGGTTGCTAAACTTTAGAATAGATTATCCTGGATTATCTGGGTAGGTCCAATGTATCACAACCCCTTGTAAGTGTGAGAGGGTCTGAGAAAGAGATGCGAGGATGGAAGCATGGTCAGAGATATTTTTTTAAAAGCTTTTATTTTTTTTTTCATGAGAGACAGAAAGAAGCAGGCTCCCTGCAAGGAGCCCGATGTGGGACTCTATCCCAGACCCTGGGATCAGGCCCTGAGCCAGAGGCAGATGCTCAACCGCTGAGCCACCCAAGCATCCCAGAGAGATGTTATATGTTGTCTTTGAGGATGGAAGAAAGGGGGCCATGAACCAAGGAATGCGAGCAGCCTCTAGAAACGAAAAGGCAAGGAAACAGTTTCTACTCTAGAGCCCCTAGGAAGGAAGGAACACAGCTTGCAAACACCTTGTTTTTAACCCAGTGAGCCTTGTTTTGGATTTTCTGACCTACAGAACTGTAAGATAATAAGTTTGTGGGGTTTTTAAAAAGTTTTCATTTATTTAAGTAATCTCTACACCCACCATGGGGCTTGAATTCATGACTCCGAAATCAAGAGTCATGTGCTCTTCCAACTGAGCCAGTCAGGTGCCCCCAAATCTGTGTTGTTTTAAGCCACCAAGAATGTGGTAAATTGTTATAAGAGCAATAGAAAATGAATACACACAGAAACAGATCAATTAGTGAAACAAAATGGAAGGATGAGAAACATACTGATCTATATACAAAACTTTAGCATGCATTTCCAAATAGTGGGCAAAAGATAGATTGTATACCAAATGATGGTTTGACAAGTGTCTATCCATTTGGAAAAAAATAAAGACTAAATTGTTACCTTATACCACAGAATAGAAAAATTAGAGGTTTAAACGGGAAAATGTAAATTCCTAAAACACTAGAAGAAAATTTAGGAAATACTATAACGAATCTTGAGGTGGCATAGGCATTTCTTGGCATTACATCAAGGCTGTGAGCAATAAATCCAGTATATTTAAAAACATAAAACTTAAAGACTCATCTAAGTCAAAAATCACCATAAACAACCATTTGAAAAGGCAAATTTGAGGGAAAATGTTGCAACAGTATAAGGGAGGAAAAAATATTTTCCTTCTACCCTTCTAGGTTTTTGGCTGGGGCTCTGTAACAAGACACAGATTAATAACAGAAAAACAAATAGAAGGCTTTTTTTAAAAAAAAAAAGATTTTATTTATTTATGAGAGACAGAAGCAGAGACACAGGCAGAGGGAGAAGCAGACTCGATCCTGGGACCCCAGGATTACACCCTGGGCTGAAGGCAGATGCTCAACCGCTGAGCCACCCAGGCGCCCTTCAAATAGAAGGCTTTTAACATGTGTCTCATATGTAGATGGGAGAGACTCCGGAATGAGTAACTCAAAGGAATGGCTAAAGCTCGGGTTTATATAGTGATTTGGTCTAAAACAGAAAGAAGGGGGGTTTGGGCTTCTAAGTTGGGGAGGCAAGTTATGGGGAAGGGACCAGGGGTTGAGTGGTAAACAAGGATAAGGTCTGTTATGCAGATTGAAGTCAGTGTTTTTTCTATTGATAGTTTCTTGTGATTTAGAGTCATCTTTCCCAGCCTGGTACAGAGAGGGGGCAGGCACCCTTACAAACGGAGATTTTCTTTATAAATGTAAATTTTCCTTACTAGAGGTAACTTCCACGTGTTTTTTAATAAATATTTTATTTATTTATTCATGAGAGACACAGAGAGAGGCAGAGACATAGGCAGAGGGAGAAGCAGGCTCCCTGCGGGATCACGCCCTGAGCCAAAGGCAGACGCTCAACCACTGAACCACCCAGGTGTCCCACTTCATGGTTTCTAGAGCTCTTCTGTCTGCTGTTTCTTAAAATAATAAGCTCAAAGTTATCCTTATGCCAAAGAGGCATATTTTGAGGTAGCATATTCTGGTCTCTTACAATGTACAACAAGTTAAAAGTAACTATTCCTAATACATAATGAAGCTTTTGCAGATCAATAAGAAATTGGAGTAACTCAATGAAAAAAAAAAAAAACATGTTCTGGCAATGAGTTCCAAACAGAGAAGAGTAGAGAGGAGGCAATACTTGAAGAAATAATGTTCTAGAATTTTCTGAGCTGAAAAAAGACCTGAATCTTCAAACTGAAAAGAACCACCGAATTCAAAGCATGATTAACACACACACACACACACACACACACACACACAGCTCCCCCTCCCCCACTATTGCAACCTAGAAATAAAATTTCTAGGTTAAAGATAAAATCCTAAAGGATAAAAAGAAAATCCGGAAGGGTCCCAGAGAGAAAAGAGAGAAGAAAGAATACAGTGGAGAAGTTCTTCAAAGAGCTGATGAGAAACAACTTTGAACCTATAATTCTTTTTTTTAATTTATTTTTTATTGGTGTTCAATTTACTAACATACAGAATAACCCCCAGTGCCCGTCACCCATTCACTCCCACCCCCCGCCCTCCTCCCCTTCTACCACCCCTAATTCGTTTCCCAGAGTTAGCAGTCTTTACGTTCTGTCTCCCTTTCTGATATTTCCCACACATTTCTTCTCCCTTCCCTTATATTCCCTTTCACTATTATTTATATTCCCCAAATGAATGAGAACATATAATGTTTGTCCTTCTCCGACTGACTTACTTCACTCAGCGTAATACCCTCCAGTTCCATCCACGTTGAAACAAATGGTGGGTATTTGTCATTTCTAATGGCTGAGTAATATTCCATTGTATACATAAACCACATCTTCTTTATCCATTCATCTTTCGTTGGACACCGAGGCTCCTTCCACAGTTTGGCTATCGTGGCCATTGCTGCTAGAAACATCGGGGTGCAGGTGTCCCGGCGTTTCATTGCATTTGTATCTTTGGGGTAAATCCCCAACAGTGCAATTGCTGGGTCGTAGGGCAGGTATATTTTTAACTGTTTGAGGAACCTCCACACAGTTTTCCAGAGTGGCTGCACCAGTTCACATTCCCACCAACAGTGTATGAGGGTTCCCTTTTCTCCGCATCCTCTCCAACATTTGTTGTTTCCTGCCTTTGAACCTATAATTCTATATCTAGCCAAGATAATCCAGATGAGAGCAAAAATATTTCAGAAAATTCATTACACACCCACCCCTTCTGAAAGACTTATTAGAGTATATGATCCAGCAGAAGAAAAAATGCATTAAGGAGCAAGAAGGCGGTTCTAGTAAGCAATAGTGAGGGGAAAAATAGTAACATTCATCGAAAAGTCTAAATAAGTTTTGATTGTAAATTTAAAAATCACTATCTTGGGACACCTGGGTGGTTCAGTGGTTGGGCTTCTGCCTTCAGCTCAGGGCATGATCCCAGGGGACCTGGGATCCAGTCCCACATTGGGCTCCCTGTGGGGAGACTCCTTCTCCCTCTGCCTATGTCTCTGCGTCTCTCATGAATAAATATATAAAATCTTTTTTAAAAAATCACAACCTTGAACTCAAATTCCAGGTAATATAAATATGGGAGATGAGAGGAGGGACAGGAAAGAAAAGAGAAGTTCTGTTGTTTAAGGGGTGAATGTAGGTGCTAATTCATGGTAGAATTGTAGAGTTAATTAAGAGCATTTGCCCTTCAGAGTGCGAACTCTGGAGCCAGACTGCACAGGTTCAAATTCTTGCTCAATTTACTGGCTATGTGACCTTGTGTAAGTTACATTATCTTTTTGTGCCATGGTCTATTAAGAGTAAACTGGGGATAGTTACTGAACTCATTGAATGGCTATGATGATTAAATGAGTTAATATATGTAAAGCACTTAGAATAGCACCCGTCATGCAGTAAGTGCTATATATATTCAGTTATTGCTGTTGTTGTTATAAGCAATGACTTAAAATGTCTGTTAAAATGTTAAGGCACGGATGCCTGCGTGGCTTGGTGGTTGAGTGTCTGCCTTCAGCTCTGGTTGTGTTCCTGGGGTCCTGGGATCAAGTTCTGCATCAGGCTCCCCCCAGGGAGCCTGCTTCTCCCTCTGCCTATGTTTCTGCCTCTCTCTCTCTGTCTCTCATGAATAAATAAATAAAATCTTAAAAAAATGTAAAGGCATATCTTCCTCTAGATGAAGATGGTAACCCAGCAATAGCTGTTGGCTTCCTTCCCCAAACCCAACCCAGCAGATGTCACAGAAAAGGTGAGAAGGTGGTTAGATTTCAGAATAGTTCCCAGCAACAAAACTCTTGATAGTTTGGTCCCCAGTGGGGGATGAGATGACTCAGAGTGGGAAAAGGTCAGAGGCCACAGATAGAGGGTAAGCTGAGGTGGAGCTTTCTAACCGTGCCCTTTTGTCTCCTCTTATTTTCTGGCTTATCACCTGTTTTGTAAACTCCAGAGAGCAGAAAAGTGGCAGGGCTGGCCCACTGCCAGTCTGAGGTGGCATGGTCACATTGAGGCATAGTGGGGTTGGAAAGCTCATAGAAAATGTGCTGTCAATCTGGCCAGTAATTAAGCATTCTTCTTTTCACCCCCTAGGCTAGGGAACTACAGCAAATGACACCGCCACCCCTGAAGCCTCTCTACATTCTCACTTGGTGCTGAGGCAGAAGTCCTGGAAGCTTCTTTGGGGAATCACAGGATGGAGAGGGGAAAGGATTGGCTGAGCCTAGAGGGCAGCTCTAAAAGTTCTCTACCCTAAGATATACCAACCTCCAAACCCTCAAGCTTACAAGCAGTATCCAGGCTACACATCTTCCCAGGAAGTTATATAGAATTGTTACTGGAAACTGTGTTTGCTTTTAGTAGGTGTCAAGCCAAAAGACAAAACCAAGACAAAGAATAGAAAAAGGAAGGGTTGGGGCACCTGGGTAGTTCAGTGGTTAAGCGCCTGCCTTTGGCTCAGGTTGTGATCCCAGTGTCCTGGGATCGAGTTCCACATCAGGCTCCCCCCCAGGGAGTCTGCTTCTCCCTCTGCCTATGTCTCTGCCTCTGCCTCTCTCTCTCTGTGTGTGTGTCTCTCATGAATAAATAGATAAAATCTTAAAAAAAGGAAGGGCTGTACTTGTTACAGGTATAGGAGAACACCTGAGGTATTTTCCAAAGCAGTCTCCCCAACAACAAAACCAGGTTAGTTTTAAGGTAAGAGTGCATACATATTTATGAATGGGCACGTACAATGGGGAATACAGCATGGAATTGGGGCAAAAGTCATCTTAAGGTGACTGAGTCCAGGTCAAAGTCACGGGGCCGCATCATTGATTCTCTGGCTCCAGATGGTCCAGTATCTGAGTGCTTATAAAGGGGTTTAGATCCTGTAAAGATAACGTGCTTCAGGTTGATGTAGAAAACAAAGGCAAAAGAAATATAGAAAAAAATTAAACTTCCTTACAACTTACAGCCCATTGACAAGTACTTAGGAACAGCGCATTGACAAGTACTTAGGACAGGCCCAGTGACCTTCCTCCAGGAGCTCAAAAGCTTTAATGTTAATTCTTTGCTAGAGGCAAAAGGCAACCTCAGCTTGACTTTAGCCCAACCTCCAGGATCCTGTAAGTCTTAACATATAAAAATCCCTTTGGAAACTTCCTTTATCTCTGCCACCCCCGACCTTCCTCCCCAGGATATATGTCTAGCAATCATCCTCCAAACATTTGGCCTACTGATATACATCTGAAGGGTCTCATGACTAAGGTTGTAGTAGACAGTAGTAAATGACCTTGTCTTAACAGCTAGCCCCCTCAAGGTCCTGGAAACCTTGCTTCCAAATTCCTTGGAGATTTATGCTATCGCTGAGCCCCTCTCAACTTGAAAGTATATAATCAGACACTTCTCACTACCCCAGTGTAGCTCTTTCTGCCCACGATCCTGATCCTATGCTTTAATAAAACCACCTTTTTTTTGCACTGAAGATGTCTCAAGAACTCTTTCTTGACCATTTGCTCCCAAGCCCTAACATTTCACATCAAGGTCAGTCTTCACTTTTGAATATGATTAGGTTATCTCCTGGCCTGATAGTGACTGTTCGGTCTTATATTCTTTTACAAGATGGCTGGGAGCCTACAATAACTTTCTTTTTTTTTTTTTCAATAACTTTCTTATGTCAAGGAAACTATGTCGGTCTTTCTTTTTATGGGGACCCCAACTCTTTCTGCTTACAGAACTATTGGAAATACTGGATATTAACTACTCAAATAAATAATTCAGTGGGATAGGTTGGGTTTTTAAAACAGATGCATTTGAAAAGGCAAGAAAAGTGATCAGGCATGGATAGAGATGGAGTAAATGAAAGAAAAGCTAATTAAGAGGGAGGATAGAAATATAAATGCCTAAATCCATCGAATAGTAGCTTCGAAAGGTGGGAATGCTTAAATAAATAATGAGTGAAAAGATCTCAGACTTAGGCAACTTCAGATTTACAGGGACCATAGTGTGCTGAGCAGAATAGATAAGACAGACACATATATACACTGCCCTTGACACAGTGAAATTTCAGATTATGAAAGATAACAAATTATTTTTATTTATTTTTTAAAGATTTTTATTTAAAAGTAATATCTACATCCAAAGTGGGGCTCGAACTTACAACCCCAGTATCAAGGATCATAGGCTCCAGGCACCCCTGAAAAATGATTTTGAAAACATCTAGAGAGAAATAACAGTTTACTTACAAAGGAAAATAATTTAACTGACATCAGATTTCTCAAACACCACACCAGAGGCAAGCAGACAAGAATTGAAAGAAAGAAACTTTTTTTTAAAAGTTTTTATTTATTTATTCATGAAAGAGAGAGAGAGAGGCGAAGACATAGGCAGAGGGAGAAGCAGGCTCCATGCAGGGAGCCTGATGTGGGACTGGATCCGGGGACTCCAGGATCAGGCCTTAGGGCCGAAGGCAGGCGCCAAACCGCTGAGCCACCCAGGGATCCCCAGAAAGGAACTTTTATATAAGGTGGAATAAAGACAGTTTGAGGCATACAGGCTCTCAGAAGGTTTAAGACAGAGAAAAAAGCATAAGGAATAAAGACAACCACACAGCAGGAAAATTAATGTGTGGGAAGGAGAAATTTTGCACATTGCTAAGCAAGAATCTACTTTCACCATTGACCACTGCTATGACATAAAGATTTCCCTTCCACCACCCTTGGTGAGTATTATACTGAGCTTTTAAATTCATTCTGTTGTAATTTTGATGATTGCTTTCTTTTGCATCTTACTATAGACTTACTGAATATTTAGGTGGCTACAAACTCCCAGAGAGGCAGAAATGGCAATGGAGATTAATTTTTTATTTTTATTTATTTTTTATTTTTTTTTTAAATGTTTATTTATTTATGATAGTCACAGAGAGAGAAAGAGAGAGAGGCAGAGACATAGGCAGAGGGAGAAGCAGGCTCCATGCACCGGGAGCCCGACGTGGGATTCGATCCCGGGTCTCCAGGATCGCGCCCTGGGCCAAAGGCAGGCGCCAAACCGCTGCGCCACCCAGGGATCCCAATTTTTTAAAAAGATTTCTGGGATCCCTGGGTGGCGCAGCGGTTTGGCGCCTGCCTTTGGCCCAGGGCGCGATCCTGGAGACCCGGGATCGAATCCCACGTCGGGCTCCCGGTGCATGGAGCCTGCTTCTCCCTCTGCCTATGTCTCTGCCTCTCTCTCTTTCTCTCTCTGTGACTATCATAAATAAATAAACATTTAAAAAAAATAAAAAAAAAGATTTCTGTTTTAGAGAGAGCATTGCACATGCGCACAAGCGGATAGGGTGGGAGAGGGGCAGAGGGAGGGAATCTTCAAGCAGACTCCCTGTTGAGTGCAGAACCTGATGTGGGGCTCAATCCTACAACTCATGAGAACTTGACCTGAGCTGAAATCAAGAGCCAGTCACTCAACCGACTAAGCCACCCAGGCACCCTGGCAGTGGAGATAATTTAAAAATGATAGCGTCACTCTAAAAGAATAACCAAAGGGGTAACATTGTTAGGTTAAATAAACGCAAAATTGAATTTAACCTGTTGGCAAAAAAAGAAAAGAGACTTCCTCTCCTTCACTTTTCTTTTTTTCTTTTTAAAGATTTTATTTTATTTATTCATGAGAGACACAGAGAAAGAGAAGTAGAGACGCAGGCAGAGGGAGAAGCAGGCTCCATGTAGGGAGCCCCACATGGGACTTGATCCCAGGTCTCCAGGATCACACCCTGCGCTGAAGGCGGCGCTAAACAGCTGAGCCACCTGGGCTGCCCTCCTTCACTTTTCTTCAAGCATTTCCTTGAGAAACCTAGGATTTGTAAATCCTTCTCTTGCCCCTTTGAGACGTATGGACAGCTTTTCAAGACCTAAATAAGCTTGTTGCCAGCCTATAACCTGGGAATTCCTTTCTTAAGAGTGTTAGAATCATCTCTTTGAAATGTGGATCTCAAGGAAGATAAGCACCCCATTTCCCTGTCACCTGAGAGTTTAGTCTAAGCACCTGGCTCCAAGCTGTAAGCACTTGCTTATCATGGAGATAGAAGTTTAATCTTTCCTCCGGATAAAGGCAATTAGCTAGCACAGATGGCTATTACAACCACCAGGTGAATTTAGGACTTGCCTGAAAGTACTTAGCTATCACCCTTGGATGCCGCTGGAAAGCCAGGCCAATGAGCTGCACACCTGGCCTTTTTGGCTCCTCCCATCACTTCTGGATTATATGAAATTTTGCATTGTAGAGGGTGTAATCTGGCTTCCCACACAGCTGTGGAAGGGGTCAAATGATGCAATCTAGAAATGTGGGGAGTTAATGCCTGTAGGGTACATTTTGACCGTGAGAAAAAAGAACTGGGAGTTAGCCAGGCAGATCAATTCTCTCCTTCCTCCCGCTCCTCAGGCACTGTTTTGAGCTGAATTTCTCTGTATACTCTGGAGACATCCTACACTTCCCAACATCCATTTCTTTGGGATTCTGGACTTAAATGATGGTCATTCGAACGCGTGAAGCCGATGTTAAGTGTTGATTCTGGAGAACCCAAGTCTGAGCAGAGTAAAATTGGTCCAAGAGAAAAAGGGCAAATAATAGGATTGGGGGTAGAAGTAAGAGATGCAGGCTGGCTGGGTCCAGGGACCTAGAGAGGGTCCCACCGGACCATCCAAGAGGATCCGTGGCTTCACACAGGAATAGAAATGAGGAATTGAAGAGGAAGTGAGAGCAGAGTTTATTGAATAGTATAAGTGACAGAATACAGCAGGCAGAGTGAGAGACTAGAAAGGAAAGGAGAGAGGGGGAGAGAGTCTCATCTTGGCTTGGGGTCTGAAGTTTCCTTTTTTTTTTTTTTAAAGGAAGAGATTTTATTTTTTAAGTAAATTCTACCCCCAGCGCAGGGCTCAAACTCACAACCCTGAGACCAAGAGTTGTGTGCTATACCAAGTGAGCCAGCCAGGTGCCTAGCTGCAGTCTGAGGTTTTTATCAAGGATGGTGGTCTGGTGTCTGTAAATGTCCTCTCAGGGACCCAGGAACTCATCAAAACAAGGACCAGTGCTCAGGTGTCCTCCATAAGTCACTTATGCCCTGGAGCCAGGGGTCTTAGCATCAAGGTGTCTAAGTCAGTGGTCTGGAAAATGGACATGATGGCTTGCCCTGTCACTCCTAAGATGTTATCTATTGTGCTAAAAGACTCCAAAGAAATCATTAACTCCATGACCTTTACAAGAAGGCCATATACTATCTGTTCTATAAGGCGTGTTGTGTCTATTTTGACCTCAAACTTTCTAGTTTGGTTCTTCTTTCCAGTTTCTCATGGCTCAGGTGGAAGACCCTAGGACAAAGCATCCCCTGACAGAAACTGAAAGTACCCCCTCAAGCAAGGACTGCCCTGAGCCAGCAAGACCCCCCAAATGACTGACCCCAAGACAATGATCAATTTGACCTTTACTGCTTACCCACCCACTTTTACCCCAGATTTTCCTTATGGAAACCTGGAAGTGTTTTCTGGCAATTTGGAGGCAGTTTTTTTTTAAAGATTTTATTTATTTATTCATGAGAGACACACAGAGAGAGGCAGAGACATAAGCAGAGGGAGAGGCAGGCTTCCTGCAGGGAGCCCGATGCGGGACTCGGGACTCGATCCCAGGACCCTGGGATCACTACCTGAGCTGAAGGCGGACTTTGAACCACTGAGCCACCCCGGTGCCCCTGGAGGCAGTCTTTGAGACACTAGTCCACAGTTTTCCCGGTGAAATAAATTCCTTTATTTCCCCACCCCTCGATTCTCTGCCTTTGGATTTTGTCAGTGGCTAGTGGCCAAACCTGTTCTGTTTGGGACCCCTGGAGCCTGGTGCTCTTGCACTCCCACACCCCAGCTATAGAACCAGTAGTAGAATAGCTTAAGGGTGATATGTTTTGGGGGGAGGGGAAGGTGGCTTAGGTGATTTTTGCAATGAATTGCTCAGCTCTGTAAAATATATACTTCCTTCACCACCAGTCTTCTCTATGAAATCTGCAATAAATTGCCCTTTTATAATGATGTTGCCTCGTGAAATGAATTTTCTTTTCAGAGAATAAAACATGGAGTCCTGTTTTAACATTGGTGCAAAGGAGCCTACAGAGAGCCTGGGGGCATGAACAGGTCTCAGAGGACCCAAGCCTGCCAAGTGAAGAAGCCCAGGCTGGCCTGCTTGAGGATTAGACCATGGGAAGCAAAGAAAGACTTCTGCTAGCTGAGGCCTCTATCAACCTGCCAGCTGACTGCAATTGTATTAATCATCCCAGGCAAGACCGGTGAAAGAACCACTTGGCTCAACCTGAAGAGCTGACCCATAAAATCGTGAGCAAATAAAATGTTTGTTGTTATAAGGCACACAAAACAAAACAAACCCCCGCAAAACCATACCCCAAAGGAACCTACATATAGCCAGTCTACAAAATATTATATACAATAATTTTTTTATTTTGTTAAGTAGGCTTCATGCCTGATGTGGGGCTTGAACTCATGACCCTAAGATTTAGAGTTGCATGCTCTACTGACTTAGACAGCCAGGCACCCCATATATACAATAACTGATGGGTTTCTGTATACCAACAATAACCATTTAGAGAATAAAATGGAGGAAAATCACATTCATATAGTGACAAAAATATAGAACGTATCTAAAAACAGATGATTGGAGGAGGAAGGCAAAATAGAGCCTGTACATCTATCTCCCATCCCACCCAACTTCTATTGATTTGGGAAGAAAACTGTTTTTAAGGATAAGTTTTTTTTTTAAAGTAAACTCTACCCCCAATATAGGACTTGAACTCATAACCCCAAGATCAAGAGTTGCATGTTCTATCAACTGAACCAGCCAGGAGCCCCAAGGATAAATTTTTTTTAAGATTTTATTTATTTGGCACAGAAAGACAGAGACAGCGTGTGCACACAAGCAGGTGGAGAGGGCAGGCACAGGGAGAGGGAAAAGTAGGCTCCCCACTGAACAGAGGGCCTGACATGGGGCTCTGGGGCTCAATCCCAGGACCCCCAGATCATTACCTGAGCTGGAGGCAGACACTTAACCTTTTGAGCCACCCAGGAGCCCCAGGTGAGTTGATTAAAAAGCTCATTTGTAGGGATCCCTGGGAGGCTCAGTGGTTTAGCGCCTGCCTTCGGCCCAGGGTGTGATCCTGGAGACCTGGGATCGAGTCCCACATCAGGCTCCCTGCATGGAGCCTGCTTCTCCCTCTGCCTCTCTCTCTCTCTCAGAATAAAATCTTTATTAAAAAAAGCTCATTTGTAGATTCCCCTCCAAATGCTACATACATTGGCTGGCAACAGGCACTTCCTCCTCTAAGGTGAAGCTCCAAGAATTGTTCATTAAAGAAAGTGAACAGGGCATGCCTGGGTGACTCAGTGGTTGAGCGTCTGCCTTTGGCTCAGATGGTAATCCCAGGGTGCTGGGATTGAGTCCCACATGAGGATCCCTTCATGGACCCTGCTTCTCCCTCTGCCTGTGTCTCTCATGAATAAATAAAATCTTAAAAAAAAAAAAACATTTGACCATGTAGTAGGCCCAAATACAATCTGGAGAAAACCATGCCCCCCAGCCCCACCAAATGTAGAAAAATGCAAAAGACATTTGCTGAACACAATAAAATGGAAAAAAAAAGGTTTCCACTAGGAAGGGGAAAACACCCTTTAAAGATGATCTGAAGATGGCTGCTTGAGCAAACTTGTCTACCTCCCCACTGCTCTACTGAAATGACAGAAGAAAAAAATGTATGCAGTACCATAAAACAAGAAAGGGTGCCATTTGGGGAGCAGGAATTGTGAAGAATTCCTTAAAAAGAGAAAGTAGGGATCCCTGGATGGCGCAGCGGTTTGGTGCCTGCCTTTGGCCCAGGGCGCGATCCTGGAGACCCGGGATCGAATCCCACGTCGGGCTCCCGGTGCATGGAGCCTGCTTCTCCCTCTGCCTGTGTCTCTGCCTTTCTCTCTCTCACTGTGTGCCTATCATAAATGAATAAAAATTAAAAAAAAAAAGAGAGAGAGAAAGCTCAGATGAGATCTGCAAGGGTGAAGGGAACTAGAAGCCAGAATGACCAGGAGGAAACAACTAAGAGGATGAGTATATCCAGAGAAACTTCAAACAGAGGGTAAATGGATGAAAAAGCAAGAACTACGGGGGTGTTTGAGTGGCTCAGTGGTTGAGCATTTGCCTTTGGCTTAGGTTGTGATCCCAGGGTCCTGGGATTGAGTCCCACATTAGGCTTTCTGTAGTAAGCCTGCTTCTCCCTCTGCCTATGTCTCTGCCTCTCTCTCTGTATCTCTCATGAATAAATGAAATAAAATCTTAAATAAAAGCAAGAACTACAATTACAACTAAAGGGCTAGGTGGGCCTTCAACACCCTTATACTGGGCAGATGGCATGCTAATGACCATGAACTCCCTACCTCCTACATGGGAAAGTCCCCTAGGGTGTGTGTAGGGAATGCTGAGAAAGAAGTATATTAGAGCCTGGGGTACCTTTGGCCCCTCACAATAATAATGAAGAAGAGAAATGCATTTGTAGAGAAGGGACCATTTTTTTTACAATGCTTTATTATTTTTTTATATATAAATTTATATTTTATTGGTGTTCAATTTGCCAACATATAGAATAATACCCAGTGCTCATCCCTCAAGTGCCTCCCTCAGTGCCCGTCACCCAGTCACCCCCACCCCCTGCCCACCTCCCCTTCCACCACCCCTAGTTCATTTCCTAGAGTTAGGAGTCTCTCATGTTCTGTCTCCCTTTCTGATATTTCCCACTCATTTTTTCTCCTTTCCCCTTTATTCCCTTTCACTATTTTTTTATAGATCTTGAATACTAGCTCTTTATCTGATATGTCATTTACAAATAGTTTCTCCCATTCTGTAGATTGTCTTTTAGTTTTGTGACTATTTCTTTTGCTGTGCAGAAGCTTCATGAAGTCCCAATAATTCATTTGTACTTTTGTTTTCTTGCCTTCATAGATGTATCTAGCAAGAAGCTACCGTGGCCAAGTTCAAAAGGGGTGTTGCCTGTGCTCTCCTCTAGAATTCTGATGGACTCTTATCTTACATTTAGAGCTTTCATGCATTTTGAGTTGATCTTTGTGTATGCTGTAAGAGAGTAGTCTAGTTTCATTCTTCTGCACATGCCAGTTCATAATGGACTTCCGGCACCATTTATTGAAGAGACTGTCTTTTTTCCAGTGGATATTCTGTCCTGCTTAGTTGAATACTAGTTGACCATAGAGTTGAGGGTCCATTTCTGGGTTGTCTATTCTTTTTTTTAATAATAAATTTATTTTTTATTGGTGTTCAATTTGCCAACATACAGAATAACACCCAGTGCTCATCCTGTCAAGTGCCCCCCTCAGTGCCCGTGACCCATTCACCCCCACCCCCCTCCCTCCTCCTCTACCACCCCTAGTTCGTTTCCCAGAGTTAGGAGTCTTCATGATACAGTCAACAAAACTAAAAGACAACCTACAGAATGGGAGAAGATATTTGCAAATGACCTATCAGATAAAGGGCTAGTTTCCAAGATCTATAAAGAACTTATTAAACTCAACAGCAAAGAAACAAACAATCCAATCATGAAATGGGCAAAAGACATGAACAGAAATCTCACAGAGGAAGACATCGACATGGCCAACACGCACATGAGAAAATGCTCTGCATCACCTGCCATCAGGGAAATACAAATCAAAACCACAATGAGATACCACCTCACACCAGTGAGAATGAGGAAAATTAACAAGGCAGGAAACAACAAATGTTGGAGAGGATGCGGAGAAAAGGGAACCCTCTTACACTGTTGGTGGGAATGTGAACTGGTACAGCCCCTCTGGAAAACTGTGTGGAGGTTCCTCAAAGAGTTAAAAATAGATCTGCCCTACGACCCAGCAATTGCACAGTTGGGGATTTACCCCAAAGATTCAGATGCAATGAAACGCCAGGACACCTGCACCCGATGTTTCTAGCAGCAATGTCCACAATAGCCAAACTGTGGAAGGAGCCTCGGTGTCCATCAAAAGATGAATGGATAAAGAAGATGTGGTTTATATATACAATGGATTTTTTTACAATGCTTTAAAGTAATTTCTACACTCAACATGGGGCTTGAACTCACAACCCCGAGATTAAAAGTCACATGTTCCACCAACTGAACCAGCCAGGCACCCCAAGAGGGGATAATTTTTAGTCTATCTGTTCCATGGCCTGTCATCCCAAAGCAAAGAGGAATACTCAGCATGTCCTACCTGCTTACAGAGTCTGAATCAGGTGCCCTACAGCAAAACCTTCATGTATTGTATGATTATAACCATTCAGATAAAACTGCAAAACATGGGATCCCTGGGTGGCGCAGCGGTTTAGCGCCTGCCTTTGGCCCAGGGCGCGATCCTGGAGATCCAGGATCGAATCCCACGTCGGGCTCCCGGTGCATGGAGCCTGCTTCTCCCTCTGCCTGTGTCTCTGCCTCTCTCTCTCTGTGTGTGCCTATCATAAAAAAAAAAACAAAAAAAAAACCTGCAAAACACAGAAAATGTTGTCCAAAGCATCACTGGCCTAATTCACTGACTCAAAAACTATGTTCCCACAAGTACATGTGTCTCCTTAAGGGAGAATAGATCTCATCTTTTTAATTGAGGTAAAATTGGTATATAACATTATATAAAGTTTCTGGTGTACAATATTATAACTCAGTATCTATATATCCTACAAAATGATCACCACCAGAAGTCTAGTTACGTTGCCATACAATTGACCTCCTTTACCCATTTCGCCCAGCCCCGCTATGCCCTTCCCCTCTGGTAACCATTAGTTTATTCTCTATGAGTTAGTTTTTGCATTGTTTGTTTGGTTTATTTAGATTCCAGGTATGAGTGAAATCATATGCTATTTGTCTTTCTCTGTCTTGTTTCACTTAACATTATATCCTCAAGGCCATCCAAGTTGTCCTCTACCCTGAGACTTGGGACAGAACCTGAAGCTTAATCAAGTCCTCTCCCCTCAATACACACCTGTCTTTCTTTTTTAAAAAAGATTTTATTTATTTATTCATGAGAGACACAGAAAGAGAAGCAGAGACATAGGCAGAGGGAGAAGCAGGCTCCCTGTGGAGAGCCTGATGCAGGACTCAATCCCAGGACCTGGGGATCATGACCTGAGTCAAAGGTAGACTCTCAATCACTGAGCCATCCAGGCATCCCCACACCTGTTCTCCTTAATGTCTCTGAAGTCAGAGTTCCAAACCCATCCCTTCCCACACATGCAAGCTTCAGGAACTCTGGCAATAAATCTGACATCTGTCTGTTTCTGTTTATCTATAATCTCTCTCTCTCTCTCTCTCTACATATACATATGTATATACAAATATATATATATATATATCTGTAAAATACAGGATTAATATTAATTGCACTTTCTGTGGTTATTAGAGAAGATGGCCTGAGAAGACTGCAGTGAACCAGACCTCCTTCATTCCTGTAGACGGTGCTCCTGGCCTGGAATGCAGAGTCCTAGATTTGGGACCATCCTACCCAGAGGTGTGACCTCAAGTGACAAGACAATATTCTCAAAGAAGCAGGTAAACAGTGATACCCCTGCTACACATTCCCTAGGAGCTGACTCTGTAGGGAGGGTCACCCCTGTGAATAAGGCTGTACCATGGGGAACACGCTGGTCAGAGTTCATTTGTGTGTCCATATTTGTCTACTCCCCTGTCTCCTCTCACAGACTTCTAAATGGACCATCTGAGCTCCTGACCCTGGAGATCTTACAAAGAGCAAAGGCCAAGGTGTCCAACCAGCACCCACTCCACGATTGGGGTATACAGTGTCCATCAAAATGAAAACTGGAGGGGCATCCCGGATGGCTCAGCGGTTTAGCACTGCCTTCAGCCCAGGGTGTGATCCTGGAGACCCGGGATCAAGTCCCACGTCAGGCTTTCTGCAAGGAGCTTGCTTCTCCCTCTCCCTGTGTCTGCCTCTCTCTCTGTGTGTGTCTTTCATGAATAAATAAATAAAATCTTTAAAAAAAATGAAAACGGAAAACATCCCCCATTAGAATGTCAGCTCCACACGGGCTCAGACATTTGTCTGCCTTGTTCCCTGAGGTTTTTCCAGAACCTAGGACACTGCTTGGTACACAGTACATGTTCAGTAGGTGTTTGTTGAATGAATGAACTCTTTGACATAACAATTCCACTTCTAAGACTGTATGCTAAGGAAACACACATATGCACAGGGCTCTGTGCACAAGAATGAGATGAGCAAACAGCTGAAACTTATGTTTATTAATTATCAATGACTGATGAAATGTAAATGAATAATGGAGGTTTGTACCACAGAGCACCTGCTGAACAGGAACAAGATGAAGGGTACTTGTCTGGGGTGTGCTGGTAGCAGGCAAAAGCAGGTGGGAGATACTTACAGTGGTACTGTGTATGTGTGTGTGTGTGTGTGTGTGTAAATACAGAGAAAAACATGTGCAAACAACCAGAACCGCTCCCAGTAATCACATCAGCAAAAGAGGGTAGTGCTGTTCTGGGCATAGAATAGCTGACAATACTTGTTTTCTAAGTTAAGTGCATGGATATACAAAAAGAAATATGCATTAAGTATATGTCTTGCTCATTAACAAAACTCTAATATCTAACAGAATATTTGGCAGATAGTAAGAAAAATCACGCTTAACTTTTCACTATTGTGAACTCTTGCTTGCTATACACCTGATGACTAGGAGTTCACAGCCATGCCCATGTTCCTGAAAGGCCACCAGGTTCTGCTTCTTATCATGGGCACTTGTCACATCCCTGAGGTTGAGGCAAGGAAAGAGAAGGAAAATAAGTGGCGGTGAGCTCCGATTAACCGATAAATCAATACCGAACTCCTCATCCAGACCTGCAAGACCCCGAGCACTCTGGTTCTGCCCTACCTCATGATCTGCAAGCACCTCCCACTGCTCCTCAAAGAGAACCTTATGCTCATGCCACAGTGACTCCCTTACCTGTACTATGGGTTTCTAGGCTAGAGGAAGGTGTGCCCTACACATCGGGAGCTGACCTGGGGTTTGGGAGCCCACAGCATTCTAGGTAGGGAGGATCCCTGTCTATACAGAGCATGGAGCAGAAAGAGCATGGGAAACCTCATCATTTAGCCTCAAAACTGCACCTCAAGAGACTAGGAGAAAGTAATGATTTGGGGGAATAAGTGACAAGATGTGATGCCAGTACCATAATGGAAAAGTACATTTTGCAGGTGTGTGGGTATGGACTGAAGGGTCACTTACAGAGTTAGTCCTCTTCCTCAGGATCACTGATCTCTTCATACACTACTAGGTTCTTCCTCTCCCGCAGTCTGTAGGCCCAAATACTATTCTTCCCTCTCTTGGGTCCTATGGTAGAGTAGAGGTGGTAAGTGGGGGATGGATGGGTTGGGTAGTGTTAGTCTCTGTTTTGTCAGATAAGGAGATGCCTCCTCCCTTTTTAGTGCCCACAGGCATTTAACAGTCTGCTTTCCACATCTTCTTGCTCAGAGAGGCTGAGATGTTAGACCTCCACCAATACACATCAAATGCCAGTTAGAATTTTAGCTGCTGGCTCCTCCCATTGTCAGGTTTAGATTCCCAACCTCTTTACTTACCAGAACATTCATTCAGACCTTCATTCATTCAACCTATGTTTGTTAAGCGCATATTGTGTGTCAGGCATTGAGTTGAGGGCTGGGAATACATCTGTGAGTCAGATACGTTCCCAGGTTATCACAGATGGAATTGCTTGACGACCTTTCAGGTGGTCAGGCTTTCTAGATCTAACACCTTTGAACAGTTTGTGAACTATGATTCTTTACTTCCATTTTCTAGACTAGGAATCTGGAGTTCAGAGATTTTAGAAGACTTGCCTAGAATCACTTGGCTTTTATATCAATGACCATTCAAATTGGTGACTCTGGAAGTCATGTTCTTTTTTTTTAAAAGATTTTATTTATGTATTCGAGAGAGAGAGAGTGAACGAGCGAGCGCATGAGTTGAGGGAGGGGCAGAGGGAGAGGGAGAAGCAGGCTCTCTGCTAAGCAAGGAGTCCAATGTGGGGCTCGATCCCGGGATTCCAGGATCATGACCTGTGCGCAAGGCAGACACTCAACTGACTGAGGCACCCAAGCGCCCCTGTAAGTCATGTTCTAACATCCCAGCTGGAGCTGGGTGAGCTCCTCAGTCTGGTCTGGCCACAAGCCTGTCCAGGATCCATCCCCCATACTTAGACCACATACTTAACACAGCCAGAAAAGGCAGAGGAGTTGTTCCCACATAGCTATCCATCTCTTACCTGGTATTATCTCACTCTGTTGATCAGAGGTACTTGCTTTTCCAGGGAGGCACAGCACTTTCTGAGCCTGCTCAAATCCAGGTGTTATTGGTATTGGGTCTGAATCCTCTTCTTCCTTCACCGTTTTGAGCATCACCTTTTTAATGTGAAGGTCACATATAAACAATATCAATGGCATTTTCTAGTGCTTTAGAGCTTACAAAGTGTCTTCACATGCAGTACCTTGAGTAATGCCCTCAACAACTCGGGGAGATCATTATTTACCTAAATTATGAGCAACGTTAGAACAAAAGGGAATGGCCTAAATGAAGGGTGTTTCCAGGACTAGAATGTTTGTCTTCACCTTCTTTCCAGGCAGTCTTGCAAACAGCAAAATGCTCCATGTAAATGAAGTGTGGTATACAGAAGATTTGGGGAAGAATAGCATTCTAAGAATCCATGTAATCTGTGGAAGAAAGGAGGGGGTTCTCTAAAATATAAGGGATCACATGGAAGCTAGTAGAGAGCTGCTGGGAGAGTAAATGTATGAATTCACAGAGGGGACAGAACACTGCTGGAAAATGGTACAGGGGAGATGAGTACAGGGGAGAGGAAAGGAATGGTTCACAGAGATGAATAGATACAGCAAAGAAAGCAGCGCCAACCCTGAATAGCGAGGGGAATATTTATTTATTTATTTATTTATTTATTTATTTATTTATTTATTTATTTTTTTTGCGAGGGGAATATTTAAAAAGAAAACCATAGCTGGGGGCATCACAATGCCAGATTTCAGGTTGTACTACAAAGCTGTGGTCATCAAGACAGTGTGGTACTGGCATAAAAACAGACACATAGATCAATAGAACAGAATAGAGAATCCAAAAGTGGACCCTCAACTTTATGGTCAACTAATATTCGACAAAGGAGGAAAGACTATCCACTGGAAGAAAGACAGTCTCTTCAATAAATGGTGCTGGGAAAATTGGACAGCCACATGCAGAAGAATGAAACTGGACCATTCTCTTACCCCATACACAAAGATAAACTCAAAATGGATGAAAGATCTAAATGTGAGACAAGATTCCCTCAAAATCCTAGAGGAGAACACAGGCAACACCCTTTTTGAACTTGGCCACAGCAACTTCTTGCAAGATACATCCATGAAGGCAAGAGAAACAAAAGCAAAAATAAACTATTGGGACTTCATCAAGATAAGAAGCTTCTGCACAGCAAAAGAAACAGTCAACAAAACTAAAAGACAACCTACAGAATGGGAGAAGATATTTGCAAATGACGTATCAGATAAAGGGCTAGTTTCCAAGATCTATAAAGAACTTATTCAACGCAACAGCAAAGAAACAAACAATCCAATCATGAAATGGGCAAAAGACATGAACAGAAATCTCAGAGGAAGACATCGACATGGCCAACAAGCACATGGGAAAATGCTCCGCATCACTTGCCATCAGGGAAATACAAATCAAAACCACAATGAGATACCACCTCACACCAGTGAGAATGGGGAAAATTAACAAGACAGGAAACCACAAATGTTGGAGAGGATGCGGAGAAAAGGGAACCCTCTTGCACTGTTGGTGGAAATGTGAACTGGTGCAGCCACTCTGGAAAACTGTGTGGAGATTCCCCAAAGAGTTAAAAATAGATCTGCCCTATGACCCAGCAATTGCACTGTTGGGGATTTACCCCAAAGATACAGATGCAGTGAAACACCAGGACACCTGCACCCCGATGTTTCTAGCAGCAATGTCCACAATAGCTAAACTGTGGAAGGAGCCTCGGTATCCATCGAAAGATGAATGGATAAAGAAGCTGTGGTCTATGTATACAATGGAATATTACTCAGCCATTAGACACTACAAATACCCACCATTTGCTTCGACCTGGATGGAACTGGAGGGGATTGTGCTGAGTGAAATAAGTCAATCGGGGAAGGACAAACATTATACGGTCTCATTCATTTGGGGAATATAAAAAATAGTGAAAGGGAATAAAGGGGAAAGGAGAAAAAATGAGTGGGAAATATCAGAAAGGGAGACAGAACATGAGAGACTCCTAAGTCTGGGAAATGAACAAGGGGTGGGGAAGGGAAGTAGGTGGGGGGTTGGGGTGACTGGGTGATGGGCACTGAGGGGGGCACTTGGAGGGATGAGCACTGGGTGTTATGCTATATGTTGGCAAATTGAAATCCAATTAAAAAAATAAATTAAAAAAATAAATTTAAAAAAAAGTGCCAGATGTCACATCCTGTCCTACCCTGGCAAGAATGTTTAATGTGGAATTAGGCAAAATGGTTCCTGTACCAATATTGCTGCTGTAGGGGTGCATCACTGGCCAACAATCTTTTATTTTATTATATTTTTTGTTAAAGATTTTATTTATTTCTGAGAGAGAGAGAGAGAGAGAGGCAGAGACACAGAGGGAGAAACAGGCTCCATGCAGGGAGCCCAACATGAGACTCGATCCCAGGATCATGTGATCCAGGATCACGCTCTTGGCTGAAGGCGGCGCCAAACTGCTGAGCCACCAGTTTGACCAACAATCTTAAGCTACCTTTCATTCAGTCTCCTCATTTATGAAACAGTGAACAACAAAAGAAAGCTAAGTCAAAGTACAACTTTTCAATGTGCTAATTAATGAAAATGAATACTTTGTCTTATGATTGTTCTTTGAATGGTCTCAATGGTCTCCACGCTGGCAATCCAACTTCCAGAGCCCTTTACCTTCCAGAGTTTCATCTACAATTGCAGAATCACTTAGTCAATAAAAAATTTGGGCACCTTAGAGGGTCCCCCTGGGCTGGGGACTGAGGCTTCACAGATGCCTCAGGTGCAGACAAGACTGGAAAGGAGCTCACGGTAGGGAGGGGCTGACAGCCCAGGTCATTTCCAAGCCACGTGAGACTGGCCCTGCCACAGAGCAGAAGGGAGCTGGTACTTCTGTTGCAAGAGTGGGTGTCTAAATGAAAACATCAGCAGCTTCTGTGGGGTAAAGCCCTTTTGGGGGGGAACCCTTGAACTTCATACACACATGAAAAGGTTCATGAGCTGGAAAATCATTTCTGGCTTTTCTTAATTGTCCTGTGATTCATTAACAGTGTCTAGCAAGAACAATAACCCCCTTAAAAAAAGAAATGTTTAAAATGTACAGATTATTACCATTGCCACTGTGGTCTCAGGCAAATTACTTAAAATCTCTGTACCACAATACCCTCATCTTTATGATTAGTTATTATTATTATTATCCTCATTATCTGGGAATACTGATAGGAAAATGTCATAGAAGTTTTCTGAAGGATTAAAGAAATTAATCCTTGTGAATTGCTTAAAATAATATCGGATATCACCATGAAAACAAAAGAAGTATCAGCTACCACAATTGCTACTCATTAAGCTATTGATGATGCTACATCAGGAATTGTGATAAAGGGATCAGGAAAGGGAGGCAGTGAGGGCCAGGGTATATTCAATATTCTCCCACTCTTACCAATATTCACATCCGTGGAGAAACAGTCTGTTTTTTTAGATTTGGGAGATACTCACCTTCTGGTGTTTTCTCTTTTTCACATTGGAAACCTCCTGAAGAGGTTCATCTAAAAAAAAGTGATAAATGGTAATTTTACTTTGTTGGCAAATATTCCCAAACTCCAGAGACTCATATAGTATCAGGGAATTCTGCAGGAAAGGGTTATGAGTCCACTCATTATCCAGAAGTTATTTTGAGACTGGCTTTTGAATTATCTTTATTTTTTATTTTATTTTTTTAAAAGATTTTATTTATTCATGAGAGACACAGAGACACAGGCAGAGGGAGAAGCAGGCTCCATGCAGGGAGCCTGATGTGAGACTTGATCCCAGGTCTCCAGGATCACACCCTGGGTTGAAGGCAGGCGCTAAACCGCTGAGCCACCCAGGCATCCCCTTGAATTATCTTTAAATCATGGTTTATTCATTTATTTGTGGTGCCATTCATACTTTCCTTTTGATGATTTATAAAATGTGAACCAAACCCCATCACTGCCTCATCCTATTCTAGTATATATTTCTTCTTCCCCCTAAAGAAATTAAACTGATTGAATTAATTAAATTAAATTGATTGCTTTCACTTAAAGTTATGTGGCAACAAAAATCACTATCCACTTAAGCCAGGTTAATTTTATAGCATGCCAATTAAACTTCAACAAAGCCATCAAGTGTATGAGGAACCCTGGATGATTTAGCCCAGTGAATCTGAAATGTTTCTAGAATAAAGTTACTCCTTTAGTGTCAGAAACTTTGTAGATTCTCAAGCACTAGATTTTCAGCCCTCTCAGTCATTTTGGGAGCCTGTGGAATCTGGCCTATTTTCCTAGAGAGTCATAGGTCTATTGGAGACAGTTTGAAAATTCTGACTCTGCTTACCACTGTGCTGTCAGAGCAGAAGAGAAGTGAATACATCTCATCCCTTTATAGTGAGTACACACACGATCAAATACACAAAGATTTCTAGAATCTGCTACCTTTTTCACCATATGTTACCTCTGCTCACTGATAAGGAGAAAAGCTCCATGTGTAGAGGATCACTTTCTCAGACCCTCTCCCAGGCTCAACAGATAGAATCAGGTTTGATTAGGAGCAAGAAGACTATTTGGTTTTGGTAAAACAGGAAAATAGCTGTTTCACTTCATAATATATTAATCACTCTTTCTTAAGATATTTATCCAATACCTTTACCCTATTATGAAATTGAGCCTGGAAGTTTTTTGTGGATTTATACCTTTTTAATTTCAATGTTATTTTTAAAAAATATTTTATTTACTTATTTGAGAGAGAGAGAAAGCACGGGCTAGCACAAGCAGGGCGAGGGAGAGGGATAACCAGACTCTGTGCTGAGCGTGGAGCCCAATGTGGGGCTAGATCCCATGCCTGGGTGGCTCAGTGGTTGTGTCTGCCTTTGGCTCAGGTCGTGATCCCCAGATTGTGGGAATCATGACTCAAGGATCATAATAAATATATATAAATAAACAAATATTTATTCATGAGACACAGAAAGAGAGGCAAAGAAACAGGCAGGCAGAGGGAGAACAATGCTCCATGCAGAGAGCCCCATGTGGGACCCGATCCCGGGACTCCAGGATCACGCCCTGAGCCAAAGGCAGACGTTCAACCGACTGAGCCACCCAGGCACCCCTACATTTTTTAAAGAAGTAGTTTCTGTGACCAACTTGAATTCATAACCCTGAGATCAAGAGTCACATGCTTTACTGACAGCCAGGTGCTCCACATGGATTTACGCTTAAATTAAATTTTAAAAAATATTTACATATTTATATTTGTTAGAGAGAGAAAGAGAGAGTGCACACAGAGGGAGAGGGAGAAGGAGAGAGAGAGAAGCAGACTCCCCGCCAAGCAGGGAGCCTGATACGAGGCTTGATCCCAGGATTCCGGGGTCAAGACGAACCAAATGCAGATGCTTAACCCATTAAGCTACCTAAATGCCCCAAATTAAATTTTTCTTAATTGTCCTGTGATTCATTAACAGAGTGTAGCAAGAACAATAACTCCTTTAAAAAAAGAAATGTTTCGGGCACCCCAGGTGGCTCAGCAGTTTAGCCTGCCTTCAGCCCAGGGCGTGATCCTGGAGACCCGGGATTGAGTCCCATGTCAGGCTCCCTGCATGGAGCCTGCTTCTCCCTCTGCCTGTGTCTCTGCCCCTCTGTGTGTGTGTGTGTGTGTGTGTCTCATGAATAAATAAATAAAATCTTAAAAAAATAACAAAGAAATGTTTCAAATGTACAGAAAATTATGGAGAATAATATTGGAAACGCATGCCTATTTACCACTGAGTCTAGTCAGAACTTACCATATACCACAGCTACTTCAGATTATTTTTAGATCTTTATTCAAAATATAACACTATAAACAAGTCACAGCTGAAGCCATCTGTGCAGTCCTCTCTGATCCCTGACCTCCTTCCTTATGCACTCCTGAATTTGATGGGTTTTATTCTCATTCAGGTTTTTATACATTTACCATTTACTTATTATCCATAAAAATATATACTCTTGTTTTGCATGCTTTAGGATTTTATATGAATGGCCTCTGACCATACTTAACCTACATCCAACTTTTCTCACTCAGCCACGATGCTTTGGAGGTAACAAACTCTGAGACTCCTTCCCAAGAACTGGACCCCAAAGCAGCTGGGCTTCAGGAGACTCTCCCCAGGCCCTTCCTTCCACTCACTCTGATTCCTGTGGTTCTCATTTTCATCAGAATCATGCCTCTTGGATTTTATGGCACGTTTTTTAGGACACATGAAGGCTGGGAGGGTGGCCCTGAGACCTAGAAAGAAGCAAAAATATCTGTTCCTTAAGAGACAGCCCAAGAGGAGGAATGCAAGATAGAATCCTGGGAGGCAGCAGAGGCAGGCAAGCTTATGAGCTAGGGGATTCCAAACAAGGGTAAGCAGAAGAGAAACATGCAAGATCTAGGTCTGAGCATCTTTGTGGCCACTCCAGGCCCGCAGTCCTGCACAGAATATAAAACAGCAGAGCGTCCCAAAGCTGCCCTAGGATCCCACCCCCCACCCCCGCACAAAAGGAAGGTGTGGGACACTTGCTGCAGCCTAGGAAGAAGCCATGGCATGTAAAGGGACTGAGGTATGGTCACGTGTTCACAGGCTTGTCTGCACCCAAACTTTCTGTTACCTAGACCAGTCATGGTGTCATAGTTTCTCTTCATGTACACATAGGTGATTTTATCTGAGTAGCCAAGCTTTGCCCATTCTTCCTTAGAGAAGTATTTGGAAATATCCTTGAAAGCCTGGGAAAGAAAAATAAATAAACCTTAGCAGCAAGTCAGCTAAACATGTCTGATCATCAGCTGAGGTCTCTTTCTCTGCTACAGGTCCATGTTGGATCTGTGAACTGGGGCTAATAATCCCTCCTGGTTAATGTCAAGGCTAACGGAGAGAACATGGATAGGGGTGCCTGAGTGTCTGTCTTTGGCTAAGGGCCTGATCCCGGATCCTGGATCTGGGGATCGAGGCTCACATCGGAACTCCCTACAGGGAGTCTGCTTCTCCCTCTGCCTGTATCTCTGCCTTTTTCTCTGTGTCTCTCATGAATAAATAAATAAAATCTTAAAAAAAAAAGAACATAGGTAACATTCCCTACCCTCTCCTCAGGCATGCAGTAGATGCTTAATTAATGCTGGTAGCATGCTCTTTCACTTTCTAGAATGGAGTGAGAGTCACCAAATGCAGTGCAAGGTCACAGACCTATTGTCTCCAGAGATGTTAGGTGAGGATAGAGTGAAGGTGGGAAGCTCCTGAGGCTCTGGATTTCCCCGACACCCTGATCCCTTTCCCCAGTGCCTCTGACCTCACCTCCTCAGAAATCTAGTCCCTCTAGTGTCCCCTGGGCCATCCCTCTACCCCCTCCAGATCCCTTACCTTGCATTTCTTCTCTGATTTCTGGGTATCCTCCCTGGAGCTCTTTGCAAAGGAGCTGCCTTTATTCATGGTGCTGGGAATGGTCTGATCTCGAAAGGACAGAACCTAATCTCTCTAGCCACAATGCCAAAGATCCTGAGGAAGGGAGAAAGCACTGAAGGTAGGTTATATCCAGTTAATCACCTGGAATCAAGGTTCTACTTTTCTCCATCCTGGGTTTATCTGTTCCTGAGAAAGGATGGGGGGGGGTGTGTGACAAAAAAAAAACAAATAGAGGGTGAGAGATCTATGAAAGAAAGTATTGATTAGGGACAGCAGGTTTTCTGTAAGCATGATCAAGGCAGCCTTGAGTCTTTGAGAGAAGGTTGGCTACTGTTAGTAGTTTGCCTGAAGTTTGGCTTATACTGAAGGAAAGATATTAAGATCCTTATTGGGGAAACAGTGAAGTGAACAAGTAGTTTTATGGAGGGGGTGACTTTTGAGGCAGAAGGGTGGGGAGATAAGTCTCATAGATTTGTCTCTGAAAAATGGGTTTGGGTTTTCAGGCAGAGGGATGTGGGGTTTTGCTCTGTTGAAAAGAAACAAGGATCGCTAATATAGAGTGGATTTAGAACCCATTACTAGGTTATTTGAAAATTATTAGCGTGAAGAGAACTGGAATTTCCAACTACGGGATTAGCCATCACTTCGGCTGAGAATGTGGAGAGTTTCAATTTTTATTTATTTTTATTTTTTTTATGATAGTCACAGAGAGAGAGAGACAGAGAGAGAGAGAGAGAGAGAGGCAGAGACACAGGCAGAGGGAGAAGCAGGCTCCATACACCGGGAGCCCGACGTGGGATTCGATCCCGGGTCTCCAGGATCGTACCCTGGGCCAAAGGCAGGCGCCAAACCGCTGTGCCACCCAGGGATCCCTGTGGAGAGTTTCAATGCAGCAATCTGGTGCTCCCCAACTGATGGCATTGGGAATCTCTTAGGGAGAGGAAATTTAGGGGTCTCTGACGCCAAGAAAGTTTCTGCTTTATCCTAGAGTTGGTGATAAAAGAGTCACTTAGGCAGCGTCTATTTTCTTCGGTTAAAGAAACCTAGGGACCTCTAGCTGATTTGGGGGTTTCTCAGGCCAAGGTGAGTTCTTTTTCCCTGAGGAAGAGCAATTAGAAAAAGTCTCACGGACCGAAAATAGTTTTAGTTTTATCTTAGCCTGAGAGCAATCGCTCCGAAAAGCTTTAAGTCATTTCTCCGTCCTAAGGATCTGGAGGCTGCTGGAAGGTACAGAAAGAACTAAACCAACTGAGTGAGCTGGAGAGGTTCCTCACATTTTACTAGCC